>NC_092087.1:50392943-50736151 GCF_045679555.1 Salvelinus alpinus | reverse complement strand
ATGTGTGTGTGTGTGTGTGTGTGTATGTATGTATATATATACAGTACCAGTCAAAAGTTTGGACACACCTACTCATAACAGGGTTTTTCTTTATTTGTACTATTTTCTACATTATAGAATAATAGTGAAGTCATCAAAACTTTGAAATAACACATGTGGAATCATGTAGTAACCAAAAAGGTGTTAAATCAAATAAATGTTAGATTCTTCAAAGTGGCCACACTTTGCCTTGATGACAGCTTTGCACACTCTTGGCATTCTCTCAACCAGCTTCATGAGGTACATAGTCACCTGGAATGCATTTCAATTAACAGGTGTGCCTTGTTAAAAGTTCATTTGTGGAATTTCTTTCCTTAATGTGTTTGAGCCAGTCAGTTGTGTTGTGACAAGGTAGGGTTGGTATACAGAATATATCCCTATTTGGTAAAATACCAAGTCCGTATTATGGCAAGAACAGCTCAAATAAACAAAGAGAAACGACAGTCCATCATTACTTTAAGACATGAAGGTCAGTCAATCCGAAAACATTTAAAGAACTTTGAAAGTTTCTTCAAGTGCTGTCGCAAAAACCATCAAGTGCTATGATGAAACTGGCTCTCATGAGGACCGCCACAGGAAAGGAAGTCCCAGAGTTACCTCTGCTGCAGAGGATAATACGTTCATTAGAGTTACCAGCCTCAAAAATTGCAGCCCAAATAAATGCTTCAGAGAGTTCAAGTAACAGACACATCACAACATCAACTGTTTAGAGGAGACTGCGTGAATCATGCATTTATGGTCAAATTGCTGCAAAGAAACCAATAAGGACACCAATAATAAGAAGAGACTTGCTTGGGCCAAAAACACGAGCAATAGACATTAGACCGGTGGAAGTCTTCCCTTTGGTCTGAGGAGTCCAAATTTGAAATGTGTGGTTCCAACCGCAGAGTAGGTGAACAGATGAACTCTGCAGATGTGGGAACTTTTAGCTACATATCATCACCATTACTAGTTTTTGACATTAACACTTCTTATTCCCTTGACTATTCTAATTTCACTCAATTCTAATCTCACTCTAACCTAATTCTATTACTCCAGTTACATCTTAAACATCCAAGATCTCACCATGCTCTTATTTCAACATTCTAACATATCACTATCAACCTAAGACCTTATCCTCCAAGCCTAATAGACATAGTCCAAATATACTGTACCTTAAAACCAACATCTCATCCTTATCCATTTTACTATATTACTTTAGTCAACCTTTAACATTCAACATATTTAACCTTTAATTATTATTTTAATAAATTCCAGTCCCAATGAATTTTTTATTTTCTGAGGTCAATGTCAATTTTTCTCTGTTCATTCTTCTTTGTGCTCCATGTGTGAGTGTAAGTAAAACTTCTTCATGGGTGTGTGGGTGCGTGAATGGGGTCTTCCTATTCATACTTTCTGCCTCTAAAATGTCACAGAAAACTAGGCCTTAGTCTGCCATTCTGAGAGTATGTATGTACAGTTGAAGTCGGAAGTTTACATACACTTAGGTTGGAGTCATTAAAACTCATTTTTCAACCACTCCACACATTTCTTGTAAACAAACTATAGTTTTGGCAAGTCGTTTAGGACATCTACTTTGTGCATGACACAAGTAATTTTTCCAACAATTTTTTACAGACAGATTATTTCACTTATAATTCACTGTATCACAATTCCAGTGGGTCAGAAGTTTACATACACTAAATTGACTGTGCCTTTTAACAGTTTGGAAAATTCCAGAAAATGATGTCATGGCTTTCGAAGCTTCTGATAGGCTAATTGACATAATTTGAGTCAAATGGAGGTGTACCTGTGGATGTATTTCAAGGTCTACCTTCAAACTCAGTGCCTCTTTGCTTGACATCATGGGAAAATAAAAAAAGAAATCAGCCAAGACCTCAGAAAAACAATTGTAGACCTCCACAAGTCTGGTTCATCCTTGGGAGCAATTTCCAAACTCCTGAAGGTACCACGTTCATCTGTACATACAATAGTACGCAAGTTAAAACACCATGGGACCACGCAGCCGTCATACCGCTCAGGAAGGAGACGCGTTCTGTCTCCTAGAGATGAAGAGATGAATCCCAGAACAACAGCAAAGGACCTTGTAAAGATGCTGGAGGAAACAGGTACAAAAGTATCTATATCCACAGTAAAACGAGTCCTATATCGACATAACCTGAAAGGCCACTCAGCAAGGAAGAAGCCACTGCTCCAATACCGCCATAAAAAAGCCAGACTACGGTTTGCAACTACATATGGGGACAAAGATCATACTTTTTGGAAAAATGTGCTCTAATCATATGAAACAAAAATAGAACTGTTAGGCCATAATGACCATTGTTATGTTTGGAGGAAAAAGGGGGAGGCTTGCAAGCCGAAGAACACCATCCCAACTGTGAAGCACGGGGGTGTCAGCATCATGTTGTGGTGGTGCTTTGCTGCAGGAGGGAATTGTTCACTTCACAAAATAGATGGCATCATGAGGTAGGAAAGTGGTGTGGATATATTGAAGCAACATCTCAAGACATCAGTCAGGAAGTTAAAGCTTGGTCACAAATGGGTCTTCCAAATGGACAATGACCCCAAGCATACTTCCAAAGTTGTGGCAAAATGGCTTAAGGACAACAAAGTCAAGGTATTGGAGTGGCCGTCACAAAGCCCTGACCCAATCCTATAGAAAATTTGTGGGCAGAACTGGAAAAGTGTGTGCTAGCAAGGAGGCCTACAACCCTGACTCAGTTACACCAGCTCTGTCGGGAGGAATGGGCCAAAATTCACCCAACTTATTGTGGGAAGCTTGTGGAAGGCTACCCGAAACGTTTGACCCAAGTTAAACAATTTAAAGACAATGCTACCAAATACTAATTGAGTGTATGTAAACTTCTGACCCACTGGGAATGTGATGAAAGAAATAAAAGCTGAAATAAATAATTCTCTCTATTATTCTGACATTTCAGTCTTAAAATAAAGTGGTGATCCTAACTGACAGGGAATTTTTACTAGGAGTAAATGTCAGTAATTGTGAAAAACTGAGTTTAAATGTATATGTAAACTTCCGACTTCAACTGTATGTATGTATGTATGTATGTATGCACTGAGTATACAAAACATTAATGACACTTGCTCTTTCCATGACATAGACTGCCCAGGTGAATCCATGTGAAAGCTATCATCCCTTATTGATGTCAGTTATTAAATCCACTTCAATCAGTGTAGATGAAGGGGAGGAGACAGATTAAATAAGTATTTTTAAGCCTCGAGACAATTGAGACATGGATTGTGTATGTGTGCCATTCAGAGGGTGAATGGGCAAGACTAACTATTTAAGTGCCTTTGAATGGGGTCTGGTAGTAGGTGTGGTCCACCACCCAAAGGACATCCAGCCAACTTGACACAACTGTGGGAAGCATTGGAGTCTACACGGACCAGCATCACTGTCAAACGCTTTCGACACCTTGCTGTTCTAAGGGAAAGGGGGGTGCAACTTAATATTAGGAAGGTGTCCTTAATGTTTTGTACACTGTGTGTGTGTGTATAATATTTCAATTGTGGAGGTTAGTCATAAAACATACAGTACTATAAAACAGAAGTTATCAGATGTACTGCACACCACAATAGTATTAAACCTTATAGGGGGTGCTGTTTACACTTTGAAGATTTTTCGTTCCCAGATTAAACTGCCTCGTACTCAATTCTTGCTCGTACAATATGCATATTATTATTACTATTGGATAGAAAACACTCTCTAGTTTCTAAAACCGTTTGAATTATTTCTCTGAGTGAAACAGAACTCATTCTACAGCTCACTTCCTGTCAAGAAGTGAGATTTCTGAAATTGAGGTCTCTGTTCCAGGGTCGGTTTATAAATTCCCTTATAAGCTATGGGGCTACATGCACTGCATACGCCTTCCCCTAGATGTCAGTAAGCGGTGAGACTTTGAATGGAGCAGATAGCACCATCTGGGGGAGTATAAAACCTCTTGGAACGGAAGTACCGACCTTTTCGACGAGGCGCCTGACGCATGAGGGAGACCGGCATGGCGTCTTCAAAAGCTTTCGGTTTAGCAGTTCTATATCTCCGGCTCTGATTTAATTTGTTTTTTGTCTTAAAAACTTCATAAGGTAGTTAATTTAAACCGACTTATAGCAGTTTATAGCAGTTTATTGCGATTTTCTGGAGTTTCTTTGTCAGGCGTTATCACGAGTTGGGCACCTCTCCGGTACATCGGCGTTAGCAGCTAATTTCTACAGGAGTAGAGGACATCTTTCAACCAAAAGACAATTGTTCTGGACAAAGGACCACTTGCCCAAGATTCTGATGGAAGATCATCCAAAAGTAAGAGCTATTTATGATGTTAATTCGTATATCTGTGGAAAGATGTAAAATTATTAGTCCGCCATTGATTTAGGCATGGTCTCGCTGTAACGCACGCTGAATGTCGAGTAACGTTAATTTTAAAAATCTAACACAGCGGTTGCATTAAGAACTAATGTGTCTTTCATTTGCTGTCCAACCTGTATTTTTTTGTCAAGTTTACGATTAGTTATCGATTAGATTAGGTGCCTCTCCAAGATGGCGCCGGCCAGGTTGCCTGAAATGTTGTTACTAATCACATTGTATAACCACGATTTGTGATGCTAGATATGCACATTTTCGAACAAAACCTATATGCATTGTGTAATATGATGTTACAGGACTGTCATCTGATGAAGTATATCAAGGTTAGTCAAAAATTATATATCTTTTGCTGGACTGTTACGATCGCTAACTTTTGCTGCTGGTAAACGGCTTGTGTTTCCGGCTATTGTGGTAAGCTAATATAATGCTAAATTGTGTTTTCGCTGTAAAACACTTAAAAAATCTGAAATATTGGCTGGATTCACAAGATGTTGGTCTTTCATTTGCTGTACGCTGTGTATTTTTCAGAAATGTTTTATGATGAGTATTTCGGTATTTGACGTTGGTCTCTGTAATTATTCTGGCTGCTTCGGCACTATTTCAGATTGCAGCTGCAATGTAGAACTGTGATTTATACCTGAAATATGCACATTTTTCTAAAAAAACATATGCTATACAATAAATATGTTATCAGACTGTCATCTGATGAAGTTGTTTCTTGGTTAGTGGCTATATATATCTTTATTTGGTCGAAATTGTGATAGCTACCTATGCAGGGAAAAAATGGTGGAAAAAAAAGTTGTGTCTTTTGCTATCGTGGTTAGCTAATAGATTTACATATTGTGTCTTCCCTGTAAAACATTTTAAAAATCAGAAATGATGTCTGGATTCACAAGATGTGTATCTTTCATCTGGTGTCTTGGACTTGTGATTTAATGATATTTAGATGCTAGTATTTACTTGTGACGCTATGCTAGGCTATGCTAGTCAGCTTTTTTACTGTGGGGGGTGCTCCCGGATCCGGGATTGGGACCAATTAGAAGTTAAATCAAAGGAACACAAATCACAAAGAGCTGAAGTGAAAAATATCAATAGCATTTAATCACCAAATATCATATATAAACATTTAGAGATACATTTTTTTCATGTAGCAGACAAAATGTTGTACAAAGTTGGCCTTCTTCCGTTGACTGCTTTGAGTCATCTGTACAAAACACGAGGTGACATGGACGACTGCGCACAAGGAGAGGAAACGCTGTCCCAAGCAAACAACAACAATAGCAGCAAACCAAACCAAAAGTACAGAAAGACATTAAACATTCATATTATTTCATAGCCTAATAAATAAAACGATAGGAAAGCTGTTACGGGCTTTTTTGAATAAACTGATTAAAATGCCCATCCCCCATATTTTTCAAAAACATTCAACGTTCTTTAAATTTTGCAATGAACAAACTGCCCACTGAGTTCATTCTCACAATCAATTCTATTACCTAATTTATAACAGGTAATATGAAGCATACTCAAAGGTCAATCAGAGGTCATTGACCAAAACCCCCACATGCCTATCAGATTCTCACAACACTCGTAGTGTAAGGTAGCTCTGGTCCAGAACGCTGTTTGTCTGCGCTCTCAAAGCTGAATGACGCCCTGGACCAGAGCTAAGTGTAAGGTGGCACCCATTGGGAAATCCTCACGGAGTGGGAGAGTGCTTAGGCTACTCACGTTCACCTGTAAAGAAATGTCAAATACTTTTTATTACTAGTTTATACATCAATCTGGAAATGTTCCATAAAATCATGCAATAAGTATATCATAAATTAAACGTACCAAACTAAAACACTGACTTCAGAGTTAATAGCACACTGTATAAAGAGCAATAGTCCTCCTATAATGTGGACTGAGAGTTGTTTTCAATATTTAATTCCCCCAAATCAATCATGAAAAGCCCAGATAAAATGCTCGTCTTTAAAATGCCCATGGTCTGGGATGGGTACTGGGTTGAGGTGGGTACTGGGTTGAGGTGTGCAGCTTCGATGTATACCATTTTTGTTTGTTAATTTACTTTTGTAAACACATTCTCGAAGAGACGATTATTTTTATGTTTTGTACAATCAGGTTTTTGTCTAGTCTGTCTTGAATAATATATAAATAAATAAATTCAAAACATGGTCCAAACTGAGTGTTCTTCAGTCTATTTAACAAAGGCTCTACATGATTGAGAATTGCAGAAAAACAGTTGAACTACTGCTAATACTGTATTCTAACAGTCATTGTAATTGAGTGACTCATCATATCTGATTGGCTGATGGCAAGTCACTTCCTGGATGTCTCATGTATACAGTGAGGTCAGTAGGAACAGTGATCTGGTATCTGGTATTCCTACAGAGAGTATGGAAATTCCCGTGGGTTGGAGGTCGCCCCCATAGAATCAGGAATTAGAATACTAGAATGGTTTAAAGGTCAGCCATTTTGGTCAGGGAGTTGGTCAACTATGGTTTGCCAGTGTTGTGATAAGATATTGTGTAAAATGTATCTGCACTGTATATTTGTTAGCTAGCTATCCAGACAGTTTTACTGCCAATATTCCATTCAAACAATGTAGTCAATCTACAGCCATACACTGGCTGAAATCAGTAGATGATAGGACTTAGACAAGTTGTAAATGCAACAAGTACTTATATTGTATCATATAATAGCACTCTCAGATTTCCAAGAAAGCTAAAATGTTGACATTTATGGTCTGGTTACATGTATTTTTGTGGCTATTTATAGAGAAAATGTGTATAAAACCCACATACACTGTTTTTATGATTATATAACATATTTGGTTGAAAATAATTCTATTACACAATTTCTGATACATCACATGCCTTTGTTTTAATTTCCTGCATAAGTAAAATCAGGATTATGCCTTTCATTCCATTTAGGCTGGTTTGGATTTCTCCCTGACCAATATTGCAGCCATTTTCACTCCATTCTGGAACTTCGAGGGTTAATGACATAACCGCCCGCTAGTAATTTAATAGGATCTCTATGGTCCCCTCACCCTCCCCAGATACGATATGAACATGTCATAAGCCATGTAAAAAAAAAAATAATTACAGGAAATTTGCTGTAAAACTGCAACATTATCTCTCAGCCTCATGCCAAAATGTATAGAATAACAGGAAATTTGCTTTAAAAATGCAAAATTCTCTCAGCCTCATGGCAAAATGTGTAGAATTGCATGAGATACTGCGGTACACCACTGAACTACAGGGTAGAGGGAGATGACACTGAGCACTGGGGAAGCAGGCTATCTAGGCTGTCCTTTATCCATGATCCACTCTTGGTCACACGGTTGACTGCACCTTTTCACAAACAGACTGGTTCAGGCTGAACGATAGCTGTGCCTCTGTGTCCATGGGGAAATTACAAGGGAAAGTACTGTAACTGCACTCCAACTGTGCGCTGTTTCAATTGTGCTGTATCCCTAATACCTTGCAGTCTGAAATATAATCCTAAACTACACCTATCTCCCTTTACCTCACACAGTCCACCGTAACATTTCCCATGGCCCACAAAATCCATTGAGGGCTGTCCTTTCAGTCAGTACTGTCCATAGAGTCGAGTGTGCCTTTCTCCAGGGCTGGAGCAGAAGTGTCTACTGTCCAGATCTGAGATCTAAAGTCCCGCTCATCCAATAGGAGTGCACCAAGGCACTGCTGGGTGGAACACCAGGCATGACATGAAAGAAAAAACATTTTACAAATATTTCATCAAAAAAAGTGTGTCAAAAATATTACTCCTTTTTCTATAACCCAAATGTGTTTCTTCATAAAGGCTTCCAGGGGCTATAAAGCTCTGCTTGGACTAGAAGGGAATATCAACAAAGGGAATCTGGGAGTGGCATCATCAAATGTTTACACTGAAAGCTGCCCATACATAAGCTACATTCTCCAGAAGTTAGCATACACAAATGCATGAGCTTTTCAGATCACATAGACAAATCATTGCACAAGATGCAAGGTAAAGCTTCAGTAGGTCATCTTCAACCATCCAAATGGAGTATAACATTTGACATATAGGCTATGCATGTTTGTTCATACATCTAATTCAATACATGTATTTTTCTTATATATATATATATATACAGTATACACAGTACCAGTCAAAAGTTTGGACACACCTAATCATTCCAGAGTTTTTCTTAATTTTTACTATTCTCTACATTGTAGAATATTAGTGAAGACATCAAAACTATGAAATTACACATATGGAATCATGTAGTAACCAAAAAAGTGTTAAACAAATCAAAATATATTTTATATTTGAGATTCTTCAAAGTAGCCACCTTTTGCCTCGAAGACAGCTTTGCACACTCTGGAATGCAAAACCCTGGAATGCAAAGCTGTCATCAAGGCAAAGGGTGGCTACTTTATTCTACAATGTAGAAAATAGTAAAAATAAAGAAAAACCCTGGAATGAGTAGGTGTGTCAACTTTTGACTGGTACTGTGTGTGTGTGTATAAATATATATATATGAACAAAAAAACATCTTTGGAATATATTTTACGCATGTGTTTTTTGAATTTATATTTACTATATGTTCATGTAAAATTCACAAAAACGAAATGTACTGTATCAGTTGATAGCAACAGTCCACTGTACTTTTGTTACAATGTTTTTTAAAATCTCTCAATCACTTATTTGGCTTTTGGAAGCACTTTTAGAACATATTGAGCATTGATGCTAACTAACATCTAAGTCAATCAAATATTTGTCATAACATCCCTTTATCACACATTCAAATGGGGTGATTTTTTTTAAGGATATGGATGATTAAAAAAATGTTCCATATCTCACACTTGGGGCAATTTACTGTCATCAAAATAAGAGAAACTCTCTTCTTTTCAAGTGGCCTGTCATATGAGACATGCAATGGCAATGCAGAGAGAGAGATGAATGGAAATCACACTAGAGAAAGGGAGAGGAAAGAGGAAGTTGGAATTATGACAAAAAAAAATAACATCTGTTTTTGCAGAGGTCAAACCCCGACCAGAAGTGGATAAAGAAATGTTGAAGAACAAAGGGAAGAGTAAGAGAATGGATGTCAGGAGATAGTGGATGATGACTGTGGTAATGGTCTAGTCCAGGTGTCAGAGAGAGAGAAGAGTCAGGATCAGCTGGATAGAGAAAAGGATTCCTATTGAAGATTGTAGGGAATGGCCTCTCCCACACTCCGATGTGTTCTCCTAGAAGAGAGAAATAAAGAGAAGACGCAGACTGAGAGGACTAGAGAACAACCACCTATATAATATATATCAAAATAATAACAATAGGTAGTGATGCACAAGAGACCACGGATGTGTCCCAAATGGCACCCTATACCCTTTATAGGGCACTACTTTTGACCAGGGCCCATAGGACTCTGGTCAAAAGTAGGGCATTACTGTATATAATGAAAAGGGTGCCAAGTGGGGGACACAGTATGTCTGTGGTACTAGAGAACTCCTTACCCAGATGTTGTAGTCCCAGCATTCGGTCGGGCCTCTCCGGTAGCGTGCAGAGTTCAACACCTCACAGGGATCCTCCTCCTGGACTGTTGGCCTGGGTTAAGGTCAGAGGGTCAACAAGGAAATGCAGTGACACTTTGGGCCTATATAGAGTCTTCTATATGGATACGATAACAAGTGATTCACTTATTTACAAAATGTAGGCTACAGCTAGCTGTATTATCTAATAAGTCAATGCATTAGGTTTTTGTAACATGCAGGAGATCATGCCCCCGTTTGTGGACAGCCTTTGTGCAGATTTGTAGACGTTGCAGTCCTGGTGGCCAAATGAAGGATACACTCTGTTTTGACCTGGGTCAGTCTCTCGATCTCACAGGAGCTACAGGGCAGTGTCTCGGCCACCACAAACAACAGGTTGGTGTTTTCTATCCTCTTAGCATGAAATAACCTACAACAGAGGAAAAGAGGTCACGTATTTGTACAAACACACACACACACACACACACACACACACACACACACACACACACACACACACACACACACACACACACACACACACACACACACACACACACACACACGCACAAAACATGCATGCGTACACACACCTGGAGCAGTTCCCGCAGTCCTGCAGCACATTGTATGAGTTGGTGGTGTTGGTGAAGTAGAACTGGCTTTGGATGGTCACACAGCTGCTCTCCTTCTGGTCAAACCCATCTGCCAGAACATCACCTGCAACAAAGGAGGAATGAAACACACAGAAATGTTTTTTGTTTAGGGTATCTTGGCACTTTATTTGACAGTTATGAAATGAGAGGGGGATACAGGCACGTGGGAGAAACAGTGTGAAAGGTGGACGCGGGGATTGAACCTTCGTCTACAGTGGGGAGCCAGCTTCATACATGTGACATGTACATGTTTATACGTAAAAACACATCGAGCTCCATTCATTTCCAGCAAGACAGCCCTGGCAATGTGTTGTCCCGTGTACACCAACTACTTTCCCATAGCTTATGGAAACATATTCCCCTAACATGTCAGCTTGGAGAAAGGCACACATACAGCACAAGAATAAGGAATGTGCACCAACCTGTGTAGAGCCAACTGTTGTAGGCCAGTCCATAGAGCAGCTGCTGGACTACAGACCTGATATAGATGAATCAGGTAACAACACACAGTGAGAGGGAAGCTGAGTCATAGAGTAATATCACAGTAATAGACAGGACATCTCTCTGACCTAAACCTGACTTAATACTTCATAAACCCATAAGTCTAAACCCTGTCTAGGGGGGGTGGGGGTTCTACTACCAAGGATAATTTTGCTGTCTAACTTTGATTTTTAAGAACCCTTGAAGTGTCCCAAAAATATATGAAAAGAATATTTGATTTTAAAAAATGGTTGCCTTACTGCTATTAGCCCATACAAACGCATTGAATAACAGATTCACTACACGGAACAACAGATAGTCCCCCCCCAAAAAATCTAAAGGAAGTTTGTTCTGAAGTGTCTGTCCTATATCTGAGAGACATGAGAAAGGTCAGGAAACTTAAAAAAAAAATGTATGTAACCCATATTGTTGCCACAGTCTCCATATCTACAGTGCCTTCGGGAAGTATTCAGACCCCTTTTGTTACGTTACAGCCTTATTCTGAAAGTTGATTAAATTGTTTTTCCCCCTCATCAATCTACACACAATACTCCGTAATGACAAAGCAAAAAATATTTTTTTCAAAATTTGAGCAAATTTGTTAAAAATAAAAAACTGAAATTATATATACATAAGTATTCCAGACCCTTTACTCAGTACTTTGTTGAAGCACCTTTGGCAGCAGTTACAGCCTCGAGTCTTCTTGGGTATGACGCTACAAGCTTGGCACACCTGTATTTGGGGAGTTTCTCCCATTTTTCTCTGCAGATGCTCTCAAGCTCTGTCAGGTTGGATGGGGGCATGTCGCTGCACAGCTATTTTCAGGTCTCTCCAGATATCTTCAATCGGGTTCATGTCCGGGCTCTGGCTGGGCCATTCAAGGACATTCAGAGACTTGTCCCGAAGCCACTCCTGCGTTGTCTTGGCTGTGTGCTGTGTGCTGTGTTGGAAGATGAACCTTCGCTCCAGTCTGAGCGCTCTGGAGCAGGTTTTCATCAAGGATCTCTCTGTACTTTGCTTCGTTCATTTTTCCCTCGATCCTGCCTAGTCTCCCAGTCTCTGCCGCTGAAAAACATCCCCACAGCATGATGCTGCCACCACCGTGCTTCATCGTAGGGATGTCTGCCAGGTATCCTCTAGACGTGACGCTTGGCATTCAGGCCAAAGAGTTCAATCTTGGTTTCATCAGAACAGAGAATCTTGTTTCTCATGGTCATAGTCCTTTAGGTGCCTTTTGGCAAACTCCAAGCGGGCTGTCATGTGCCTTTTACTGAGGGGTGGCTTCCGTCTGGCCACTCCACCATAAAGGCCTGATTGGTAGAGTGCTGCAGAGATGGTTATCCTTCTGGAAGGTTCTCCCACCTCCACAGAGTAACTCTGGAGCTCTGTCAGAGTGACCATCAGGTTCTTGGTCACCTCCCTGACCAATCCCTTCTCCCCCGATTGCTCAGTTTGGCCAGGCGGCCAGCTAGGAAGACGCTTGCCTCTGCACAATCCTGTCTCAAGCTCTACATACAATTCCTTCGACCTCATGGCTTGGTGTTTCCTCTGACATGCACTGACAACTGTGAGACCTTATATAGACAGGTGTGTGCCTTTCCAAATCATGATCAATCAATTGAACTTACCACAGGTGGACTCCAATCAACTTGTAGAAACATCTCAAGGATGATCAATGAAAACAGGATGCACCTGAGCTCAATTTCGAGTCCCATAGCAAAGGGTCTGAATATTTATGTAAATTAGGTATCTGTTTTTTTGAATTGTAAATAAATTTGCACATTTAAAAAAAAAAATCCCCCGCTTTGTCATTATGGCGTATTGTGTGTAGATTGATATCCATTTTAGAATAAGGGTGTAACGTAACAAAATGTGAAAAAAGGGAAGGGGTCTGAATACTTTCCGAATGCACTGTATACTTCCATTCATTTTTTCAACTGGTACTGGGAGACCTTCAACAAGTCTTGTGAGGCCTGTGGGCATCCTAGAACAAAACAACCGACATGTACGTGTTCGTGAGTCTCACCTTTCCACAGAGACGTCATATTAGTGCGTAGCCCAAACTGCTCGGACACTACAGCCAGAAGTTAGCAGATCGGCTGTACTGACTTTAGACAAGTCCCAAGACGCTTGTGAGAGGAGAACACCATCATCACCATCGGGTTCGTGAGTCTCATCTTTCCATAGAGGGGTCATAATAGTTTGTAGACTACAGACGATTTTGTGAGAAGACCGATTTTTGTGGTGTCTCATGGTCTGATAAACACCGCTCTAGCTCTGTCACCTTTCACCCCAGATGCGGAAGTGCGAAATAGGCGGATGCGGTGGATTGAGATGCATCCAATGCCAAAAACATATCTCTAGCTTAAACTGACAGACTCTTATGGGGATTTTTTTAATATCCTAATGAGATTTCTGCGGGGGCGGGGACATCGACCTTAGTGGGTTAACAGCCGAGACTAGACACGCTTAAAAGGGGCAATCAAACAACAACGTTTTGGTAAACAGCTGAGGGATGAAGCTGGAGAAATCGAACTACTCTCAAATTCAAACACGGAGCTATGGATGCAAGGACTGACCAAGCATTAGATCAAAATTATATTCCTATTTTGAAGTTATACAGTACTCGTTTATTAATTATATTGTAAAACAAGGTTTTATTTTGGGTTGTGATGGAGTAAGACAGTTGAACTATTTCTAAGTTATATTCTCCAAGAATCTATGGCTGTATCATTAAGTTAAAAAATGTATGTACTAATCCCAGATCATCCCTTTAAAGGGTTACGTTTCATACATCTTGTTCTTTAGGTCATGTGATCTGTGCTAAAATAGAGATAGCCTCACCATGCTGCCGCCGATGTCCACCAGGCCAGACTGAGCATGTCTGCGATGGAGGGCTAGACACAACACATTGGGGACCAGGATGGGAGGAGAAGAAGAGAAAACACAAGGAGAAGCCATTACTCACTGAAAGATTTAGAATAAGTCCCAAACGCCGTTCCCTATAGTGCACTACTTTTTACCAGAGCCTTATGAGGTTGAAGTTGATAGCCCCTTCCAGAAACAACCTTTAGCCCCCCTACACTGTTAGAAAAAAAGGTGCTATCTAGAACCAAAAGGAGTTCGTTGGCCGTCCCCATAGAAAAACCCTTTTTGGTTCCAAGTACAACCGTTTTGGGTTCCATTTACAGCTCCTTCGGGAAGTATTGAGACCCCTTGAATTTTCCACAGCCTTAATCTAAAATGGATTAAATTAAACGATTTCCTCAGCAATCTACACACTTCCCCCCCATAATGACGAAGCGAAAACAGGTTTTAGAAATTGTAGCTAATTTATTAAAAATAAAAAACGTATTTACATAAGTATTCAGACCCTTTGATATGAGACTCAAAATGCATCCTATTTCCATTGATCATCCTTGAAATGTTTCTACAATGTGATTGGAGTCCACCTGTGGTAAATTCAATTGATTGGACATGATTTGGAAAGGCACACACCTGTCTATATAAGGTTCCACAGTTGAAAGTGCATGTCATGGCAAAACCCAAGCCATGTGGTTGAAGGAATTGTCCGTAGAGACAGGATTGTGTCCAGGCACAGATCTGGGGAAGGGTACCAAAAAATGTATGCAGCATTGAAGGTCCCCAAGAATACAGTGGCCTTCATCGTTTTTAAATGGAAGAAGTTTGGAACCACCAAGACTCTTTCTAGAGCTGGCCTCCCGGGGCCAAACTGAGCAACTGGGGGAGAAGGGCCTTGGTCCGGGAGGTGACCAAGAAGCTGATGGTCACTCTGACAGAGCTCTAGAGTCCCTCTGTGGAGATTGGAGAACCTTCCAGAAGGACAATCATCTCTGCAGCACTCCGCCAATTAGGCCTTTATGGTAGAATGGCCAGACGGAAGCCACTCCTCAGTAAAAGGCACATGACAGCCCGCTTGGAGTTTGGCAAAAGGCACCGAAAGACTCGCAGACCATGAGAAACAAGATTCTGATGAAACCAAGATTGAACTCTTTGGCCTGATTGCCAAGCGTCACGTCTGGAGGAAAACTGGCACCATCCCTACGGTGAAGCATGATGGTGGCAGCATCATGCTGTGGTGGTGTTTTTCAGCGGCAGGGACTGGGAGACTAGTCAGGATTGAGGCAAAGATGAACGGAGCAAATTACTGAGAGATCCTTGATGAAAACCTGCTCCAGAGCGCTCACAACTTCAGACTGGGTCGAAGGTTCACCTTCCAACAGGACAACGACCCTAAGCACACAGCCAAGACATTGTAGGAGTGACTTCGGGACAAGTCTCTGAATGTTCTTGAGTGGACCAGCCAGAGCCCAGACTTGAACCCGATCGAACATCTCTGGAGAAACCTGAAAATAGCTGTGCAGCAACGCTCCCCATCCAACCTGACAGAGCTTGAGAGGATCTGCAGAGAAGAATGGGAGAAACTCCCCAAATACAGGTGTGCCAAGCATGTAGCGTCATACCCAAGAAGACTCGAGTCTGTAATCGCTGCCAAAGGTGCTACAACAAAGTACTGAGTAAAGGGTCTGAATACTTATGTAATGTGATATTTCAGTTTCTTACATTTTTATAAATTAGCAAAAATGTCTAAAAACAGTTTTTGCTTTGTCATTATGGGGTATTGTGTGTAGATTGATGAGGGGAAAAAACGATTTAATACATTTTAGAATAAGGCGGTAACTTAACAAAATGTGGAAAAAGTCAACTTTCCGAAGGCACTGTAGAACCCTTTCTGTAGAGGGATCTACATGGAACCCAAACGGTTCTACCTGGAACCAAAAAGTAGTTCTACCTGGAACCAAAAATATTTATTGTATGGGGCCAGCCGAAGAACCCTTTTGGAACACTTTTTTCTAAGAGTTTCCCACTAAGGGACTTGTGTAGATCTGAGGGTATAAACAATGTTGTGGTAGCTGCATCTTTGATAGGCTAGGTGGAATAGTTAGTCATTTTCTCTGGGCCTGTATCCACCCGTAAAACGTCTCAGAGTAGGAGTGCAGATCTAGGATCAGAACCCCCTGTAAAATGCAAAACTGATCCTAGATCAGCACTCCTATTCTGAAACACTTCACAAATATGGACCCTGGAGATGAACTAAGGTAAGTAAGGTAAGGTAAGACTGCCCTGGTCCTTGAACTCTCACCACAAAGATGCCCCTGGGTGCTGCCCCTGTGTGGCTGCTGCTGACTGGCTCACATGCTGACTGGTACTGAAAGGACTGCCGGCGGGCATAGATGGAGTTGTTATACAGCGCGTGCATAAGATAGGGGTCCACATCACCAAAGAAAAGGCCCACCTAGAACAGAAAGATACTGGGATAACTGACAGGCAGGTAGAAAAGATCTTTGTCAGACCAACATCGCCATATCTTTAATACACAGATCTATCATACAATATATTTGATAACAATCAGTCTGTATTATTTGCACACTGAGCTATAGCAAAAAAACAAGGGTAAGGCTTTGTGACTGGTCTGCACCTATTAAAACTAATGGAGTCAAATAATACAGACTGAATGTTATACTTTTAACATACAGCTACCAAAGAATCTCTCAATATCTTCGATAATCAACTTTATTGTGCTATTTGACCATATAGAGATTGTGTAAGTTGACCTGGTTGGTACCTACTGACGTTTACCCTCCATACCTTTTTCCAGTGATCCCTCTGGTTGGACATCACCAGGAAGCCCCCATCGTCAATCAGATAGCAGAGTAAGTCCTAGAGACAGGGAATTGTATTGGATTATTATATCACTACCGACAGGCACATACAGACTCTCACACTCTCTCTTATTCTCTCTGTCACACAGACCAGCACTGGACATACACACAAACAAATCACGCCACAATTCCCCAGACACTTACCACCCTGCATACCACTGCTGGCTTGCTTCTGAAGCTAAGCAGGGTTGGTCCTGGTCAGTCCCTGGATGGGAGACCAGGTGCTGCTGGAAGTGGTGTTGGAGGGCCAGTAGGAGGCACTCTTTCCTCTGGTCTAAACAAAGATCCCAATGCCCCAGGGCAGTGATTGGGGACACTGCTCTGTGTAGGGTGCCGTCTTTCGGATGGGACGTTAAACGGGTGTCCTGACTCTCTGAGGTCATTAAAGATCCCATGGCACTTATCGTAAGAGTAGGGGTGTTAACCCCGGTGTCCTGGCTAAATTCCCAATCTGGCCCTCAACCATCACGGTCACCTAATAATCCCCAGTTTACAATTGGCTCATTCATCCCCCTCCTCTCCCCTGTAACTATTCCCCAGGTCGTTGCTGCAAATGAGAACGTGTTCTCAGTCAACTTACCTGGTAAAATAACGGTAAAATAAATAAAATAAAAAAAACACTTGGTTGACATGAACTAGTCAAACTGTATGTGTGTGTGGGTTGTGTCTGGTTGGCTACTGTGACAGCAGTTTGTACAATTTTGGCATTTGGTATTTGTATTAGGATCCCCATTAGCTGTTGCAAAAGCAGCAGCTGCTCTTCCTGGGGTAGGGCTATGTGAAAGGAGATGAATTCTTACGTCAGTGTTGACTTCGCAGTCCATCTCACAACTTCTGGATGGCCCACACTGTACAAAGGAAATCAGAGTCATCATGACATAATAACGTTAGACTGGATCTGTTCAAGTCACTTGACAGCAGTCACATAGAGGACTGATCATTTTTTTACCCAGCCTTTCATACGGTACCTTTTGCGAGCCCTGACGACTGTCAGACACGTTGCTGGCCAAGATCTTGAACTTGTCTACCCATGCTTCCAAGTCTAGCTTCACCCCCACAACTGGTCAGCAGGAGAGTTCAAACAAAACCATGAGACCAGACCATGAAAGATAGAGATAACAGAAGAGTAAGAGATAGCCCACTAAAGGAGGAGGCCTTGCTCTGCTCCCGTTGCCAGTGAATTCATGATTCAGAAATCCGCAAAGTGTGGATACATTAATTTTTTTATTGAAAGCGTACAGCCGAATTAGTTATTTTTTTCAAAAGTACTATTAGTTGGGGCCTCCCGGGTGGCGCAGTGGTCTAAGGCACTGCATTGCTAGCTGTGTCACCAGAGATTCTGGGTTCGAGCCCAAGCTCTGTTGCAGCCGGCCGCGACCGGGAGGTCCATGGGGCGACGCACAATTGGCCCAGCATCGTCTGGGTTAGGCCGGCAGGGATATCCTTGTCTCATCACGCACTAGCGACTCCTGTGGCGGGCCGGGCGCAGTACACGCTATCCAGGTCGCCAGGTGTACGGTGTTTCCTCCAACACATTGGTGCGGCTGGCTTCCGGGTTGGATGTGCGTTGTGTCAAGAAGCAGTGCAGCTAGGTTGGGTTGTGTTTTGGAGGATGCATGCCTCCCGAGTCCGTACGGGAGTTGCAGCGATGAGACAAGACTGTAACTACTACCAATTGGATACCACGAAATTGGGGAGAAAAAGGGGTAAAAAATAAATAAAAATACATTTAAAAAAGTACTATTGGTTTTGAGTCAGGAAATGTGTACTTTTCCACCTAAAACATTTGTGATGATTGTGAAAAACACAATTTCAAATGTTGCTACATAATACGAATCGAGGCGGTGAGTCACATTTACTATTTGAATTGCAACTAACCAACTTCAGCATCTCTCCGTATCTGTTACGGTAGTCGTAATCCTCCTCCTCGGACGAGGAGAGGCGAGACGGATCAGACCAAAATGCGGAGTGGTTGGTTTCCATGGTAATTTAATAACACAAAATAAACCATATACGATACAAAATACAAAATGAAACTACCGTCAAACAGTCCCGTGAGGCACGAACACTGACACGAGATACACAAGATACAAACACCCACAAACACACACGTGAACCCCGGCTGCCTAAGTATGATTCTCAATCAGGGACAACGATCTACAGCTGCCTCTGATTGAGAATCATACCCGGCCGAACACAAACATCCCCACATAGAAAATGACACAGACAACCCACCCCAACTCACGCCCTGACCAACTAAATAATACAAACAGAAAAAGAAAAAGTAGCTAGATTTGTCGCTAGTCACTTTTTTGAAAATGTGTCGCTAGAGGGGTCTGAATACTCGCTAAATATAGCGACAAAGTCGCATTTTGTGTAACTAATTTTACCTGCGATATGCTTTATCAACTTTCGCACTAGCGCCTTCTCCAGCCCCCAAAAAATGAATCTGTGACATCAAGCTCCATATAAAGGCCTATCATGACGTTCCTTCGTAGCAGGGCCCTTCCTTCCCCACGAGGGCGCACATGCGCAGTTGTTACTCATCTCCGCTGCTGTGGCAGTCGCCTTCATAAAATAATTACATAAAATAATAGCAAATGTTTTAGATGGAAAAGTACACATTCCCTGACTCAAAACCGATAGTACTTTTGACAAAAATAGCTAGTTCGGCCATACGCGTTCAATAAAACAAAACAGTTGCCCACACTGGCAACGGATAAGAGAGAGGCCTGCATCCAGCAACGTCACGAGTAACATGACCCATTTTTTCAGCTGTTTCAGTACATCAGTACAGCAGCACTACGGGGGGGGAGAGGGCAACATCCACTGAACTAGTTTCAATTTATGGAATCACTTGGGTGTTTTGGGATTTTTGGTGAACTTCTACTTTAAGAAGATGGAGCAGGACAAAGCAACCAGGATCTGAAGCCATTAGAGTTGCAAATTCCCAGGAGGATTCCAGATTTCCTGGGAATTTGAGGAAAGTTCCAGGAATTTTGCAACGCTAGGGAACATTGACATTAAAAGATAACACCTCCTCCTCCAATTACTTTATTCATAACCAAAACAGCTTTACCTGCCGGTTTCAGGTTCTTGCCTCCCAGGTTGACTTCCACGGCAGTGCTGACCAGGATTCCGATGGTGCCGTTCTCCGAGGTCACCGGATCATCCATGGCTACAACAAAGTTTAACAGGGTCAAAGTTCATGCAAACAGAAAGCAGTGATTGATCTGTGTTATCCTGACAGGTTAAAAACAAAATGTGCGAATCACGTATTTTCATGTTATATGAGTGAAATGTCTTTAAATGCCTACAACCTGTTTGCTATCTAAAAACCTGACTTTTATCTCCAAGGTCATATACACTACATGTTCAAAAGTATGTGGACACCTGCTCGTCGAACATCTCATTCCAAAATCATGGGCATTAATATGGAGTTGGTCCCTCCTTTGCTGCTATAACAGCCTCCACCTTCCTGAGAAGGCTTCCACTAGATGTTGGAACATTGCTGCAGGGATTTGCTTCCATTCAGCCACAGGAGCATTAGTGAGGTCGGGCACTGATGTTGGGCGATTAGGCCTGGCTCGCAGTCGGCTTTCCAATTCATCCCAAAGGTATTAGATGGGGTTGAGGTCAGGGCTCTGTGCAGACCAGTTATGTTCTTCCATACCGATGTCGACAAACCATTTCTGTATGGACATCGGTTTGTGCACACGGGCATTGTCATGCTAAAACATGAAAGGGCCTGCCCCAAACAAAGTTGGAAGCACAGAATCCTCTAGAATGTCATTGTTTGCTGTAGCGTTAATATTTCCCTTCAATGGAACTAAGGGGCCTAGCCCAAACTATGAAAAGCAGCCCCAGACCATTATTCCTCCTCCACCAAACTTTACAGTTGGCACTATGCATTCGGCTAGGTAGCATTCTCCTGGCATCTGCCAAACCCAGATTAATCCGTCAGACTGCCAGATGAAGCGTGATTCATCACTCCAGAGAACGCGTTTCCACTGCTCCAGAGTCCAATGGCGGCGAGCTTTACACCATTCCATCCGATGCATGGCATTGTGCATGGTGATCTTAGGCTTGTGTGCAGCTGCTCAGCCATGAAAACCCATTTCATGAAGCTCCCAACAGTTCTTGTGCTGGCGTTGCTTCCAGAGGCAGTTTGGAACACTGTAATGAGTGTTGCAACCGGGCACAGACAATTTTTATGTGCTACTCGCTTCAGGACTCGGCGGTCCCGTTCTGTGAGCTTGTGTGGCCTACCACCTCGCGGCTGAGCCGTTGTTGCTCCTAGAAATTTCCACTTCACAATAACAGCATTTACAGTTTACCGAGGCAGCTCTAGCAGGGCAGACATTTTATGAACTGACTTGTTGGAAATGTGGCATCCTATGACGGTGCCACGTTGAAAGTCACTGAGCTCTTCATTACGGGCCATTCTACTGCCATTGTTTGTCTATGGAGATTGCATGGCTGTGAGCTCAGATTTATACACCTGTCAGCCAAATTCACTAATTTGAAGGAGTTTCCTCATACTTTTAGCCATGTAGCGTATATATCAGTGTGTGTTACTCACAGGCTCTGGGTGGAGCTCTGAACATATAGCCCTTGTTGTCAAGGCTGCGGCGGTAGTAGTTGGAGTTGAAGGGCTCAGGGTCCTCATCCCACGACTCAGCAGCCCTGGGAAGCACAAGACAACTCACATTCAAGCAGTATTGGTTGAGTATTCAAGCAGTATTGCTTGAGTAATACGTAAGTATTCAAGCATACTCACATTCAGCTGCCATAATGCTCACAGACAGGAAAGGCATGCAGTTATTAACAAACAAACAAACAATACATTTTATTAGTCAGAGTGATATCTGTAACTACTCAAAGACACACTCACGAGTTGGGGAAGACCCGGGTTACACCTCCGTCTGTGGCTGCAAATAATGCCAGGAAACCATACCTGAAGCAAAAAGTAATTTAATTCACTCAGACGTTTCACATATTGTTATTATTCAAATGAATTGGTTTTAATATCAATGATATAGGGCAATTATTTGTTGAGTTCACTCACGTTTGGATATCCTTGTTCTTCCACACTCTAGATGCTAGCTGCCAGATGATTCCAGAATCCAAGATCAGGTTGTGAATGAGGCCTTGATCACCTGTGAACACACACAGTTAATGTAACCCGTCAGTCTTTATAAAATATAATAGGTGAAAAATTAGCTTTTTGCACAATTCCATGTCATCTTCAGCAGTTCAAAGCTGGTGTAGTATGGTGAATGGCATGGCCCTAACCACTCTACAAACTCATTGACATAAAGAAGAGAAACTCACAGTCTTCAGATTCTGGTGTGATCTCCACCATGAGAGACAGGAAGTTCTCCAGGAACTGTGTGTTGTTGTCAGAGATGTGCAGACGCTTGCAGTATTCCCTAAAATAAGAATGGTTAGACAGAGATGAGATTACACACACACACACACACACACACACACACACACACACACACACACACACACACACACACACACACACACACACACACACACACACACACACACACACACTCACACATCTCACACACATCTCTGTACCTGGGAGCCAGGAACACGTGTCCCCCTGATTCAAAGGAGCTGGGCAGCAAAGATTGCAGATCTGCAACGGAGAGAAAAAGTAACCACCCGCCCATGTCATCGGGATCAGTGTCATCAAGCCGCACATAACGCCCTGGACCAGAGCTAAAGGGGCTCTCTGGGTGGGCAGTGGTACTCACACTGGAGCTGCAGCATCACATCACTCAGGTCTGCCTGGATGTAGTATTCACTGTAGGGTGGCAGTACCAGGCCCAGACTACAAGTGGCAGCATCCCCAACAGAAAACAGAGGGAATTCATCAAAGTCTGAGGCTCAATAGAAGACACTACCGCCATTAAGCTGCTAGATATAGAGTCCGTCCACCTACACTCTCAACCCTGTCATCTTCAGCAGTTCATATCCTATTGCTATGGTTACCATTGCTAAACCTCTACCCTTCAACCCACACCTCCATCTCCTGCCCTCTCACCTGTAGTCTGTACCATTGATGGGTGTCCAGGTGTAACTCCGAACTCCCTCATCTATGTATCGCTGCAACGAAGGGGGAAAAGCCACATGTTAAAATAGGTTTGCTCTCCCGTAAGTGTGTTGATCAACCGTCCATGACCATGGCTGTTGGCTTACTGGGGTTGACAAAGTCATTACTGTGAATTAAGTATGTGAAGTAAAGTATACCTGATATATTGCCTAGGTGTGAAGTAATTAACAAATACACACACACACATACACACACTTGCCTCATCAATTGATTTTACAAGCGTCTTAATCTGCATGTCACCCGGTCTGCCATCAATCATATGTTTGCGGATCTGGAATGTAGAGATAGTATGTTACCTACGCAGTGTTCAGTGTTTAATTGCTATATTGTAATTACTTCGCCACCATGGCCTATTTATTGCCTTACCTCCCTTATCCTACCTCATTTGCACACACTGTATATAGACTTTTTCTACTGTATTATTGACTGTATGTTTGTTTATTCCATGTGTAACTCTGTGTTGCTGTATGTGTCGAACTGCTTTGCTTTATCTTGGCCAGGTCGCAGTTGTAAATGAGAACTTGTTCTCAACTAGCCTACCTGGTTAAATAAAGGTGAAATAAAAAAAATACGCTGTCGCATCTCCATGGTCTAACCCAAGAGCATGTTTTAGAACAGTAATCTCAGTAGGAAATATGCTAACATGATTGCCATTCCTAGCTAGATAGCTAGCTAAATTGGTTGCCTAGCAACACACATCTTAAGAAGATTCGTAAGAAGATATTTGAGACGTTCGTAAGAAAATCATTCAATCTTAAAATATTGTTGAGGAATTGATCTTACGAACTCTTATGAACTTCTTATTTTTTTTCTTACGAAGCTTCTTAAGTTCTTGCGTAAGAAGTGTTTTGTGAATCTGGGCCCAGGTGTTCTTAATGTTTTGTATACTCAGTGTATATAGTTTATGGCACAGTGCATGTTATTATACTCACTTCCTGTTTGGAGCTGTCCTCCACCTCAGCATCCAGGAAGTCAAGTGTTACAGGCTCTGGTAGGTCGAGCAGCTGTTGCGGAAAAGCACCAGTCACATTAGGGATATCACATCATCCCCATGTTTTACAGTAACACATTCAGTTGAATACATCTCAGTTGTATTCTATGTTCAGTTTAATACATGCAGTGGCAGTCTTATCTTAGCTAATTGGAATGACATGCAATAAGCAGTACACACTAGGTTCTATATCTAACCTACATCCAACCACATTCACTTTGTATCAAATCGAAATGTACAATCTACAATCTATTTACAATGCTCCCTATAAACTGCACAGTGATCTTTCAGTGGGGGAATAAAGTATACATAACCTTTGGGTGAAGGTTTGGATGCAGGAGAAGGTATCCATTTGGGTCGATGGCGTATATGTACCCATTGGCTCCGAGCTGCAAAGTTACGAAGCAGAGAATAAATTATTACTTGTGTGCATGCAAGCGTGTGTGAAGTAAGATATGATGCGGTATACTGACGTTGTATCGTGGTGTCAGCTTTTTGATTTCGTCCAGATGCACGTCCACCCCCATGACACCTAATATGAGCTGATTCTGTGGAGAAAACAACCAGTAAACGAAACCTCAAGAAATTGTGACTCATTAAAAGAAAGATTGTCCATTAGGTCAACGTGAACTGTTTTAAATGGCTGCACCTGTGAGTTTCCATCCACGGTGAGATTAAAAACAGGCATGGTTCCAGTAAAGACCAGTCCCAGACCCTATAAAGAAACAAGACAAACAGAAGAACAAAACGTTAAGTGTTTTCCCTAATAGTCCTCCCCCACACTACCAACAGAAGACATCATAATCCAGGCCTAGGCTTAATCTGTGTCTAGGAAACCGCCCCAATGTGTCTACATTGAGCAATGGCACCTCACTATATGATTACAGGAGATTGTAATGCTTATGGAACTTAGAAATCAGATGTGAATATATTATCATCCACCTTCAGAGCACTTGTAAGGGTCGATGCCGGAGATGAGAAGCAGGTACGGGGAGTCAAACATTTAATCGGGAACAGACATAGAACAAGACAGGAACAGCATTAGCACACGGGTAAACAAGGACGTATGACAATCAATGCAGAAGCAGGGAACAGAGCGGGGAACCAGACAGATATAGGGAAGGTAATGACAAAGGTGATTGAGTCCAGGTGAGTCCAATAATCGCTGATACGCGTGATGGGGGGAAGGCAGGTGTGTGTAATGATGATGGCAGGGGGCACCAGGGGGGAACAGCGGAAGCAGGAGTGACAGCACTCAATGGTATGTCTCTGTCAGTGGACTATGTGTATATACTGTAAGGTCAACTGCCCTTAGAACCGACTTCTCTGGTTTTAAACAGCCTATGTGGCATCAATATGAGTCAGAAACATTAATTGTCAAAATTGACTACAAGGTGTAAATAGGATAATTTTGGTCATGAAGTCAGTCTCGTCCAAATTTGAGTTTGGTAAGTGACTTACTTGAGGGTTTGGTTTGTATTATAATTATGTCAACATTTCATGCCCCCTTTTGCCTATTAACACATGGTGCCACCATATTTTAGTGGAAAAGACAGGGCAAGTTCGCTTTGCATGGCCCGTTGCCCTGGGTGGACAGAGAACTCTCCTTAGGAGGACCAATGGAATGGTCGAAAATGAGCAAACCCCACCCAACCGGGGCACTCAAAACCAGTGGTGTAAAGTACTTAAGGAAAAATAATTTAAAGTACTACTTAAGTCGTTTTTGGGGCAATCTGTACTTTACTATTTATATTTTTGACAACTTTTACTTTTAATGCACTACATTCCTAAAGAAACAAATGTAAAGTCGTGGCCAAAAGTTTTGAGAATGACACAAATATTAATTTCCACAAAGTTTTCTGCTTCAGTGTCTTTATTTTTGTCAGATGTTACTATGGAATACTGAAGTATAATTACAAGCATTTCATAAGTGTCAAAGGCTTTTATTGACAATTACATGAAGTTGATGCAGAGTAAATTTTTGCAGTGTCGACCCTTCTTTTTCAAGACCTCTGCAATCCGCCCTGGCATGCTGTCAATTAACTTCTGGGCCACATCCTGACTGATGGCAGCCCATTCTTGCATAATCAATGCTTGGAGTTTGTCAGAATTTGTGGGCTTTTGTTTGTCCACCCGCCTCTTGAGGATTGATCACAAGTTCTCAATGGGATTAAGGTTGGGGAGTTTCCTGGCCATGGACCCAAAATATCAATGTTTTGTTCCCCGAGCCACTTAGTTATCACTTTTGCCTTATGGCAAGGTGCTCCATCATGCTGGAAAAGGCATTGTTCGTCACCAAACTGTTCCTGGATGGTTGGGAGAAGTTGCTCTCGGAGGATGTGTTGGTACCATTCTTTATTCATGGCTGTGTTCTTAGGCAGAATTGTGAGTGAGCCCACTCCCTTGGCTGAGAAGCAGCCCCACACATGAATGGTCTCAGGATCCTTTACTGTTGGCATGACACAGGACTGATGGTAGCGCTCACCTTGTCTTCTCCGGACAAGCTTTTTTTCCGGATGCCCCAAACAATCGGAAAGGGGATTCATCAGAGAAAATGACTTTACCCCAGTCCTCAGCAGTCCAATCCCTGTACCTTTTGCAGAATATCAGTCTGTCACCTGATGTTTTTCCTGGAGAGAAGTGGCTTCTTTGCTGCCCTTCTTGACACCAGGCCATCCTCCAAAAGTCTTCGCCTCACTGTGCGTGCAGATGCACTCACACCTGCCTGCTGCCATTCCTGAGCAAGCTCTGTACTGGTGGTGCCCCGATCCCGCAGCTGAATCAACTTTAGGAGACGGTCCTGGCGCTTGCTGGACTTTCTTGGGCGCCCTGAAGCCTTCTTCACAACAATTGAACCGCTCTCCTTGAAGTTCTTGATGATCTGATAAATGGTTGATTTAGGTGCAATCTTACTGGCAGCAATATCCTTGCCTTTGAAGCCATTTTTGTGCAAAGCAATAATGATGGCACGTGTTTCCTTGCAAGTAACCATGGTTGACAGAGGAAGCACAATGATTCCAAGCACCACCCTCCTTTTGAAGCTTCCAGTCTGTTATTCGAACTCAATCAGCATGACCGAGTGATCTTCAGCCTTGTCCTCGTCAACACTCACGCCTGTGTTAACGAGAGAATCACTGACATGATGTCAGCTGGTCCTTTTGTGGCAGGGCTGAAATGCAGTGGAAATGCTTTTTTGGGATTCAGTTCATTTGCATGGCAAAGAGGGACTTTGCAATTAATTGAAATTCATCTGATCACTCTTCATAACATTCTGGAGTATATGCAAATTGCCATCATACAAACTGAGGCAGCAGACTTTGTGAAAATTAATATTTGTGTCATTCTCAAAACTTTTGGCCACGACTGTACTTTTTACTCAATATATTTTCCCTGACACTCAAAAGTACTTATTACATTTCAAATGCTTAGCAGGACAGGTAAATGGTCCAATTCACACACTAATCAAGAGAACATCCCTGGTCATGCCTACTGCCTCTAATCTGGTGATCTCACTAAACAAAAAGGCTTCATTTGTAAATGATGTCTGAGTGTGCCCCTGGCTATCCGTAAATTTAAAAAACAAGAAAATGGTCCCGTCTGGTTTGCTTAATATAAAGAATGTGAAATGATTTCTACTTTTACTTTTACTTTTGATACATTTTATATTTTAGCAATGACATTTACTTTTTATATTTAAGTATATTTAAAACCAATTACTTTTAGACTTTTACTCAAGTAGTATTTTGCTGGGTTACTTTCACTTTTACTTGAGTCATTTTCTATCAAGGTATCTTTACTTTTACTCATGTATAAAAATTGGGTAGCCTACTTTTTCCACCACTGCGCAAAACGAACTCGCCCACTTGAACCTCTTCCCCAGACAAGACGTGTGGTTAGTAGCTGCTCTAGAGAACATGGGCTTCCAGAAAGTTGTTCAACAATCTTGGGCAGATGGCCAGGATATGGATTACATCCGACTAGTTTCTTCTTGGGCTGTCAACCGTCAAACATGCTATGATACTAGGCTGTGATACTGTGATGTAACTAGATAAATACATAGCCTCTCGATTATGTGTAATGTCAGAGAAAGATTTGCATAGCTATCGTTGAACCTTAAGGTTTTATCCCTGCTAGCTAACATTAGCTAGCTAGCTCATAACCAAGCAAACTTGACGACATGTTTGATGCATGTTGCCAGCTTGCTTTCAATATTTCAACTCAAAATGGCTAGCTACTTTCCTTGTTTGTTGTGATTGACTGGCAAAGACAAACCCAAGAAAGACCCACCTCAAATCACACCCCCAAGACAACTCTTGTTTGCCTTCAGTCATGGCCGCTAGCATTTCTTAATGAGCATTGATAAAGAATTTGGCCAAAGCAGGAAGTGCAGTCGCTCTTTAAGTCCAATGTAGATGAATTAGCATGAGTGCCAGTCTGTTTGTGCTATCATGCCAACTCTGTCACTCAATGTCATACCAAACAGCGACTGACTGCAATGAAGTTGGCATGATAGCACAAACAGACAGGCATTCAGACTATAGATTAGGTATAGCTGAATGTTCTGAGCTAGGTGACCTCACCAAGGCATCCTGATAGACATTGGTCCACTGAACCTGCTTGGCACGGCTGCCTGCCAGGACCATGGGGCGGCCCAGCACATCCAGGTACTCCTGGTAACAACACACAGGAATAGCAAACAGTCAGGCATCAGCTGTGTAGCAATACTGATGTTACACATTCTGTAGCTTGTGTCCCAAATGGCACTGTATTCCCGTTATAGTGCACTACTTTGGACCAGGGCACACAGGGATCTGGTTAAAAGTAGTGTACTATGTAGAAAATAGGGTGCCATTTGGGACGCATCCATGCTGATGTCACACAGTAAGCTGTGAAAGAAATTCACATGATTATGGGCTGTTGCTGATGGAAAGATGCTCAGTAAAGTTTGTCCAACTTTATATCTTTGCCTGTCATCCAGCTGTAAGTGAAAAACACTTCACAGTAATAACCTCAGGGTAATAATATATACGCTACATTAGAGTCAGTCTCCGGTAAACAGCAACAATTCCAGGAAGCAGTGCCAGGAGGAGAACTGGCTGACCCAGGATCAGCTGTGTAAGAGGCACTAGACAAACCCACCTGGGTGTTAATCCTTATGGCACAGATGGAGCGGATCTCAAAATAGAAACCTGGAGGGAGAGCAGAGAGAGAGTTGGAGAGAGAGAGAGAGAGGGATAAAAAGAGAGATAGGATGAGAAACAGAGCTCACAATTATGGCACAGATGAGGGAGAGTGAAGATGGAGGTTGTGTATCAGGCGCTTATAACCTAGGCTAAGGGTTATAAACTGAAAGACTACAGTAACTTCTCTTAAGCAGACAAGTGTCATGTTTATTAGGGCACAAGGAAATGAAAACGGCCATTTTGTTACAACCCCCTACTGCATCTATTTTTGGACAAGAGGGATCTTCACTGATGCTGGTTAGGAAAAATAGCCCCTGCACAGATCCCACTCACCTTTATTGGCACACGCTATCCATTGCAAGGGTGTGACATCATAGTTGTGCTGCCCCACAGAGAATGTAAAGACCCGCACCTTAGGAGAAAGAGAATTCAAAGAACCCATTCATCTTTATTCTGGGACATTAACACAGAGATACACGTCCAACTGTGATATCCATTGTGGTATCCTTTGACCAGAAATCCCATTTGGAAGATTCCTGTAATCAGGAGGAAATAAGCAGGAGGAATTTTTTAAACCCTAGTGACGCATTTATGGATTCCAAGAATGAAGTTACCAATGAAATAGTGATTGAAATGTCAGCTTATGTGTTTTGTGTGTGTGTTTAGTTTCTGAGAAACGGACCGTTTTGTTGGGCCAGTTGTACTGCTCAAAGATGTCCTGAGCTCGATCCTCTCCTCCATCAGTGAACAGCATGATCATTTTATTGCAGTGAGCTCGCGGGACATTGGTCTTCTAGAAAGAGAAACAGAAAGAGTGTGTGCTAACATTAATACAAAACACAGCAAGTGAATGATTAATACAGAAAGTAAGTATGTGCCGAATGAAGCAGGCAAGGAGGGAACAGTGTCTATGTCCCAAAGGGCACCCTATTTAAAAATAGGGATCTGGTAAAAAAGTAGTGCACTATATAGGGAATAATATGAGCTGCTCCCCTAATATGGCTTTCCTATGATGCCCATACAAAGGCAAAGATCAGTAACTATGCAAACAGTGAAACTGAGAAAAATGGCTTAAAGTGTATTCAAATTCAGCATGTTGTAGGTAGATATGTGATTATGCACTGATGTATTATCTTATTATGAAGTAATGTGTTATGCATATCAACCATGACCACTGATTTGACCTATGACCCATAAAATGCAGTTACTGCACTCTGTCTTTGTATGACCTTAAACAACTATACTGAACAAAAGTAGAAATGCAACATGCAACAATTTCAATGATTTTACTGAGTTACAGTCCATATCTTTGACTTTGTATAACTATCATTTTTACACTGTCATTTCCTTTATGTTAACTAGTTTTTACATATTTAGTTTGCTATTGTCACGACTTCCGCCGAAGTCGGTCCCTCTCCTTGTTCGGGCGGCGGTCGACGTCACCGGCCTTCTAGCCATCGCCGATCCACTTTTCATTTTCCATTTGTTTTGTCTTTGTCTTACACACCTTGTTTCACTCACCCAATTACTTGTTAATTATTTAACCCTCTGTTCCCCCATGTTTGTTTGTGAGTGATTGTCTGTATGTAATACGTTCCGTTATTATGGGCTCGCATTATTGCGTTGTATTTGTGAAATTTTTGAGTAAATTACGTTTATTACTCATATCTGCTGTCCTGCGCCTGACTCCTCCACACCAGCTACAAACAGACGTCATTACAGCTATCTTTCTTACCACTGTAGGCTCTGCCCTAATTTATGTGCTCTCTATAACCTCTGGGTCCGCATGGCAAATGGCCAGGAATCCAAGGAAAGCACAAAGGTCAATGCCTTCACCTCTGGGTCCGCATGGCAAATGGCCAGGAACAGAAGGAAAGCACAAAGGACAATGCCTAAGGACTAGACAGCCATTTTCCTTATGAGGAGCCAAAATGTTATACTCTCTGTTACAGTATACAGAGGACTGACTATTGAATGTGTGATATAATAATACTATAGTATCCATGTTTGGTATCTATCTGAAACGTGTTCACTGAGGATAACTCTGATGCTATCTATATGGATGTATGGTCACTGTAGTAACTTGTATCTATACAGGGTGAACTCTAAATGACTCTATGCAAAGAGTTTGATGGCCGTCTCTGGAATTGGTCTCATCCCCCACACAAGCCTTTAGAATCTATGCTGTCACACCCTGTGGAGATTGGGCTTGTTGGTCAGGTTACGCTAAACTTGGTATCGTTTGATTGGTCAATGGTGGTTGGTTGTGGGTTAAAAGAGTTACACCTTCAGATGTTATGGATGGAATTAAATGCCTTTGTCCTCTCTCTTATCCTGTTTCCAGTCTATAGAGGAAAGTATGTATGTATGTATGTATGATCAATGCTCATTTCCTAGGCTTCTAGGCCTCTTGTCTAGTAGGCATCTCTTTGTTCATGCTTTGTCTTGTAAGTTAACCTTAGGATCTATATGCCTAGAATTAGGTTTTGTTAATGTCAGTATTGCCTTGTAACTTAAGTATGTGAATCCATTAATTTTACAGTTATTAAATAATACTTGATTGCAAATGTTTTTACTATAATGTTAAATGGTATTCAGTAAATTCGGATATTCAGTTTAATAAACTTTGATCATATTAATTGCAAAGTCTTATTACAAGTCGCATGTGATGTTGTCATGACTTCCGCTGGAAGTCGGCTCCCCTCCTTGTTCGGGCGTTGTTCGGCAGTCGACGTCACCGGCCTTCTATCCATCGCCGCTCCAGCTGGCCACCGTTCATCCAGCTCCTTCGGGAAGAGAGAGGTTGTCCGACTTCGTCTCGTGCCTCTCGGGGAGAGCTCTAGAGTGGGCAAACGCCGTGTGGAGAGAAGGAGATACGGTGTTGGACCGCTTTGAGGAGTTCATCCGCCGCTTCCGGGCAGTCTTCGACCATCCGCCCGAGGGTAGAGTGGCGGGGGAACGGCTCTTCCACCTGAGGCAGGGGACGAGGAGCGCCCAGGAGTTCGCCCTGGAATTTTGGACCTTGGCCACCGGAGCAGGATGGAACGACAGGGCCCTTATCGACCACTACAGATGCAGCCTGCGCGAGGACGTCTGTTGGGAGTTGGCCTGCAGGGATGCCACCATCACCTTTGACCAACTGGTGGATCTGTCCATTCGGTTGGATAACCTGCTGGTTACCCGCGGACGTCCAGAGAGGGCTCTGTCGGTTCCATGTTCCAGCAACACCGCTCCGGTGCCAATGGAGCTGGGAGGGGCTGCGCTTAGGGAGGCTGGAGGAGGGGCCTTCACGTGCACTATCTGTGGCCGCAGAGGGCACACTGCCGGTCGGTGCAGGGTTGGTCCCTCTGGGAGTTGAGGCAGCAGGCAGGGCTCTCTGGCGTCACCCCAGGTGAGTTTGCACCACTCTCATCCAGAGTCCTCTGTTGTCCACCTGTTTGTTAATGTTTGTTTTCCTGAGTTTTCCCCGCATTCCCAGCATAAGGCGCTTGTCGATCAGGCGCGGCTGGGAATTTTATCGACAGAGCGTTCGCCCTTAGTTTAGGAGGGTCACGAGGAGAAAATCAGTCTCTTTCTCATTGACTCTCCTCCGTTTCCCGTGGTACTAGGCTGTCCCTGGTTGGCTCGTCATGACCCCACCATTTCATGGCAACAGAGGGCTCTCACGGGGTGGTCGCGAGAGTGCTCAGGGAGGTGTGTAGGGGTTTCCGTTGGTGCTACCACGGTAGAAAGTCCAGACCAGGTCTCCACCGTGCACACCCCCCCAGAATATGCCGATTTGGCTCTCGAATTCCCCAAAAAGAAGGCGACTCAATTACCACCCCATCGTCGGGGGGGAATTGTGCGATAAATCTCCTGGTAGACGCTACACTTCCCAGGAGTCACGTGTATCCCCTGTCGCAAGCGGAGACGGCGGCTATGGAGACATATGTCTTTGAATCCCTGCGTCAGGGGTACATTCGGTCCTCCACTTCACCCGCCTCCTCGAGTTTCTTTTCGTGAAGAAGAAGAAGGAGGGAGGTCTGTGCCCATGTATTGAGGTCTAAATCAAATCACGGTGAGGTACAGTTACCCGCTACCTCTCATCGCCACGGCGATTGAGTCAATGCACGGGGCGTGCTTCTTCACTAAACTGGATCTCAGGAGCGCTTACAACCTGGTGCGTATCCGGGAGGGAGACGAGTGGAAGACGGCGTTTAGTACCACTTCAGGCCATTATGAGTACCTCGTCATGCCGTACGGGTTGAGGAATGCTCCATCAGTCTTCCAATCCTTTGTAGACAAGATTTCCAGGGACCTGCACGGGCAGGGTGTAGATCGATGACATTCTGATATACTCCGCTACACGCGCCGAGCATGTGTCCTTGGTGCGCAGGGTACTTGGACGACTGTTGGAGCATGACCTGTACGTCAAGGCTGAGAAATGCCTGTTCTTTCAGCAGGCCATCTCCTTCCTAGGGTATCGCATTTCCACATCAGAGTGACCGCATTTCAGCCGTGCGTAATTGGCCGACTCCCACCACGGTAAAGGAGGTGCAGCGGTTTTTAGGGTTTGCCAATTACTACCGAAGATTTATCCGGGGTTTTGGCCAGGTGGCTGCTCCCATTACCTCACTGATCATGTACGTTTGCAGTGGTCGGCTGAGGCGGACAGGGCTTTTGGGCACCTAAGGGCTCTGTTTACCTCGGCTCCCGTGCTGGCCCATCCGGATCCCTCTTTGGCGTTCATAGTGGAGGTGGACGCGTCCCAGGCTGGGATAGGAGCCGTGGTCTCTCAGCGCTAGGGTACGCCACCGAAGCTCCGCCCCTGTGCTTTCTTCCCGAAGAAGCTCATCCCGAGAGTTGTTGGCTGTGGTTAAAGCTTTGAAGGCGTGGAGACATTGGCTTGAGGGGGCTAAACAACATTTCCTCATCTGGACTGACCATTGCAACCTGGAGTACATCCGGGCAGCGAGGAGACTGAATTCTCGTCAGGCAAGGTGGGCCATGTTTTTTTTACCTGTTTTGTGTTTACCCTCTCCTACAGACCAGGTTCCCAAAATGTTAAGGCAGATGCACTGTCCCGGCTGTATGACACAGAGGAGAGGCCCATGGATCAGACTCCCATACTCCTGGCCTCCTGCCTGGTAGCGCCGGTCGTGTGGGAGCTGGACACGGACATTGAGCAGGCGTTAAATACAGAGCCCGCTCCCCTCCAGTGTCCCGTCGGGCGTCTGTACGTTCCGTCTCCTGTCCGTGACCAGTTGAACTATTGGGCCCACACGTCACCCTCTGGTCATCCGGGGATCGGTCGGACCGTGCGCTGTCTGAGTGGGAAGTACTGGTGGCCTACCTTGGCCAAGGACGTGAGGGTTTATGTTTCCTCCTGCTCAGTGTGCGCCCAGTGTAAGGCTCCTAGACACCTGCCCAGAGTTAAGCTACATCCCTTACCCGTTCCACAACGGCCTTGGTCACACCTGTCGGTGGATTTTCTGACCGATCTTCCTCCCTCACAGGGAAACACCATGATCCTGGTCGTTGTGGATCGTTTCTTTAAGTTCTGTCGCCTCCTCCCTCTGCCCGGTCTCCCTACGGCCCTACAGACTGCGGAGGCCTTGTTTACACACGTCTTCTGGCACTACGGGGTGCCTGAGGATATAGTGTCTGATCGAGGTTCCCAGTTCACATCGAGAGTCTGGAGGGCGTTCATGGAACGTCTGGGGGTCTCGATCAGCCTCACCTCAGGTTTTCACCCCGAGAGTAATGGGCAGGTGGAGAGAGTGAACCAGGATGTGAGCAGGTTTCTGCAGTCTTATTGCCAGAACCGGCTGGGGGGGTAAGCGGCGTTCGTGTCCTGGGCCGAGATGGCGCAGAACTCGCTCCGCCACTCCTCCACTATCTCTCCCCCTTTCAGTGCGTATTGGGGTACCAGCCGGGTTTTGGCGCCGTGGCATCAGAGTCAGACCAAGGTTCCTGCGGTGGATGACTGGTTCAGGCGCGGAGGCGCGGAGGAGACATGGGAAGCTGTCCATGTTCCATGTTCACCTCCAGCAGGCCGCGCTGCGCCAAAAAACCAGCGCGGACCTTCACCGCAGTGAGGCCGGGTCTGGCTCTCGACCCGAAACCTGCCCCTCCGCCTGCCCTGCCGGAAGCTGGGTCCGCGGTTTGCGGGGCCATTCAAAGTCCTGAGGAGAGTGAACGAGGTGTGTTACAGGTTACAACTCCCCCCGATTACCGTATTAACCCCTCGTTCCATGTGTCTCTCCACAGGCCGGTGGTGGTTGGTCCACTCCAGGAGTCTGAGGTGCGGGAGGTTCCTCCGCCCCCTCTGGACATCGAGTGTACTCTGTCAGTTCCATCCTGGATTCGAGGCATCGGCGCAGGAGCCTTCAGTATCTCGTGGAGTGGGAGGGGTACGGTCTGGAGGAGAGATGCTGGGTTCCGGTGGCGGACGTGTTGGACCCTGAAATGATGCAGGAGTTCCACCGTCGCCATCCGGATCGCCCGGCGACTCGCCCTCCAGGTCATGCCCGAGACCGGTGTCGGCGCACCCCGAAGGAGGGGTACTGTCACGACCTTCGCCGAAGTCGGCTCCCCTCCTTGTTCAGGCGGCGTTCGACGTCACCGGCCGTCTAGCCATCGCCGCTCCATTTTTCATTGTTCCATTTGTTTTGTCTTGTTCCCCCGCACACCTGGTTTACATTCCCTAATCACAATGCATATATACACTGCTCAAAAAAATAAAGGGAACACTTAAACAACACAATGTAACTCCAAGTCAATCACACTTCTGTGAAATCAAACTGTCCACTTAGGAAGCAACACTGATTGACAATACATTTCACATGCTGTTGTGCAATTGGAATAGACAACAGGTGGAAATTATAGGCAATTAGCAAGACACCCCCAATAAAGGAGTGGTTCTGCAGGTGGTGACCACAGACCACTTCTCAGTTCCTATGCTTCCTGGCTGATGTTTTGGTCACTTTTGAATGCTGGCGGTGCTTTCACTCTAGTGGTAGCATGACACGAAGTCTACAACCCACACAAGTGGCTCAGGTAGTGCAGCTCATCCAGGATGGCACATCAATGCGAGCTGTGGCAAGAAGGTTTGCTGTGTCTGTCAGCGTAGTGTCCAGAGCATGGAGGCGCTACCAGGAGACAGGCCAGTACATCAGGAGACGTGGAGGAGGCCGTAGGAGGGCAACAACCCAGCAGCAGGACCGCTACCTCCGCCTTTGTGCAAGGAGGAGTAGGAGGAGCACTGCCAGAGCCCTGCAAAATGACCTCCAGCAGGCCACAAATGTGCATGTGTCTGCTCAAACGGTCAGAAACAGACTCCATGAGGGTGGTATGAGGGCCCGACGTCCACAGGTGGGGGGTGTGCTTACAGCCCAACACCGTGCAGGACGTTTGGCATTTGCCAGAGAACACCAAGATTGGCAAATTCGCCACTGGCGCCCTGTGCTCTTCACAGATGAATGCAGGTTCACACTGAGCACGTGACAGACGTGACAGAGTCTGGAGACGCCGTGGAGAACGTTCTGCTGCCTGCAACATCCTCCAGCATGACCGGTTTGGCGGTGGGTCAGTCATGGTGTGGGGTGGCATTTCTTTGGGGGGCCACACAGCCCTCCATGTGCTCGCCAGAGGTAGCCTGACTGCCATTAGGTACCGAGATGAGATCCTCAGACCCCTTGTGAGACCATATGCTGGTGCGGTTGGCCCTGGGTTCCTCCTAATGCAAGACAATGCTAGACCTCATGTGGCTGGAGTGTGTCAGCAGTTCCTGCAAGAGGAAGGCATTGATGCTATGGACTGGCCCGCCCGTTCCCCAGACCTGAATCCAATTGAGCACATCTGGGACATCATGCTTCGCTCCATCCACCAACGCCACGTTGCACCACAGACTGTCCAGGAGTTGGCGGATGCTTTAGTCCAGGTCTGGGAGGAGATCCCTCAGGAGACCATCCGCCACCTCATCAGGAGCATGCCCAGGCGTTGTAGGGAGGTCATACAGGCACGTGGAGGCCACACACACTACTGAGCCTCATTTTGACTTGTTTTAAGGACATTACATCAAAGTTGGATCAGCCTGTAGTGTGGTTTTCCACTTTAATTTTGAGTGTGACTCCAAATCCAGACCTCCATGGGTTGATAAATTTGATTTCCATTGATAATTTTTGTGTGATTTTGTTGTCAGCACATTCAACTATGTAAAGAAAAAAGTATTTAATAAGAATATTTCATTCATTCAGATCTAGGATGTGTTATTTTAGTGTTCCCTTTATTTTTTTGAGCAGTGTATATTCCTCTGTTCCCCCCATGTCTTTGTGTGGAATTGTTCTTTGTTACGTGTTTTGTGTGACGCGCCAGGCTGTTTTTTTCCCGGGTACCGTGTTCACCCGTAGTATGTTTATTATTGTTAAACATTTTTGCTTCATTGTGACTTTGTCGCGCTTTACACTTTCACTTTTGGCTGGAAGTTTGTTTGATGCAGTTGCGTCCTACGGTTGTTTGCTTCTGCCTAAAAAAGTGTGTGCCTGATCACAACTCTCTGCTCTCCTGCACCTGACTTCTACGCCAGTAGCGCACAACCTTGACAGATGTACAGTTGAAGTGTGGTATATGGCCAAAATACCACGACTATGGGCTGTTCTTAGGCACGATGCATCGCGGAGTCATTGAGAGACACTCTTAAATGTTCTGCTGGTTGGCCTGTTATCTGTAATGAAATGTCCTTCATGTGCTTGCTCAAAGCACAAAATAGCAAGCACACACATTTTCTTCAGAAAATGTCCTTGTCTATTTCATAGTAGGAGCCCTAAAGAATTGGCCATCACTTGTACAGAATGCGGTCGTTCAGAGTGTTGAGCTTTAAGTCATTTACGTTTAGTAGCTGATTGAAGGCAAAGTGGAAACCAGACTTGTAGTCTGTGGTGCCTTTAGCTTGCATGAGCTTTACAGCCTCTTTGAAGATCTTCTTGTTGCGAACGTTGGCCTGGACCAGGTGTTTGAAGCAAGGGACCACTGCCTCGGCCTTTTCATTAAACTGAAACAAGAAAGGAAAGAGAATGACAGAGCAGAAGTGGGATTGAGGAACAATGACAGAGCAGGCTAGATTGACAGCAAGAGATAAAGACAGTGAGAGAGCAGGCGAGATTGACAGCAAGAGATAAAGACAGTGAGAGAGCAGTCTAGATAGACAGCAAGAGATAAAGACAGTGAGAGAGCAGGCTAGATAGACAGCAAGAGATAAAGACAGTGAGAGCAGGCTAGATAGACAGCAAGAGATAAAGACAGTGAGAGGGCAGGCTAGATAGACAGCAAGAGATAAAGACTGTTCGTGAAAGAGGAAATTGGTTATGAACAAATGTATAACCGTTCATATGAGTGATTGCTGTGTTATTTAAGGTTGTGCAACATGTTTTATGCTGATGTCTATGAAAATAGTACGAAATAGAATTCTACAACAACAACAAAAAAGTCAATCCCAGGTGTAACTACAGTAACTACCACACTCACAGACACACTCACCCTGGCCACGTTGACATAGTCGTCATCAGACAGAGTGTCCAGCATCTCCATCACTGATGACTTGATCAGCTTCAAAGTGAGGCCGCTCACACTGCCACTCCTGCGGGGGGACAGGGGAAAGGTATCATGAGACGCACACACTGCACTGCACTGCACTCTCTTATAGTGTAACCAGTCATTTTGGTACTAAGTTATTGGAACTTAAATTAGAGAACTCACACATCAACGAGTATGATCATGTCTTTGGGGGATGAGGCCCCTTGGATGTACCTTATGAAAAAGAATGAAGAATTCTCAAAATGAACTCTTCAACCATAATCAAAATCAATTATTAAAAGAGAACAGAATAGGTAACACATACCATGGCCTTCTCCTCACATCATAAAGGTCGATCTTATCAGGGGCCCTCCACGGTGTGGCTACAGATAAGGCAATTAAAAACATATAGAATTGTAACTTGCAGTTTTTATTTGCCCCTACCAGTATGCCACCAGACGATGATATATATATATGAGACAATGGAGCTAATATTGTATTTACATTTCATAGGTTTTGTGGTATTACTTTCCTTTGAGTTTTTGTAACCTTCAAGTAAGCCCTCTTTGAGGAAGTAGATGCTTAAAGGACCCGTGCAAAAACCTGACTTTCCTGTGTTTTATATATATTTACACACTATGAGGTTGAAATAATACTGTGACATTGTGAAAATTATGAAAACGCGTAAGAGCTGTTTGCAGTAAATTAGTTAGTAGACCAAGAGAGTTCCAAACCTTTCTGCCAGTAACAGCTAGTTTTCACCTCCCCACTCAGATCCCTCCCAGACAGTCCTAGCAAAATTCTAGCTTGAGAAATTGTTCTTTGGCAAAAATCTATTTTAGTTTATTTTTGACCATTTTAATTGAAACAAATCACAGTGAGGTACTTCATTGTTGCCCAGAAATGATAGATAAATCACAGGTTTATAGCTAGAAACTCAGTGAGTACATCCCAAATGGTACCCTATTCCCTATATACTGTAGTGCACTACTAGGGGCCCTAGTAAAAAATAGTGGACTATAAAGGGAATAGGGTGCCCTGATTAAAAATAAGGCACAATAAAAGGGAATAGGGTGACATTTGGGACACAGTTATATGAGACAGAGGGGGGTTATTATGGAACACTTAAATTGTGCAGACTTGCTGATATTCAGTTTAGTTTCACAACCCAGCATATTTCCAACCATTCATATAACCATATAACCATTCACTTTAAGTAAACTTTTATTGCTTTACAGTATATTGCATTGTCGTAAAGGAAAGGACCAAAGACATCCTATAATTCTAGTAAGGGCATCCTGTATTCCTGTAATAAGGACATCATGTACCTGGGTAGTAGCGGGTGACCCCAGTGGCGCTACCAAACGCCTGCCAGAGTAGTGAAGGATCCTCTTGACTGTTCTCCATAAACACCTTCTCCAGCGCCTGTGTCCAGTTCAGCTCATTTAGAATCACTGGGGCTGAAGGGAAAGACCAGATAGAAGACGGATTGATCTCACTTACAGTGCCTATAGAAAGTCTACACACCCTTGAACTTTTTCACATTTTGTTTTGTTACAAAGTGGGATTAAACTGGATTTAATTGCAATTTTTTTGTCAACGATCTACACAAAATACTCTGTCATGTCAAATTGAAAGAAAAATTATATATATTTTTAAAAAATTCATGAAATCAAACACTAATATACCTTGATTAGATAAGTATTCACCTCCTGAGTCAATACTTGCTAGAAACACCTTTGGCAGCGATTACAGCTGAGTCTTCTTGGGTAAGTCTCAAAAGAGCTTTGCCAACTGTATTGTGCAATATTTGCCCATTAATCTGTTGGAGACTATTTGACTTGAGCTCGTTTTAGTTGCATAATGAGTCCGTTTATGATTTCATAATCCCATTATCAGTAGTAATAACTTGTTATTGGTTAGGATATTGGAGCTGGAGAGTGTTATTGCAGCAACAAAGGGGAGTCCAGAAAGTCTTTGAATGTCCAGATACACTAAATGACCAAAGGTATGTGGACACCTGCTCGTCGAACATCTCATTCCAAAATCATGGGCATTAATATGGAGTTGGTCCCCCCTTTGTTGTTATAACAGCCTCAACTCTTCTGGGAAGGTTTTCCACTAGATATTGGAATATTGCAGCGGGGACTTGCTTCCATTCAGCCACAAGAGCACTAGTGAGGTCGGGCACTGATGTTGGGTGATTAGGCCTGGCTCGCAGTCTGCGTTCCAATTGATCCCAAATGTGTTCGATGGGGTTGAGGTTAGGGCTCTGTGCAGGCCAGTCAAGTTCTTCCACACCAATCTCGACAAACCATTTCTGTATGGACCTCGGTTTGTGCACGGTGGCATTGTCATGTTGAAACAGGAAAGGGCCTTCCCCCAAACTGTTGCCACAAAGTTGGAAGCACAGAATCGTCTAGAATGTCATTGTATGCTCTAGCGTTAAGATTTTCCTTCACTGGAACTAAGGGGCCTAGCCCAAACCATGAAAAACAGCCCCAGATTCCTCCTCTACCAAACTTTACAGTTGGCACTATGCATTGGGGCAGGTAGCGTTCTCCTGGCATCCGCCAAACTCAGATTTGTCCGTCGGACTGCCACATGGTGAAGCGTGATCCATCACTCCAGAGAACGCGTTTCCACTGCTCCAGAGTCCAATGGCGGCGAGCTTTACACCACTCCAACCAACGCTTGGCATTGCACATGGTGATCTTAGGCTTGTGTGTGGCTGCTAGGCCATGGAAACCCATTTCATGAAGCTCACCGAGAAACAGTTATTGTGCTGACGTAGTGAGTGTTGCAACCGAGGACAGATGTTTTTTTATGTGCTATGCTCTTCAGGACTCGGCGGTCCCGTTCTGTGAGCTTGTGTGGCCTACCACTTCGCGGCTGAGCCGTTGTTGCTCCTAGACGTTTCCACTTCACAATAACAGCAGTTACAGTTGACTGGGGCAGCTATAGCAGCGCATAAATTTGACAAACTGACCTGTTGGTGCCACGTTCAAAGTCACTGAGATCTTCAGTAAGGCCATTCTACTGCCAATGTTTGTCTATGGAGATTGCATGGCGGTGTGCTCGATTTTATACACCTGTCAGCAATGGGTGTGGCTGAAATAGCCAAAACCACTCATTTGAAGGGGTGTCCATATACTTTTGTATATATATTGTAGGTCATTGTCCTCCTGAAAGGTGAATTCCTCTTTTAGTGTCTGGTGTAAAGGGGACTGAAGCAGGTTTTCCTAGGATTTTGCCTGTGCTTAGCTCCATCCCATTTCTTTTCATTCTGAAAAACTCCTCAGTCTTTGCCGATGTCAAGCATACCTATACCACAATGCAACTACACCATGCTTGATGTGTGTGGGTGGTTTAATACATCATCCACAGCATAATTATTAACTTGACCATGCTTAAAGATATATTCAATGACTGATTTATTATTGGTACCCATCTACCAATCACTGCCCTTTTCTTTATGAGGCTTTTGAAAAGCTCCCGGGTCTTTGTATTTAAATCTGTGATTGGAAATGTTTACTTCTGAACTAATTTAGACTTGCCTAAACAAAGAGGGTGAATACTTATGCAACGGCTATATTTTTAAAATTTAATTTGTATTAATGAGTAGAACACCACAACATTCCTGTTCTCCAGTGCTTGACATGGGCAGGAGCTCCCCGGAGAGGAGTACAAGCACCTCAAATTCTGTGCTGCTTCAGCTCCTGTTCCTCTTATAGAATATTAGCTCAAAAGTGTTGTGGAGCTCCTGCACCTAAATATAAAACAGTACTGGCACCCAAAATTGAGTACCGGTACTTATTGAGTCCAAGTCAAGCGCTGCTGTTCTCCCCTCTACTAACTTGTAAACCTTATACTTTCCACCTGTCTAAATTGAGATTGTAAAGCACTCTAGCCCTTTACACACACAAAGCATTTGGTATGGAGTTTTTCTGCAACCAAAAAATTATCACAGGCATTATTGAGGAAACAAACTATCTGCCAAAATATTAGTTGTTTCACAACCATTGTGTCATATGTGTTGTACATCAGTTGTACTACCCAAGTGTGTACAGGGCCATAGTCTCAACTGAGCAGCAAATGACTGGTAAATATTATAATAATAAGACATTCATTGTCCATTGCACTAATGTGAAACTCACCTCCTTTGTAGATGTCTGTGGGGATCTGAACGGCTGTGAAGGAGTAGTTGACCTTATTTTTGAAGTTAGGGTCATACACAAACTCCACCTGTAGTGGAGGGCTCACTGTTTCCCCATCACCATCTTGCAGGGAGTACTGCTAACACACGTACACATGTAGATACATACACACACACGCACACGCACACACATACACCCACACACACACACCCACACACACCCACACCCACACACACACACACACACACACACACACACACACACACACACAATATTACTACCACTTCTTTCTTCAGCAGATTTCAAAAGCTTTATCAACAAATGAGAGAGGATGTGTAGAAATGAGCTTTTCACTTTCTACTCACATAGTCAAGCTCTGCCTTGGAATCGTAATACGTCATGTTCCACTCCTGGTAGAGAGCAAAACAAAACAGATATAACATGGATGATGACAAGTTGGCCTAGAGTTGCAAAGCTAACGGTAATTTACCAAATATTTGGAATCATAAGTAATTTTGGTAATTAACAGGTAATCTATGGCAATCTATGGTAACTTTGGTAATTTATAAAAATGTATTCATATATAGTAGTAATTTTTTGAATATGTGTCCATATTGACCTTGAGTTTCTAGTGGACAGACCATATAGTTCAAGTGAAAATAGCCTAATTAATGAAAAAAAGCATCTAGTCAACAATGGCATTATTTTCAATGAACCAAGCAACTATTGACTTTTTCACAACTGCCACCAGTTTGGCACCAAAACATTTCAAACAAAGACATATTGAGATAGTAAAATAAATAAAAGTATGTCAAAAAATATATAGGATATTTCATGCTGAAAACCTGCCATTAAACACCAACGGTATTCACTAAGTTGATGGTTTATATTTAGGATAATGTTTTACAGCTTTGGAATTTTATTTTATGTGGCCCATATTATATATTTTACATGTGATAAGGCCACACAGAGGACCAGAGATAATTGCAGACACCTGTGATAATCTGGAGTTTCTAGAAAAAGGCCCCTAGATGTAATCTGATCAAATAAAATAAAAACTTGAAAGTTACCAAACGTCTGGTAGTTTACTGGTAAACTTCTAAAGTTTCCAGTAATATACCCTCCCTTTGCAACCCTGCGTTTGTCACAATCTTATAATAAGGTAACCAGAGTTAACGACCATACTCAGTCAACAAGTATAAAATAAATTGGAAATGCTCATCTGAAACAACCTGTCCTGCTGTCATGAAGGAACACCAAACTACACCCCTGTATTTCATATACATAATACACCCACGACTGAATACGACAGTGTGGTCAAACCCACTGAATCATCCAACCAAACTCTTTTTTGTTGGTGCATAAGGATGGGAAGAGTTGTTACTTGTGAGCTCTGCTGGTTCATACACAGAGAGCGAGCCAGTGGTGGTGAGGCTCACAGAGGGAGTCACTGCTGCTGGGAGGGCTGGGGTGGGGTGGTGTGGCAGGGGAGGGAGGGAGGGAGGGAGGATGGGGGATGAGTCCACAGGGCCTGTCCTGCCTCAATGGACTAATGGACCAAACCATGTGGAAAAGTGGAATGTCAATGTATGTAGGACTCAACAGTGCCCCCCCCCCCCCCCCCCCCCGGCTGAGCTGGCCATGCTTTTCACTACACCCGCAATAACATCTGCTAAATATGTGTATGTGACCAATAACATTTTATTTGACTTAGTACACGCCGCCAGTTACAGCTTCAGCTATCCCAGCCCAGCACTGTCGAACCAGCTCATCCCTGAGCTCCGTTCTCTGCCCCTGACTGGTGATCTCAGACCAGCCTGGCTGTAATAATGACTGACTGTGCGCAAGGATGGATGATTGGTGATGCAGTGTGGCATGGAATGAGCGCATTCTAAACTTTGCAAATCTAAGTAGATTATTAGGAAATTGTACTATTGGACTCCAGCGGCTGTAAACAGACATGGTGGTTAACCTTTGAGTTTCATGGTGAATAAGGGGCATGGAATCAGATGAGAAGAAGAAGAATATGTGCTTTTCAAGGACCCAAAATCACTTTACAATTGTAGACACAGAACAAAAAAACAGATATCCAAAGAAAACAATGGCAGACTAAAATGCAGGGAGAAAAATCATGAAACAAAGAGAAGGGGGGTAGAGCTCAAGGAAGGGTAAGAGTGTGATGTGTCAGTGTATGAGTGAACCAGCAGGTGTTGTGTGTGGGGGGGGGTGTTCTTGGTTTTACTATCCTTGTGGGGACCAGAAGTCCTCACAAAGATAGTAAAACCAGGATTATTCGGACAAGTGGGGACATTTCGCCAGTCACCACATTAAAAGGCTATTTTAGGCTTAGGGGTTAGATTTATGGTTACAATTAGGGTTAGAATTAAGGTTAGGGGTTAGGTTGAGGAGTTAGGGTTAGGTTCAGGGTTAGGGGTTAAGGTTAGGTTAAGGGTTAGGTTTGGCAATCAAGTGTTTGTTCCCCACAAGGATAGTAAAAACAAAAAAAATCTGTGTGTGTATGGAAGTGAGAGAGAGTGTGTGTGGGGGTGGGGGGAGCTTATGGGTAGGCCATGGTGAAGAGTTGGGGCTTTAGGTGGAACTGAAAGGTGGTGATGGACTCAGAGTCAGAGGGAGTTCCAGGGCCTGTTTACAGGACCTTAGGTAATAATTTGCATAGAACCTCAAATATTTCCTTAGGTAAGGGAATACTTAAGGGGGTTTACGGTAGTTTGAAGGCATGTATGGCAGAAAGAGTATTTACAATGGAGATGGCTTAATTTACTGACTAAATTTGTTTTGTGAGACAGCAAAATATAACTTCTATAATGATGACAGGACACTCAATTGCTTCAGAAGAAAATAAACCACGTTTCTTGAAGTTACTTTTTTCTAAACTTGTTTCAATTACTTTCTAGCATGTCTAGCTAGCAAGCTAACTTTTCCATGGATTGTGCTCCTTCCATAAAAAAAACAAAGCTCATTTCCTGCATTTCTACATATTTTCCAACGGCTTTGGCCCATGAACAGAGTGGAATTATTATTATTTATTTTTTAATCATAGGTCGGATGTAGGGATGCACAATATATCGGTAAGCATATCGGAATCGGACGATATTAGCTAAACATTTCTACATCGGAATCAGCTCTATATACAGTGGCAAGAAAAAGTATGTGAACCCTTTGGAATTACCTGGATTTCTGCATAAATTGGTCATCACATTTGATCTGATCTTCATCTAAGTCACAACAATAGACAAACATAGTGTGCTTAAACTAATAACACACAAATTATTGTATTTTTCTAGTCTATATTGAATACACAAATGAAACATTCAGTGTAGGTTGGGAAAAGTATGTGAACCTCTAGACTAATGACTTCTCCAAAAGCTAATTGGAGTCAGGAGTCAGCTAACCTGGAGTCCAATCAATGAGACGAGATTGGAGCTGCCGTGCCCTACAAAAAAACACTCACAAATTTGAGTTTGCTATTCACAAGAAGCATTGCCTGATGTGAACCATGCAAATAGTCTGGGTAGCCATTTGATTAGATGTTCGGAAGGACGCCTATATCTTTGTAGCGAATGCATCCAAAGTGTAATTTATAACTTCACCATGCTCAAAGGGATATTAAATGTTTTTTTACACATCTACCGATACTGCCCTACCAAGTAAAAGAGCAGTAACTGCTCATAGACTGAAACTGAGAAAAAGGACTTAAACGTTTTTACATTTTCCAGCCAAATGAATTGTAGTCTGATCATTGGAGATGTAGTTATCTGTTTAACTATGAGGTTATTTTTTATTCATATTGACCCTAGACAGCAGTTACTGCCTTCTTGCTTGGTACACCTAATGGAATACATTTCCATTATGATAGTTTTTTTTAAACAAAAACATGTGTTCATAGATTTATTTGTATGTGGCTGTCAGTGTTATATAGTTTGACACTTGTATCAGCAAACAACAATAAATAATACCAAGGTAAACCGTAGTAACTGCAGCCCAAATCTCGGTGAAACCAAGGTAAAAGGCAGTAACTGAAGTGAGTGACGGAAGTTACTGCTTTTTTCCCTTGGTTTCACTGTAACCTTTTCTCCAAAACAACACAGTGGATGCAGGATATTTCTCCACATGATAAAGCACCATCAAAAATGTCAATAACACATTTCTGACCAAACGTGCAGTTACTGCTCTTTTGCTTTGTAGGGCAGAATAGGTGCCCTTTGCGAGGAATTGGAAAACCTTCCTGGTCTTTGTGGTTGAATCTGTGTTTGAAAATCACTACTCGACTGAGGGACCTTACAAATAACTGTACAGTATGTGTGGGGTACAGAGTTATGTTAAATACTATTGCACACAGAGTGCAACTTATTATGTGACTTGTTAAGCAAATTTTTACTCCTGAACTTATTTAGCTTTGCCATAACAAACTGGTTGAATACTTAACAAACTGGTTGAATACTTATTGACAAAAAAAATTGAAAAACATAATTCCACTTTGACATTATGGTGTATTGTGTGTAGGCCAGTGACAAAAGAAATCTACATTTAATACATTTTAAAGTGAGGCTGTAATGCAACAAAATGTGGAGAAAGTCAAGGGGTGTGAATACTTTCTGAAGGCACTGTATTGTCCCCCCCACTAGAATCAGTTACATATTTGGGTTCACAATCTGTTTGGGCAAAATAATGTTCATAGTTAGACAAATCAGGTCACCCTACCAAAAATTCTGCCGAATGCTGCCTTCTCGATGTTACAGCCAAATGAACCTAGTGTTAAATTGACAATGACCAAACAAGGTGACTAATGTAACCTGTGGATTGAATCACCAGTGGCATAGACAGAAATACATTTTGGGTGGAAGCAGCTGCAATTTTACACATTTTGCCATTGGGCAAAGAGACTAATGTGTGGTTTTATATCTAATCTCATGCTATTCTACACATTTTGACATGAGGCTGAGAGAAAACGTTGCTGTTTGTAAAGCTCCTGCAATACTACACATTTTGCCATGGGGCAGAGAGGAACATGTGCAGTTTTATAGCCCATCTCATGCTATTCTACACATTTTGACATGAGGCTTAGAGAAAATGTAGCATTTTAAAAGATAATTAATGCTAAAATATAGGTGTGTTGACTTTAGGACACAATTTAGTCGACCAAGATTTTTTTTAGTCGAGCAGCTGCAGATATACAGTGCGATCGGGAAGTATTCAGACCCCTTTTTCCACATTTTGTTAGGTTACAGCCTTATTCTAAAATGTATTACATTTTTTCCCTTCATCAATCTACACACAACCCCATAATGACAAAGCAAAAACAGGTTTAGACATTTTTGCAAATGTATAACAAATTTAAAACTGAAATATCAAATGTACATAAGTATTCAGACCCTTTGTTGAAGCACCTTTGGCAGTGATTACAGCCTTGAGTCTTCTTGGGTATGATGCTACAAGCTTGGCACACCTGAATTTGGGGAGTTTCTCCCAATCCTCTCAAACTCTGTCAGGTTTGATGGGGAGAGTTGCTGCACCGCTATTTTAAAATCTCTCCAGAGATGTTCGATCGGGTTCAAGTCAGGGTTCTGGCTGGGCTACTCAAGGACAGTCAGAGACTTGTCCCGAAGTCATTCCTGCATTGTCTTGGCTGTGTCCTTAGGGTCGTTGTCCTGTTGGAAGGTGAACCTTCACCCCAGTCTGAGGTCCTGAGCGCTCTGGAGCAGGTTTCCATCAAGGATCTCTCTGTACTTTGCTTCGTTCATCTTTGCCTCAATCCTGACTAGTCTCCCAGTCCCTGCCGCTGAAAAACATCCAAAATGCATTATGCTGCCACCACCATGCTTCACCGTAGGGATGGTGCCAGGTTTCCTGCAGACGTGATGCTTGGTATTCAGGCTAAAGCGTTTAAGCTTGCTTTCATCAGACCAGAGAATCTTGTTTCTCATGGTCTGAGTCTTTAGGTGCCTTTTAGCAAACTCCAAGCAGGCTGCCATGTGCCTATTACTGAAGAGTGGCTTCCGTCTGGCCACTTTACCATAAAGGCCTGATTGGTGGAATGCTGCAGAGATGGTTGCCCTTCTGGGAGGTTCTCTCATCTCCACAGAGGAACTCTGGAGCTCTATCAGAGTGATCATAGGGTTCTTGGTCACCTCCCTGACCAAGGCCCTTCTTCCCCGATTGCTCAGTTTGGCCCGGCGGCCAGCTCTAGGAAGAGTCTTGGTGGTTCCAAACTTCTTCCATTTAAGAATGATGGAGGCCACTGTGTTCTTGGGGACCTTCAATGCTGCAGAAATGTTTTGGTACCCTTCCCCAGATCTGTGCCTCGACACAATCCTGTCTCGGAGCTCTACGGGCAATTCCTTCCACCTCATGGCTTGTTTTTTTCTCTGATATGCACTGTCAACTGTGAGACCTTATATAGACAGGTGTATGCCTTTCTAAATCATGTCCAATCAATTGAATTTACCACAGGTGGACTCCAAGTTGTAGAAACATCTCAAGTATTATCAATGGGAACAGGATGCATCTGTGCAAATTTCGAGTCTCGTAGCAAAGGGTCTGAATACTTATGTAAGGTCAAGGAGAAACAGGATGTTGAGGGCACCAGTACCAGCAGCGGTGAGGAGATCACTGATGACTTTGAGGAGTGCATGATGATGGTTGTGTGAACATTTACTGTTGATATAATCATTACATCAATAGGGGATGTGCTTAGTATCAAGACCCCCTGCTGAATCTTTTATACATTACAAATGCAGACATTCTGCTGGTAGGGTGTGTTACAGTAGTGTTACCTTGACGCTGTCGTGCCAGGGATGGTCTCGCTGGACACGTTCTGCTTCACTGGCCAGCCTCTGCAGGTTCAAGAGTTCAGGTTAGAGAACAGAGAAAACAAAGGCCCTACCCTTTATTTTGAATAGGCCTAGTTGAATGGGAGGGATATTAAAAAAATTATATTCACATTATTTATAACAGGGCCTGCCATGTCAAATAGTGTCCACTGCCAAATGGTTTCCACCCCTGGGTCACAACGGGATTCAATTAGCTGTTAGCGTCTGTTGCTAGGGCCGTTGCTAGAAATGGTCAAATCCTGACCGGCCTACGTAATGAACCAAAACGTCTGCTATACTGGTTGCTATGCCGGTTGCTAGCTCTTTAACCTCAGTGCTCACGGAGGACGGAGGACATGGGCGGTTAAGGGTCTATTTCACCTCATAAGCCCATAGCCTAAATGGTCTGACTTCATAGAAATGTAATGGGTTTAGAAGACTAAAAGAGCTGGGCATTTGTCTTTCTGTGTAAATCACATAACCACCTGATGCTCTTACCTGTAAAAAAAAAAGTTAAAGTTATACTGAAAGTAAACCTATGGTCCCTTTATTACTAGAATGGCCCCATTTACAAGAAATGGGTATAGCAATAGGAGAGCTAGACAGCCCTCACCTGAATTTCACTTTCTATTGTGCAGGTATAAATAGGTGCTGGTGCAATGCTTTTTTTCACAACTATATCAGAATCTCAGCCTCAGAAGAAACAAGTACCAAGAAGGTAAGTCTATTAACATTTTTTTTAATAGATTTTTATTTTTATCTTTTATAAACTATTTATTCTGCTGATAGGAAAAATTGGTAGAGGACCTGATCGATATACAGTACAATATTTGCATTGCAAAAGGAAAAATCGATTTGCTATACTACAATGTTTGTAGAAGCTGCCTATAGTTTGTGCAGAAAGGAAATGTAACATTGTCTTCTATTGTTCCTATACATCTTCTATATTATGGGGCAGTTTCCTGGACATATATTAAAACTATAGATTAATTATACAATAACAAATGTTTACTGTAACTTGAATTTGAACTTGTTAAAAATGCATTTCACCTGTCTTTGCTTTCACAAACACCAGCTGGTTTGGGGTGCATTTTTTGTTACTAAATAACCTGAACAAAAATATAAACGCGACATGTAAAGTGATGGTCCCATGTTTCATGAGCTGAAGTAAAAGATCACAGAAATGTTCCATACGCACAAAGCTTTTCTCTTTTTTTGCGCACAGATTTGTTTACATTCCTGTTAGTGACCATTTCTCCTTTGCCAAGATAATCCATCCACCTGACAGGTGCGGCATATCAAAAAGCTGATTAAACAGCATGATCATTACACAGGTGCACCTTGTGCTGGGGACAACAAAATGCCACTCTAAAATATGAAGTTTGTCACACAACACAATGCCATACATTTTGAGGGAGTGTGCAATTGGCATGCTGACTGTAGGGATATCCACCAGAGCTGTTGCCAGAGAATCGAATGTTCATTTCTCTACCATAAGTCGCTTCCAACGTCGTTTTAGAGAATTTGGCAGTACATCCAACCGGCCTCACAACCGCAGACCAGGTGTAACCAGCCCAGGACCTCCACATCCGGCTTCTTCACCTGCGGGATCGTCTGAGATCAGCCACCCGGACAGCTGATGAAACTGAGGAGTATTTCTGTCCAACAAAGCACTCTGTGTGGAAAAACCAATTCTGATTGGCTGGGCCTGGCTCCCCAGTGGGTGGGTGCGACCCTGCCCAGTCATGTAAAATCCATAGATTAGGGCCTAATTTATTTCAAGTGACTGATTTCCTTAAGAACTTTAACTCAGTAAAATCTTTGAAAATGTTGCATTTATATTTTTGTTCAGTATAGATTAAAAATGTATTGGCAACAGGTTATCAAGTCATTGCGTTCGCATTACGAATATATTGCATATGAAATGTGTTAATTTTGTGTCAAATTTCCAGTCGGGAATCTTGGATTAAGAAGCATTTTCAATGGCGATTCACTATTGAACTTGCTTTTTAGCCCAGGACTGAGCTAAATCTGTCTGTCAAACTGCCACTAAATGTAGTGTTTTTTTGTGAAATAAATAGAAGTCAAATTGCTGACTTACATCAAGTGCTTTGCGTTTCTTGGCCAGTAGCTTCTCGATGTCTGAAGCTACCTTCTCCACCATCTCATAAGGAGAATTCTTTACCAGGCTGAACTGCCTTCTTTTCTCATTGTAGATCTGCAAAAAGAGTAAAGAAACAGACATAAATTTGAGTGCAGTTAAATGACAGTTCCACATATGTTGTACATCTACTGATTGTATTACTGCATTTAACATAATTTGCAACAGTTTCCGATCCTTGAGTTGACAGCAACAAGGAGGCACCCAGCACATACAGACCATATATCTGTTTGTATGTGGCGCTTAGCAGACTGCGATACACGACATGGCCAAAAGTATATGGACACCTACTCGTCAAACATTTAATTCCAAAATCATGGGCATTAATATGGCGTACCCCTTTGCTGCTATAACAGTCTCCACTCTTCTGGGAAGGTTTTCCACTAAACGTTGGAGCATTACTGCGGGGACTTGCTTCCATTCAGCTACAATAGCATTAGAGGTCAGGCACTGATGTTGGGCGATTGGGCCTGGCTCGCAGTTGGCGTTCGCATTCATCCCAAAGGTGTTGATGTGGTTGAGGTCAGGGCTCTGTGCAGGCAAGTCAAGTTCTTCTACACCGATCTCAATAACCCATTTCTGTATGGACCTCGCTCTGTGCATGGGGGCATTATGCTGAAACAGGAAAGGGTCTTCCTCAAACTGTTGCCACAAAGCTGGAAGCACAGAATCGTCTAAAATGTAATTTTATGCTGTAGCGTTAAGATTTCCCTTCACTGGAACTAAGGGGCCTAGCACGAACAATGAAACAGCCCCAGACCATTATTCCTCCCACACCAAACTTTAGAGATGGCACTATGCATTGGGGCAAGTAGCGTTCTCCTGGCATCCGCCAAACCCAGATTCGTCCTCCGGACTGCCAGATGGTGAAGGGTGATTGATCACTCCAGAGAACGTGTTTCCACTGCTCCAGCCGACGCTTGGCATTGCACATGGTGATCTTAGGCTTGTGCGCGGCTGCTCAGCCATGGAAAACCATTTAATGAAGGTCCCGACGAACAGTTTTTGTGCTGATGTTGCTTCCAGAGGTAGTTTGGAACTCGGTAGTGAGTGTTGCAACCGAGGACAGATTTTTACACGCTTCAGCACTCGTGGTCCCGTTCTGTGAGCTTGTGTGTCCTACCACTTTGCGGCTGAGCCATTGTTTCTCCTAGACGTTTCCACTTCCCAATAACAGCACTTACAGTTGCCCAGGGCAGCTCTAGCAGGGCAGAAATGTTACGAACTGACTTGTTGGAAAGGAGGAATCCTATGACGGTGCCACGTTGAAAGTCACTGATCTCTTCAGTATGGGCCATTCTACTGCCAATGGTTGTCTATGGAGATTGCATGGCTGTGTGCTCAATTTTAAATACCTGTCATCAACGGGTATGGCTGAAATAGCTGAATCCACTCATTTGAGGGGGTGTCCACATACATCTGGCCATGTTGTGTAGCTACTAAGGCCGTGACAATACCAATATCACAATATTCCTTAGTAAGGTGGCAAGGAAACAAAAAATTACATTTACATTTAAGTCATTTAGCTGACGCTCTTATCCAGAGCGACTTACAATTTGGAAAGTTCATACATATTCATCCTGGTCCCCCCGTGGGGAATGAACCCACAACCCTGGCGTTGCAAGCGCCATGCTCTACCAACTGAGCCACACGGGACCACAAAATGAAACGGATTAAACTTCTTTAGGAAAACAGCCCTAATGTTGGAAACAAACATCATTATGTTGCCATCCAGAGTCACATGTATTTATTTTTCAAGCTATAGCACACAATATCTTACATACAGCAGGTATTTAAAGGACCAAAGAGTTTGGTCTGCTTCGTATTTTCATTTTTGCCATGGAAAAAATATTGTAATACTGGTATCCACCCAGCCCTAGTAGCTGCAGTGCAGACATGACGTACTATTCAACCCAAATAATATTTTTATGTTCCAGGGTTGAGTTAAAGGTCCAATGCAGCTGTTTTTATCTCTATCAAATCAGTTTTGGCTAACAATTAAGTACCTTTCTGTGATTGTTTTCAATTAAAATGGTTAAAAACTAACACAAAGCTTCTTAGCAAAGAGCAATTTCTCAAACAAAAATGTTGATAAGACTGTCTGGGAGTGGTCTGGTTGGGGAGGTGAAACGATCTGTTATTGGCAGAGGTTTGTAACGCTCTTTCTTATTGGTCTACTAACTAATTTACCACCTGGGGATGTCACCAGGGAGGCCAACACTCCATCCCACCAAAACAGGCTGAAGTTTCAAGCGGTCCTTTAAAACAGCTTTTACACTAAAAGGACATTATCATTTTCACAGTATTATTCCAACCTCGTAGTGTGGAAGTATATATAAAACACAGGAAAATCACATTTTTGACTGCACTGGGCCTGTAATTCCACAAATTCAATGAGAAATAATTTAATTATATCTGTAAATTTAATTAAAATTCCAGGTCAGTCTTTGAATTCAGAGAACTAAATTCCTCTCCATTCCAATGTTAGGTAAATTCCAATAATTAAATTCCCAATTCAATATTATGTCACAACAATTCCACAAATTCAATTCCCTCAGACTTTCAGACTGATCATGTGACTGTTCAGACAGCCGTACTATACTGGAACTATAGAAATACAAATCCTGCAGTCAATGTTTGATACATTGCATTACTGGGAAATGTAAAAATACTGAATTCCAATTTAATTCAATTCCACAGATTAAATGTTTTACAATTCCAATGAAATTCCAATTTAAAAAAGTCCATGGAGTCTAATTCCAATTCAATAACTTGAAAGATTGTTGAAATTCAATATAAATTCTCCACTTCATGAATGAATTCAATAATTAAATTGGAATTTCTAATGAAATTGGAATTGACCCCAACCCTGTTACATTCCCTCTCAGAAAAGCAAACATGGGTGGAGAAGAATCAACGCCAGCACGGACACCATCACCACCCCCACCAAAGAAGGGTAAGAGAGAGATGACATATCTGTAAAATACAGTCAACCACTGATAGTGAATATCAGGTGTGAGTGCAAATTCGGTTCAAGCACAGTGCATCGGTCCCAATTCTTTTTACTTGTTCTGGGAACCTGCATACACCGTTTTAGTGCATACATTGACCACAGCCCCAAGGCTTTACATATATAGTACATACCCTGTATCATTGACTGTAGCCTACTCTCATTAATGATGTCATTGTACTCAATCTTCAAATTCTTTTGAAAATAAGAGATGTTGGAATGTGGAAAACAATAATGAACTAATTTAATCAAAATGTGTTCCATGTGTTCACACAGAATTTGACCAACAATGGAGGAAAACATGTTGGAGGTAAGTACTGTACTGACTGACCAATATGGAGGATGAAAGAGAAAGTAAAACAAACGTTTAGGTTATAATTACAATCACTATCAAGGGTTGTGTTGTGTGAATGGTGTGCTATACTAAACTGCTGATATCAGTTTTCCCACCATCTTAAATTAGTCCTGGTGTTATCTTGATACAATATCCCTGTACATAATTATAAGCAGTCTATGGCCTCTGTTTCTAAGTGCTAAATGTTTAGCATTTGTGGCACAAATCCATTGCAAGTCAATGGTACCGCAATAAGCATTTTCCACGCTTCATGTCCAAATCACCTATAAGTAACTTAATTGAGCTACACAATCTATTTGAAATACTTTAGGATGACTAGGACATGAATCATGCAAAAACATGCTAATATCGGTACCATTGATTTGCATTGAACCTGTGCCACAAATGCTAAAAGGTTAGCATTTGGAAACAGTGGCCAGGTAAACATAAGAAGTAACAGGTACTCTTCATTGTCTCTCACAGTAAAGGAGAGAGAGACCACATGGTGGATGAACTGAGGAGCTTTAAACTGAATAATCCTGACGTGGATCAGCTCAGATGCCTGCTATATGGACCAGTTGGTGCAGGAAAGTCCAGCTTCATCAACTCAGTCAACAATGTCTTCCAAAATCGGATAACAAGTAGTGCCCTGGTAGCTTCTACCTCCGGCACAAGCTTCACCATGACAGTAAGCTGCAGTGCCTAATACATTTAACAGACACAATGGCATGGGATATGGCTACCTAATATATCCTGGTACATTAAGACACAGTATTTCATGAGCTACAAACAGGCAGAGACTTGAAGAGGGACTTACAAGAACAAAGAGGGTGTCTACGCTAATTTAATTGCAAAACGTAGTCAATCACAGGGGCGTAGGTTTGCAAAAGTAGGACCATGGAAAGAATAAATACACTCAAGACTGTTGGAAACTTTAAAAAATTAAATAAATGGAGACTCAGATGCATAAATGTATATAATTTTTATATGAAAAGGTGGTAAATAAATAAATAAAAGGGACAAGACAAATGAAAGCACACAAATCTGTCTATAAAGAAAATATAAATGAGTTGATTACATCACATAATCCAGACTAGATAAACGCAAAGCATGTAACTACACAGTAGAATACAAAGTAGAAAAGTACACAGTAGAAATTTTATATTTAAGCAATAAGGCCCGAGGAGGTGTGGTATATGGCCAATATCCCACGGCTAAGGGCTGTTCTTAGGCACGACATATCACGGAGTGCCTGGACGCAGCCCTTAGACGTGGTATATTGGCCATATATCACAAACCCATGAGGTGCCTTATTGCTATTATAAACTGGTTACCAGCATAATTAGAACAGTAAAAATATTTTTTTGTCATACCCATGGTATACAGTCTGATATACCACGGCTGTCAGCCAATCAGCATTCAGGGCTCGAACCACCCAGTTTATTATATGTATTCTACTGCTTAGTTATATCCTTTGAGTTAAAAACCGAAATGTTGGTCTTGCATTTTTACTTTATGCACATTTCGGCGCATTGTGCCCTCAATCAATTTTATATAAAGGGTCTGAGGAAAGGGTCTGAATACTTACAGTACCAGTCAAAAGTTTGGATACACTTACTCATTCATGGGTTTCTTTATTTTTACTATTTTGTACATTGTAGAATAATAGTGAAGACATCAAAACTATGAAATAACACATATGGAATCATGTAGTAACCAAAAAGTGTAAAACAAATCAAAATATATTTTATTTTTGAGCTTCAAAGTCGCCACCATTTGCCTTGACAGCTTTGCACACTCTTGGCATTCTCTCAACCAGCTTCATGAGGTAGTCACCTGGAATGCATTTCAATTAACAGGTGTGCTTTGTTAAAAGTTTATTTGAAATTCCCTTAATGCGTTTGACCCAATCAATTGGGTTGTGACAAGGTAGGGGTGGTATACAGAAAAAAGCCCTATTTGGTAAAAGACCAAGTCCATATTATGGCAAAAACAGCTCAAATAAGCAAACAGAAACGACAGTCCATCATTACTTTAAGACAGGTCAGTCAATCCGGAACATTTCAAGAACTTTGAAAGTTTCTTCAAGTGCAGTCGCAAAAACCAAGCGCTATGATGAAACTGGCTCTCATGAGGACCGCCACAGGAAAGGAAGACCTCTGCTTGGTTTACCTCTGCTGCAGAGGATAAGGTAATTAGAGTTAACTGCACCACAGATTGCAGCCCAAATAAATGCTTCACAAAATCCAAGTAACAGTACCATCTCAACATCAACTGTTCAGAGGAGACTGCGTGAATCAGCCCTTCATGGTCAAATTGTTGCAAAGAAACCACTTCTAAAGGACATCAATAAGAAGAGACTTGCTTGGACCAAGAAACACGAGCAATGGACCGGTGGAAATCTGTTTCTTGGTAAATTAGATTTTTTTTGTTCCAACCACCGTGTTTTTGTGAGACGCAGAGTAGGTGAACGGATGATCTTCGCACGTGTGGTCCCCACCATGAAGCATGGAGGAGGTGTGATGGTGCTTTGCTGATTTATTTAGAATTCAAGGCACACTTAACCAGCATGGCTACCACAACATTCTGCAGCAATACGCCATCCCATCTGGTTTGTGCTTAGTAGGACTATAATTTGTTTTTCAACAGGACAATGACCCAAAACACACCTCCAGGCTGTGTAAGGACTACTTGACCAAGGAGTGTGATGGAGTGCTGCATCAGATGACCTGGCCTCCACAATCAACCAGCCTCAACCCAATTGAGATGGTTTGGGATGAGTTGGACCACAGAGTGAAGGAAAAGCAGCCAACAAGTGCTCAGCATATGTGGGAACTCCTTCAAGACGGTTGGAAAAGCATTCCAGGTGAAGCTGGTTGAGAGAATGCCAAGAGTGTGCAAAGCTGTCATCAAGGCAAAGGGTGGCTACTTTGAAGAATCTCAAATATATTTTGATTTGTTGAACACTTTTTGGTTACTACATGATTCCATGTGTTATTTCATAGTTTTGATGTCTTCACTATTATTCTACAATATAGAAAATAGTTTAAAAAAAGAAACCCTTGAATGAGTAGCTGTGTTCAAACTTTTGACTGGTACTGTATACACACACACACACTTACACTAGGAACAGCTTTCTACTATTGAGTTGCACCCCCTTTTGCACTCAAAACAGCCTTCAATCGTCGTGGCATTTTCTACAAGGTGTCGAAAGCATTCCACAGGGACGCTGGCCCATGTTGACTCCAATGCTTCCCACAGTTGTGCTAAGATGGCTGGATTTCCTTTGGGTGGTGGATCTTTCTTGATACACACGGGAAATTGTTGAGTGTGAAAAACCCAGCAGCGTTGCAGTTTGACACATACCAGTGCGCCTGGTACCTACTACCAGAACCTGTTTAAAGGCACTTAAAATATTTTGTCTTGCCCATTCACCCTTTGAATGGCACACATACACAATCCATGTCTCAATTGTCTGAAGGCTTAAAAATATTCTTTAACCTGTCTCCTCCCCTTCATCTACACTGATTGAAGTGGATTTAACAAGTGACATCAACAAGGGATCATAGCTTTCACCTGGTCAGTCTATGTCATGGAAAGATCAAATCAAATTTGATTTGTCACATGCACCGAATACAACAGGTGTTTCATCTTACAGTGAAATGCTTACTACAAGCCCTTAACCAACAATGCAGTTAAGAAAAAATAAGTGTTAAGGAAAAAATAGATAAATAAAAAATTACAAATAAAAGTAACAAATAATTAAAGAGCAGCAGTAAAATAACAATAGCGAGGCTATTAACAGGGGGTACCAATACAGAGTCAATGTGTGGGGGCACCAGTTAGTCGAGGTATTATGTACATGTACTGTAGGTAGAGTTCAGGTGAAAGATCAGGTGTTCCTAATGTTTTGTACACTCAGTGTATATATTTGTTGACTCTGAGCCTCAGTTTGGGATGCTTTTCATGTTTCTGAGTGTGAGGGTATCTATCCTTTCCATAGAAAAAAAAGATGCATGTAATTAAATAAATGTATTTTCAGTATGACACACACTACATTCAGGGCCGTTCAGGAGAAAAACGTCTTCCCTTTGCATTCAATGATGTCATGGGTCTGGAAAAAGAAAAAAATGGGTTGCACCCTGATGACATCATCAATGCTCTGAAGGGCCATCTACCAGAGGGCTATGAGGTAATGCAGACGTCAAACACACACACACGTACATAGTGTTGAAGTCGGAAGTTTACATACACCTTAGCCAAATACATTTAAACTCAGTTTTTCACAATTCCTGACATTTAATTCTAGTAAAAAATCTCTGTCTTAGGTCAGTTAGGATCACCACTTTATTTTCAGAATGTGAAATGTCAGAATAATAGTAGAGAATTATTTATTTCAGCTTTAATTTCTTTCATCACATTCCCAGTGGGTCAGAAGTTTACATACACGCAAATAGTATTTGATAGCATTGCCTTTCAATTGTTTAACTTGGGTCAAATGTTCCGGGTAGCCTTCCACAAGCTTCCCACAATAAGTTGGGTGAATTTTGGCCCATTCCTCCTGACAGAGCTGGTGTAACTGAGTCGGGTTTGTAGGCCTCCTTGCTCACACACGCTTTTTCAGTTCTACCCAAAATTTTCTATAGGATTGAGGTCAGGGCTTTGTGATGGCCACTCCGATACCTTGACTTTGTTGTCCTTAAGCCATTTTGCCACAACTTTGGAAGTATGCTTGGGGTCATTGTCCATTTGGAAGACCCATTTGCGACCACGCTTTAACTTCCTGACTGATGTCTTGAGATGTTGCTTCAATATATCCACATAATTTCCCCCCCTCCTGATGCCATCTATTTTGTGAAGTGCACCAGTCTCTCCTGCAGCAAAGCACCCCCACAACATGATGCTGCCACCCCTGTGCTTCACGGTTGGGATGGTGTTCTTTGGCTTGCAAGCATCCCCCTATTTCCTCCAAACATAATGATGGTCATTATGGCCAAACAGTTATATATATTTTTCATCAGACCAGAGGACATTTCTCCAAAAAGTACAATCTTTGTCCCCATGTGCAGTTGCAAACCGTAGTCTGGCTTTTTTTATGACGGTTTTTGAGCAGTGGCTTCTTCCTTGCTGAGCGGCCTTTCAGGTTATGTTGATATAGGACTCGTTTTACTGTGGATATAGATAGTTTTATACCTGTTTCCTCCAGCATCTTCACAAGATCCTTTGCTGCTGTTCTGGGATTCATTTGCACTTTCAGCACCAAAACATTTTCATCTCTAGGAGACAGAATGCGTCTCCTTCCTGAGCGGTATGACGGCTGCGTGGTCCCATGGTGTTTATACTCGCGTACTATTGTTTGTACAGATGAATGTGGTACCTTCAGGAGTTTGGAAATTGCTCCCAAGGATGAACCAGACTTGTGGAGGCCCACATTTTTTTTCTGAGGTCTTGGCTGATATCTTTTGATTTTCCCATGATGTCAAGCAAAGAGGCACTGAGTTTGAAGGTAGGCATTGAAATACATCCACAGGTACACCTTCAATTGACACAAATTATGTCAATTAGCCTATCAGAAGCTTCTAAAGCATGACATTTTCTGGAATTTTCCAAGCTGTTTAAAGGCACAGTCAACGTAGTGTATTTAAACTTCTGACCCACTGGAATTGTGATACAGTGAAATAATCTGTCTGTAAACAATTGTTAGAAAAATGACTTGTGTCATGCACAAAGTTGATGTCCTAACCGACTTGCCTTAACAAGACATTTGTGTAGTGGTTAAAACAAGTTTTAATGACTCCAACCTAAGTGTATGTAAACTTGCGACTTCAACTTTGCACGTACGCGCACACACTAACAAATCTTATATTTTCTTGGCCAGTTCAATCCTTTCCACCCATTATCGGACCAAAAACAGGAATTCATTCAGAATCCCAGCTTAAGTGACAAAACGCACTGCCTGGTGAGTATTGTGGCAGCGGACAAAATCTCTCTCATGCCAAAGGATGTCATAGACAAGATGAAGAACATCAGGGCAGAAGCCAGCAGACTGAGTAAGTACGCTCTTTAAACTCTGTTTCTCAATGGTAACTACAACTATGGCTGGGTATCAGTTGTCACCTTTCAGCTGTAGCGCTTGCTAGTCCTTCTATTCATTAAATATTAATTTATACGGCAGAAATCCCTCAAGTTGTTGTCATGACCATGCCAGACAAGGCTTGTGAGCTGGTGAACAAGGATGTGAACAGAATCTACTACAGCAAGGAGATCAAAAAGAAGGTAAATCACATAACCTCAGACCTGATCAAATTTTACATTGCCTGGACAAGTGTTTAACATGTCAACTAACCATATAATATGATGAGGCAATCTGATGCCCAACTGCACAGTTGATGATGTGGCAAGCAACCATTGGTTGACACAATGTTATGTCTGTGATGTAGTCAGCCATTAAATCTTGGTTGTGCTGACATGATTCAATGATCATCACTCAAGAAAAACTGATCCAGCCATTTCTGTCTCCAACGTTTTTCAGATGCAGATCTGCAGTAATGAGCTAGGCGTTCCCATGAACTGCATCCTGCCGGTGAAGAACTACCACGAGGAGGGGATGCTGGATAACAACATGGATATCCTGATACTCAACGCCATGACTCAAATTATGAACTTCGCCAACGACTACCTCTGGGACCTCCAACAACATGCAAATCAAAAATAGAATGAGTATTAAGAGATGAGTTAGTGAGCCCTGCAGTTTAAGATAGGAATAAAGTTCTTAATTTCTATATTTTTGACATTGTGGTGGTATCATTTTACTTCCATGTAGAGGCCTAAATATGTTATCTGCGGCTCTGTGAGAAATGTATTTTGAGTGAGTATGCATTTCATGTGACAAGAAAATCTTTAAAATAAACTGAGCATTTCTGTGCATATATGCTACTTTTTAACATCAACACCCAACAGTTTACAATTGTGTTAGATAAACTAGCATCCTTCACAAAATTCTTTAGATGACTTAAACTGATTTTAAACCATACTTTGTTTTACTGATATTGCTGTAACATTAATTTCATGTGACATTATTGTATATTTTTTGTGTGTAGCTTTAAAGTTGACTTAATTTCCAGGTAAATTTTAAGTTAAAATTTCAAAAACAGGGGGTATCAAAAACATCACATCTATCTCTCTAAAACCAGGTTTCCATCCAACCATTTCATGGGGATGAATTACCTGACACATAAAGAAACTCATGATAGGCCTGATGGAAATGGCAAATTTGGCTGTAAAATTTCCCAATGCCGACAAAACAAAATACACTACACAAGGGTGGATAATTTTGTGGGTCTGTGAAATATATTATGCGACAGTTGTGGCAGAAATGCATTTAAGCCCAAATATTGATATAATAACCATCATATCGAAGTAAACTTGGAGTCACGCGATGGTATGTTATGTTGTACAACCACCACGACGTGGAAAAGAATGCAGAGTTTATAAGCAGGTTAAATATCCTAAATTATGATGAATTTATGCTAGTTAACCTGATGAATGTGAAGTGGATGGCTGTATTAAACATATCTTCATGAGAGGGCCATGAACAGTACCTAGTAATGCCTTATACTGTTAGAAAGCGTCTTTGTTGCTTTTTGGGGGTATTTATTATTTGTATTAACTTTTTGCACTAGCACGCACTGCTATAGTATGAAAAAATTTCACTAGCACGCACTGCTATAGTAAATAGTATGAAAAAATGTAATTTGCTATGAACAACCAATTCATGAAAAATGACAATTGATATGCTATGACATTTCAGCTGCCTAATTACTAATAATTTTGTATAAAACTAGTGGTTGGAAAATCTGACAAATTTCCTGGTGCACTGCTCTTATTCATTGATGTCTCTATCCCCCTGTGAAGAACACAAGGTATTTTTGTATCACATCTTCAAATTGTGTTAAGTTTAAATCGATATAGAATGAGACTTCCTATGGCTGCAGTAGACTGTCAGCGCCATGCAGTTTGTTTGCCTGTGATGTACCGTCACCACAAATTGACGGACAGTCCGGTCAGCGATGGCCCTTTTCCTAACCTTAACCTAATTCTCCTAACCTACTATGTTAATTCCCCTAATCTGCGTAAGTCGTATCTTTTTCAAAGTGGCACGTTTTTAGGGAATCTCGATTCAAAAAGCCCCACCGGTGATGTCTCTGGTAATTCCTTTGTCTGCGTCTTTCTGGCAGATGGACGTCTACTTTGTGTATTGCTGCCACTGTTGGTTTGAGTCCACACTACACACTCAACCCAAAGTAAAGATTGTGACTAAAACTAACCAGTAACCTTACATAAAAGTAACAAGCTTCCTGTCCCATCAGAACATGCAAGAGTATTGTAGCGAACACATATTTAAATGCAAGGTTAAACGTTTGAATTTGATTTGACATTGCACTTTTAATTGGTCCAATATTTTTTAGAGAGAAATAGGCTGTCACCAGTAGGGTTTCCAACTTTCTCACTGCCAAATAAGGGACAAAAGGTGGCGTGCCAGTGCACGGTGTCACGGCGGTGTGGGTATGGTGTTGTGGGAATGAATATACAGTGTATATTATTTTTCAATTGGAAAGGCAAAACATTTTTATATTCCATTTAGTCTATAGCTTTACTAAAACTGTATCATGTAAAGTTATGTGAATAAACCTCAAAATAAATGATCAAAGAAATCACAATTTGGACCTTTACAGCAAAAAAAATATAAAAAAATTCAAATGGAAAAGAGGAGCATGAGTCACTCACCAAGTCTACTTTTTCCATGTATATTTTTTGCTGCTCTTGACTGTTTCAGGCAGTCCTTTGTCCTTTTGCATAGCCAGAGAGAAGTCCTTATATGACAAGTCACAGTTCACAGATATTTCAAGTTCATTTTTAATCAGCTCTGTGCTGCATCTGTTTCTTGAGTCTGACCATGTAATGGTCATCAGAGAAAAAATCCTCTCTACAAAGGCATTTGAGCCTGGCACACTGAGGACAAATGAGACAATCCTGAACATGTTGATCAAGTTGGCTTTCCCTAGGTTTTGGAAAACTGCCACCCACTTGTCAATGGGATTTATATGTTAAAATGAATGACTAGAATATTCCACCCTGAAACCATATGATTGTATGAAATTGATTAGAATCATGAGATTATTCTAATGATGTGTGTGGTTTTAGTCAGTAGAATTATATATCCGTGGGGGGGGGGGGGTTCTGGGAAGAGGAGTGCTTCATTGTCTCTCTTCGGAAATGTTTTGTTTGTTTAGAACCTGGGGGTTGTCTTTGGGTTTGAGGAGATTTCCATGTTTCCCAGAAACACGATATCTTAAAGGGGTACACTCACATATGGAATATTAGAAGTTTTGTTTTCTGAGTTTTAATTAAACACGGGAATTCTTTAGATAAAGGGAATGTTCTGGGAACCTGGGATACAACATGTAGAAAATGTTTGATGTTTTTTCTTTAATTTGTCTAATCTAGTGAGAAACACTACGGTGAAAGGGTGGTATGACTTTTGACATCTGTCATCATGTCTTTCCTTTGTGGTCTGATCAGCCTCATGGGAGGGCCATTTGAATGAATTTAAGGTCATTTGTGATACTGATTTTAAGGTAATTGATTTTTATGATAGAGTTTATAGTTCTTTGACATATTTGTAATTTGAACCAATGAGAAGAAAGAAATGGCATAGCCTTGGGCTAATGGTAGACTTACAGATTACTACCATATGTTTTTTCTAAAATCCATGAGTTCAGATAATACCAGACAGTGAGACACTTAGTCAATATTTGGAAACAGCCCATATTTGATACTGACTGTTATGAGAAAGAGCGACAGACAGATAGGAGGAAGGGCAGAAGGAGAAGCCCTCCTCGCACTGCTGAGACCTTGATGGTTTGGGAGCAGAGAGGAGAAGGAGGGGGGCAGGAAATGACCAAGATAGAGAGAGAGCAGAAGAAATTTGAGGAGAATGAGGAGAGAAGATAGGAGGGACACAGAATGGGTAGATAACAGTTACTGAGTGGAGACAAAAGGGGAATGAAAGCTTAGTTGGTTTCAGGAACTAAGGTGTTAAACACAGAACCATTGCCTAGAAATTATTCGGCACAACAGGCCGAAATAGTAGCATTGACTAGTGCCTGTGAAATAAGAAAGGAGAGAAAGGTTACTGTTTACATAGACAAGCACATAGGCATTTAAAACCATACAAAGCAGCACAGATAAATCTTAAAGTAGATAAGACACTTGACAGATAATTGTTACAGGATAGCCATGAACGAACGCCCCAGGGAGAATTGGACATGTGAAAAATGAAAGGGGCGATCCTACAAGATAAGGTCCGACATAAGGATAATTTACTAATCTTACCTGTCATTGTTTAGATATGTAGCAATATTGATACATGGGCAGAGACAGGTATCAACCGGAGGGATGATGGCCTAGTGGCCTAGGTGATGGTACAGGTAATTAGAGAAAACTTTGTAGCATAAGGATGGTAGAGCAGGTTAGGAAAGACGTCGTGGCCTAGTGGCCTATGTGATAATGAACTACTAATAAAAAATAAAATAAAAATTGTAATAGATAAATATAGCAAATGGGTAGAAGCGTTCCCAACTTACTTGGTGGACACGATTATGGTAACTAAAATATTAGGTCAAGATATTATCCCTAGAGTTGGTTTACTAGGATATATTTCTTTGAATAATGGATGAAATTCTAGCTAATCAGATAGAACAAATAGAATGACAGAGTTAGGGACCAGAACAAGTAGGCATAGAAGTTGAAGATATACTAGCAGAACACATGAGAAGACTGTTTGCTAACCAAACCCGTATGTCCAAGATTTTATGCTCTACAGGTGAATTACAGGAGAAGGTGATTCACTCAATCCAGTCGCTGAGGAGAATAGACGGGAAGCAGCCACGTTGGGAGGGGCCATACCAAGTACTCCTGGTGACAGCCTTCGCGGTGACAATAGCTGAAAGAGCTACCTGGGTTCATGTCACACATTGCAAGAGGGTAAGACACACTGACACTGGCGAACAATCACAGAGTTAGGAGAAGAACCGAATACCAATAAGGTGCGGGGGTCACCTCTCTAATGAAGATTCCCTAACCCCGCCCTATCCTCCCTGTGTGCGTTCATAGAAGTGAAAGTATGGGCTGGCCTCTAGCTGATGATATGTTCTCCGGGAAAGGGTGGGGCTTTACAGGAGTGCTGATTGGTCTGAGCTGTCTTATCGTGGGAGCCATATTCCTAATACACCATGACCCATCCGAGAATGCAGAAGGTGGTATCTTGACCCATAGTGTAGACAATGTTGTATTAACCAAGCATACGAGATCACTTGATCTGGGTAAACAGGAAATGAGAGTGGAGATCGGGAAGGATGTCTCAGTTGAGTTCTCTGTAGACCAAATGGGGTATCTGACCCCTTGGCAGTCTAGAACTATGAGCCATTATGGAAGATATCTGTGCAGGTCCCCGTATAGTTCATGGAAACAGGTTATAGCTCACACACCGAGAGAGAGGGCTATATAAATCCACATACCCAGTATGGAAGAAGATGGAGTATAGTGAAGGTGAGGGTTTTTGACTGTAATCCGGAGCGAGATAAGTATTGCATAAAGGTACGAATTACCATCAAAGACGTAAAGAAAGAGGGGGTTTGATCAGGTTTCGGTTGACACCATAGTACCATTCCGGGTAGAAGAGGTTAGGGCCGGTGATAGTTCTACAGCCAGCCAGAATACAAGCAGAGCCCCTGATGAAACAGATACTGACCGTGGAGTCGTCCAGAGCCAAGGACCGGTGCGGATAGTTCAGACGAAAGATCTGAAGGAAGTGATTGAGGTGGAAACTGGTTATGGGGATTTCAACCTGTGGTTGGAATGGATTCAGTATACAGCCAGATCAGTAGCTAAAGAAGAATGTTATGCCTGCGCCACAGCCAAACCTCAGTTGACCACCATCCCCTTTCCACTTGATGGAATTGATTCACCCAGGGGAATGGCCTGTATGGTAAAGCTGTTCATGAAGGCAGGGAAGCCAGACAATGACAGTTGCGTTGATCTGCATTATCTGTATCCCCATGTGCCCATTACATCCAGACTTCCCCTTTCACAGTTACTGGAGGAAATTATTATTGTATGGCTCGATACATCACACACGGATGGGACGTAGGGGAAGCAAGGGGGGTGCCTGATGAGTTCAAAGCTAGGAATCAGACATGGGCTGGATTGGAATCAAGCATCTTCTGGTGGTCAACTCTCAATAAAAATGTAGATTGGATTAATTATATCTACTATAACCAACAGCGTTTCATCAACTATACTAGAGATGTGATAAAAGGTTTAGAAGAACAAACAGCTGCAACTAGTTTGATGGTGTGGCAGAATAGAATAGCATTGGATATGTTACTGGCTGAAAAGGGTGGGGGGGGGGGTGTGATATTCGGATCAGAATGTTGTACTTTCATCCCCGATAACACAGCTCCAGACGGATCGGTGACCAAGGCCCTGGCTGGTTTAACCACATTAGCTCACGAATTAGCAGAGAACTCTAGGGTGGATAATGCTCTAACAAATTGGTTTGATAGTGTGTTTGGGAAATGGAAAAATGTTATAATCACGGTGTTGTGGGCAACTTTCACCTGTATGAGTGTTTTTGTTCTGTGTGGATGTTGTTTGATTCCGTGTATGAGAGGTCTGATTACCAGGACTCTGGAGAGGTCAATAACGCAATAGATGGTGAGGTACGGACCGATTCCGAGCTCCGGCCAGTGGGCTGACGATTACAGGCCTCCAGGCCAAGGAGATGGCTCCATTTCTTTTAACTACAAGGAGCCCATGTTGGATGAGACTGTTTTTGAGGGTTAAGACTGTTTTTTTTTAATCTTGGATACCGTTTAAGTTTCTGTCACGCCCTGACCTTAGTTATCTTTGTTTTCTTTATTATTTTGGTTAGGTCAGAGTGTGACGAGGGTGGTTTGTTTAGTTTTTGTATTGTCTAGGGGTTTTTGTATGTCTAGAGGTTTTTGTATGTCTAGGGTTTTTTGTAAGTCTAGGTGTTTATATGTCTATGGTTGCCTAGATTGGTTCTCAATCAGAGGCAGCTGTTTATCGTTGTCTCTGATTGGGGATCATATTTAGGTAGACATATTCCTTGGGTAGTTTGTGGGTTCTTATTCTATGTTTAGTTGCCAGTCTGCACTACTCATATTTGCTTCACGGTTAGTTTTGTTGTTTTGTATAGTTTGCTCAGTATTCTTTCTTTGATTAAATATGTACGCTTACCACGCTGCGCCTTGGTCTCCTGTTTATGACGACCGTGACAGTTTCCAGATAGTATTAACGGTGGATTGTCAATGGGATTTATATGTTTAAATGAATGACTGGAATATTCCACCCTGCCACCCATATGATTGTATGAAATTGATTAGAATCATGAGATTATTCTAATGATGTGTGTGGTTTTAGTCAGTAGAATTATATATCTGTGAGTGTAGTTTTTAGTCAGAATTAGAGTATAACAATATATCTGTATTATAGTATCTTAAAAACAGACTGTCTGAGCAAGATTCGGTGCCGACCTTGGCTGGGGGCCACTGAGAGTACTTCCCAGGGTCTCCCTATCTTGAGGGAGGACGGGGAGTGATTCTCACGTCCCCTAATCTTTATCGGCTGGGTAGCAGGACAGTGTGTGCGTAGGATACCTAATGTTTGTGTGCGAAAGTATGTGCGTATGATGAATACTGTTTGTGTGGAAGTATGTGCGTAAGAAGCCAGTATAAAATGAATGGTTTTGTACAACTAACCAGCGCTCTCGTGAATAAACCTTATTGACTATTTTAGCTGGGCCTCCGTCTGTTTCATTTCAATCAGTATCTTACAAAGCCTAATTAGCAGACTGAGTAGTTTAATTGAATTGGTTTATGAACATCGAGAACATAATTCTTGTGACACCACTTCTCACTGGTGGATTTTGTGGTATCCTGTCTGTCTTTCTGTATTTCCTCCCAGCTAGCACAAAACTCGTCATAGAGTTGGTCCATACTGACTGTCTCTGTCATTTTGAGGGCAACCACCACCTGCTCCAGGTCAGTGAAGGAGAGCTCCTCATTGAGGCCGATCGGTTTCAGTTTCAACATTACATTTTCTGGTGAGAAATCAAACCACTTGTCAATGTAGGTAATGACAGTGTCATAGAACTTCACAAAGTCCTGTTGCTGCTTGGACCTTTGCGCTGACAATTGTTTGTCCATCAGCTGCTTGGTCTGGTATCCAAAAAAAGCTGTCCTGTTTCCGCTGAAGCATCTTCATTTAGAATTTTTGAACTTCCTCGTAAACATCTGTGATGCAGAGCGTTGTTTCCTCCAGCTTTTTATGAGTTGGTCATAAAAAAAGCACAGTGGAAAAAGCACAGATAAATCTCAGCAGCTTCCGTTAATTCTTCATACTCAAAAATACTCTTCAGTGCCACAGGACAGGTCTCCCCAAGGGACCTGAAGTATGAAGTAAGAGCTGGCCAGCTTTGCAGGAGACAATCGACAGCTGGATGAAGAGAGGGCCATCTAGCGCAAACATGTCGCAGAATTTCACGCCACTCAATGTCAAAAAAGGCAAAAAATGCACGCAGTTCCTTTCTTTGGGAAGCAGATACTGAGAAATGGCTGTAGATCTTTAAAACAATTGTCTCAATATCCACTGACAGCTGATCGCAGGCGTCCTTGCAGGCATTATGAGCTATGTGAGCTGGGCAATTAGCTTTCAGAATGTGATTGTTGACACTGCTCAATAACTGATAAACGGAGTGGTGTTTTCCAAAGTTGACATTGCCATTATCTGCTGCATAGGCTGTGATGTGTCTAATATCCAGTTCATGCTTTTCCAGACAGTTCATCAGAGCTTGATGTATGTGTAACCGATGTGAAATGGCTAGCTAGTTAGCGGTGGTGCGCTCTAATAGCATTTAAATCGGTGACGTCACTCGCTCTGACCCCTTGAAGTACTTTTTCCCCTTGCTCTGCAAGGGCCGCGGCTTTTGTGGAGCGATGGGTAACGATGCTTCGAGGGTGGCTGTTGTCGATGTGTGCAGAGGGTCCCTGCTTCGAGCCCAAGTAGGGGCGAGGAGAGGGACGGAAGCTATACTGTTACATATGCCATTTTCAGTTTAATCACTGTCTTCATAAACGTCAAGTAACTTGCACTGCAGTCCATCAGACGCAGAGAAATATCTCATGCAGACTGGAAACATTTTTCTGTTTCTCTTGTTTGAGGCATCACTGGCAACTGAGAAATACACCGCCTCACCTTCGGTCGGGGACAGATCATCCAAAATATCCCGCACAGTGTGCTCCTAAAACATGAATTGTAATCATCTCAGCTTTCGTTCTTCCCAAGTGCATCTTCTTCACAACATTTGAGTCATGAAACAAAGCATTTTCCGCAGTAGACGTCACGAAGAATGGACCGATATTACTAGCACCTTTAGCCAGCGTGGCCTTCTGCATTTCTGTGGATGCATGCTGAGTTAGGTCATTCTCCCCTCCATGGCCAATTGAGAATTCCCGACGGCATAAAGTACAGAAAGCTTTCGTCTAGTCACCACTGACGGGTTTAACACACGTCTTATTTGCTTCCCATTGTTTGTTGTTGCTGCACTGTCTTTTCTTTTTTTGCAGGTTTATCCATATTCCTTGATATGCCAAACCGACCGAACAACAACAGAAATCACTTTGCAGGAATTGGCGCGTTTACGCTATACTGTGATTGGATGAATATACGGGACAAGGGAGATCCCGTTTGGGACAAACCAATTTAGCCCAATATAAGGGACATCCCGGCCCAGTTGGCCAAAACTCCATCCTACCAAAACAAGCCTTCTTTTCAAACAGCTCTTACACTAAAAGGGCATTATCATAATTTTCACAATTTCACAGTATTATTTCAACCTCATAGTGTGGAAATGTATATAAAACACACGAGACCCACATTTTTGACAGCACTGGTCCTATCAATTTTTAACTAAAACTGTTAACAATAAGTGAAATGTGTACTATTTAATTGAACAAAATCCGTTAAAAAAATATATATCACAGTAATGTCAATTGCAGTTGGTAGACTGTATTTTTCCATGTTCAAGATCACCAAAGGGAAATAGAATTCAAGACATGACAAGATCGTATAAATAGACCTCAATAACCTTATAGTCTATTATTCTAATTGAGATTTGCCACTGACAGACAGAACATTTGCCACTGACAGACAGGTGGGCCTGCCATGCATTCATCCAGATGCAGAGTTAACACCAGGCATACACAGTTGTTCTCTTATGATGTGCTTGTTGGCCCAGCACATAAAAACACACATTTCTCATGTCATGTAAATTAGTTCCAGAAACATTTTAATCAATATCACTTCAAGCCCCCTGTTGAGGTTTGGGGCAAGGTGTTGGAATCTGTATCAGAGGCCCCTTTTATTACAGTTCAGAGAATTATGAAGCGCTGTGCATATTTCCGGTATAAAGTGCAGTTTGCAAGGACTACAGACAGTAAGTGTGGTAGTAGGCCCACCAGGGTCAAGCAGTGCCACTAGAGATTCTGGGTTTGAGTCCAGGCTCTGTCGCAGTCGGCTGCGACAGGGAGACCCATGGGGTGGCGCACAATTGGCCCAGCGTCGTCCGGGTTAGGGGAGGGTTTGGCCGGCAGGGATGTCCTTGTCTCATTGCGCACTAGCGACTCCTGTGGCGGGCCGGGCGCAGTGCATGCTGACATGGTCGCCAGGTGCACGGTGTTTCCTCCGACACATTGGTGCGGCTGGCTTCTGGGTTAAGTAGGCAATGTGTCAAGAAGCACTGCCGCTTGGTTGGGTTGTGTTTCGGAGGACGCACGGCTCTCAACCTTCGCCTCTCCTGAGTCCGTACGGGAGTTGCAGCAATGAGACAAGACTAACTACCAATTGGATACCATGAAATTGGGGATAAAAAGGGGTTAACAATAAAAAATAAATATGTATTGATTGATCCAGAAGCACATACACTGTAAATACTAAAATAAGATAACGTATTTTCTGACTGTAAGAAAATAGTTGCCCGCCCAGCTGGACCAACCAAACTACATCTAAACTATATTGAAACTAATTTCACACATATAATAATAATAATAATAGATGTAGCCTAAAGACACAATTAAATTGACAATATTCTGATGGTTGACAATGTTATACATGATCGGCCTGACTGTAAAGTTTGGTGGAGGAGGAATAATGGTCTGGGGTTTTTCAGGGTTCGGGCTAGGCCCCATAGTTCCAGTGAAGGGAAGGGAAAACTTAACGCTACAGGACATTCTCGACAATTCTGTGCTTCCACCTTTGTGGCAGCATGACAATGCCCAAGTGCACAAAGTGAGGTCTATACAGAAATGGTTTGTCAAGATCTGTGTAGAAGAACTTGACTGGCCTGCACAGAGCCCTGACCTCAACCCCATCGCCTTTGGTATGAATTGGAATGCCGACTCACCCAAAATCAGTGCCCAACCTAACTAATGCTTTTGTAGCTGAATGGAAGCAAGTCCCCACAGCAATATTCCAACATATAGTGGAAAGCCTTTCCAGAAGAGTGGAGGCTGTTATAGCAGCAAAGGGGGGACCAACTCCATATTAATGCCCATGATTTTTGAATGAGATGTTCAACGAGCAGATGTCCACATACTTTTGGTAATGTAGTGTATGTGTCGTCAAAAAGAAAGGAGGACCAAGGCACCATATATATATATATATATATATATATATATATATATATATATATATATATATATATATATATATATAATTTAAATGTCTTTATTTGTATGGCATGTTCAATGGAAACAAAGATTAAAAACAATATGTGTGTTGACTGTGGTAGGGCAGGGCCTGTGATGTCTGCTAAATGAACAACTTAGGTGTATTTCTTTTGAAATAAATTGCCTTGTATCATGTTTTTTTATGACCTTCCTAAACAAAATATTAATGGATTTATTTGTGATTGTGTATATTAACACCAGAAAATCAGAGCATCATAATATCTCAAAACAGATTGTAATGTTTAATTACTGCCATTTTTAAAGTCATGTCCCCCTTGTCCTTGACTTTCCCTAAATAAATCTATATAACACACTGTCATTGTTAGACTCTTAATTTCCGCTCCTTCTCCAATAGTTGAAAGTTAACATGTCCAGTTGATAATCACCCGAATAATTGCCTAAAAACTGAACCTAAACTACACCGAAACTAATTTCACGGATGTAACAAAAGACAAAATAAATTAAGTATAGTATGATGGGGGAGAAAAGGGGAGAATTGGTGATTCGATGAGTGAGGGGAAGCGAACGACGCATAATTATGTATTTCACCAATTGTAAATTAAGAACAGGGCGGGCCATTCTATTGTATTGATCTTTTCGAATTATAATCTCAAAATGGTGTACAGTCCACCAAATCCAATCAGTTGTGTTAGTCTACTCTAGGCCTACTTGGAGTAGGCTACACAGTGAGAGTGCGCATCATTTACAATGGCAAGACCAAGATGAATGGATGCACATGCTGCGTTAGTGTTGCTCTAAGATCTGAATGAACATTTTTTATCATGACTCAGTTGACCATGAATTGTTGCTAGCTAGACTCAGTAACATTGGTCTCAGTGAAGGGGTAGTAAATTGGTTTAGTAACTATCTTTCTGACAGAACGCAATGTGTATATGCTGACAATCACAAGTCTAGCTTTCTTGAGATTAATAGAGGTGTGCCCCAGGGTTCCATTGTAGCTCCTGTGTTGTTCTCAATTTGTATTAATGATTTGGGAAATGGGATGCAACCAGCAAAGTTGCATCTATATGCAGATGATACAGTCATATATTCATGTGCTTCTCTGGTTCAGGCTGTTGAAGAGCTCCAGACTGCTTTTCAGTCACTGCAGGCCTCCCTTTATGGTCTCAATCTGGTCTTGAATGTACAAAAAACTAAATTCATGACCTTTACCAGAGTTCACACTCAGCCAGAGAAGGTTAGCATTCTCACATCTGGTGGCTTATCCATTGAAATAGTGTCATCCTACAAATACCTAGGTATATGGTTGGATGACAAGTTGTCCTTTAAAGTTCATATGGATAAGCTTGTGACAAAGCTTAAATTTAAATTGGGTTTTTATTTTCGTAATAAGGCTTGCTTCCCGCTTATGGCTAGAAAGAAGCTTGTTCAGGCCACCTTTTTCTCTGTAATTGATTATGGGGACTTCTGTCTCACAGTGACTGGACTCTGTTTATCATGCATCCTTACGCTTTATTACAAATGCCAAGTCACTCACCCACCATTGCACCTTGTACAAAATGGTGGGTTGGACCTCACTTTAGATGTGCAGAAAGCTACATTTGTATGTGTTCATCTACAAAACCCTTTTGGGTAAACTCCCTTTACCTCTGTAGTCAGGTCTCCTTCACAACCAGCAGTTACCCTACCCGGTCTGCTAGGTGGTTGCTACTTAAAGTCCCCAGGACATTTACAGTATTAGGCAAGACTGCCTTCTCGTCTTGTGTACCAGAGGCATGGAATAGTCTACAATCCATGCTTCATCTAGATAAGTTAGTGCCACTGAATGAATATACAATTTTGATGGGAGACTCGGTTACAGAGGAGTGTAAATGCTATGTTTAGCCTGGATCATGTTGTTGTATTGTATTACTGTATGTTTTTAATTCTGTAATGTATTAATTGTTGCTGCCTTCTTGGCCAGGTCTCCTTTGAAAAAGAGACTCTGGGTCTCAATGGACTTTTCCTGGTTAAATAAAGGTTCAATAACAATAAATGATTCTGATTCATGCTGAACGGATTTCCATATCTGGGAAAGGATCCATATCGGGCAGCAGCTGAGCGAGTGTCGGATAATGTTTTAGATCAGATGGCACTGCTGTACTAGGTGTAAGGAGGAACTCGCCGCTGGCCTGTTACTGTGTTCTTCAACATGCTTGACTTGGCTGCTATCAACGTACACGTGTTGTTCAAGCAGTGCATGAAGAAATGTCATCATGAGTCTGGCACACGGGCTACGTGAGAGACATATGAGGGCCAAGAGAGCAGCAAAGATTGAACGCGAGCCATTGCTCGAGCCAAAATTGAGCACAGCTCCCGGGGAGGAGAAGCTGCAAGGTGGGCAGATGCACTCGGGAACAGAACCCACGACACCTGTTTCCGCTCCAAGCGACTTGTTTGTGGGAAGTGTTGCAATCAAGTGGAAGTGTCGAAGATTTGTGGTGACTGTTAGGACAAGGGATAACAGCTAAATGAGATCCAACTGTTGCGTGAAGATGCACACCATACTGTAAGCACGAGCGAGGCCACAAATAATGTGTCCAAAAACTGTCAATAATATACTATTTTTGACCGCTGTCATATCGACACTTATATTCATTAGAATGCCATTATTGCTTTTGTGCTGATTTTTACTGTTCACAAGCAGGCTTTCACAAGCAGGCTTGGCGCCTATACTGATATTTAGGCCGCAACAGATCCACAGACGACACAATTTCAATTGCACTCAACACTGCCCTTTCCCACCTGGATGAAAGGAACACCTACGTGATAATGCTGTTCGTTAATTACAGCTCAGCATTCAACACCATAGTGCCCTCAAAGGACCCTGGGACTAAACACCTCCCTCTGCAACTGGATCTTGGACTTCCTGACGAGCCACCCCCAGGTGGTAAGGGTAGGTAACAACCCATCTGCCACGCTGACCCTCAACACAGGGGTCCCACTCGCTGTTTATTATCTATGCATAGTCACTTTACCCCTACCTACATGTACATATTACCTCAATTACCTCGACTAACCTGTGCCCCCGCACATTGACTCGGTACCGGTACCCCCTGTGTATAGCCTCGTTATTTTTCTTTTATTGTTGCTCTTTTATTTTTTACTTATTTTTCTTAACTCTTATTTTTCTTAAAACTGCATTGTTGGTTAAGGGCTTGTAATTAAGCATTTCACGACAAGGTCTACACCTGTTGTATACGGCGCAAGTGACAAATAACATTTGATTTGATAAACAAGGAGTACCGGTACTGAGTCAATGTGCAGGGGTACGAGGTAGTTGAGGTAAGTGAGGTAATATGTACATGTAGGTAGGGGTAAAAGTGACTAGGCAATCAGGATAGATAATAAAGAGAGTAGCAGCAGCGCATGTGAAGAGTGCCTATTTGTGTGTGTGTGTGTGTGTGTGTGTGTGTGTGTGTGTGTGTGTGTGTGTGTGTGTGTGTGTGTGTGTGTGTGTGTGTGTGTGTGTGTGTGTGTGTGTGTGTGTGTGTGTGTGTGTGTGATCAATATGCATGTGTGTGTGTTTTGTGTGTGTGAGCGTATGTAGTATGTGTGTGTGTTGGATCGTCAGTGTAGTATGTGTGAGTAGTCTAGTGAGAGTGCATGGAGTCAGCTCAAAAAAACTAAAAGAAAGGGGTCAATGTAAATAGTCCGTATAGCCATTTGAGTAACTGTTCAGCAGTCTTATGGCTTGGGGATAGAAGCTGTTTAGGAGCCTTTTTCTCTGCTACCGCTTGCCGTGCGGTAGCAGAGGGAACAGTCTATGACTTGGGTCGCTGGAGTCTGACAATTTTGAGGGCCTTCCTCTGACACCGCCTGGTATAAAGGTCCTGTATGGCAGGGAGCTCGGCCCCAGTGATGTACTGGGCCATACGCACTACCCTCTGTAGCGCCTTGCGGTCGGATGCAAAGCAGTTGCCATACCAAGTGGGGATGCAGCCAGTCAAGATGCTCTCAATGATGCAGCTGTAAAACGTTTTGAGGATCTGAGGGCCCATGCCAAATCTTTTCAGCCTCCTGAGGGGGAAGAGGCGTTGTCTTGTCCACTTCACGACTGTGTTGGTGTGTTTGGACCATGATAGGTCCTTAATGATGTGGACGCCGAGGAACTTGAAGCTCTCGACTTACTCCACTTCAGCCCTGTCAATGTGGATGGGTGCATGCTTGGCCCTCCGTTTCCTTTAGTCTACGATCAGCTCCTTTGTCTTGTTCACGTTGAAGGAAAGGTTGTTCTCCTGACACCACACTGCCAGGTCTCTGACCTCCTCCCTATCACTGTTGGTGATCAGGCCTACCACTGTCGTGTCGTCGGCAAACTTAATGATGGTGTTGGAGTCATGTATGGCCACTCAGTCGTGGGTGAACAGGGAATATAGGAGGGGAATAAGCACGCACCCCTGAGGGACCCCATGTGTTGAAGGTCAGCGTGGCGGATGTGTTGTTGCCTATCCTCACCACCTGCGGGTGGCCCATCAGGAAGTCCAGGATCCAGTTGCAGAGGGAGGTGTTCAGTCCCAGGGTCCTTAGCTTGGAGGGCACTATGGTGTTGACCACTGAGCTGTAGTCAATGAACAGCATTCTCACGTATGTGTTCCTTTTGTCCAGGTGGGAAAGGCGAATGTGGAGTGCAATAGAGATTGCGTAATCTGTGGATCTGTTGGGACAGTATGCGAATTGGAGTGGGTCCAAGGTTTCTGGGATGATGGTGTTGATGTGAACCATGACCAGCCTTTCTATGCATTTCATGGCTACAGATGTGAGTGCTACGGGCGGTAGTCATTTAGGCAGATTACCTTGGCGTTCTTGGGCGCAGGGACTATGGTGGTCTGCTTGAAACATGTAGGTATTACAGACTGTATGCATCTTTGTACGCGTCTCTGTGTGTGGAGTAAAGGTGATTTAGAGTTGTTTTCCCCCTATTTACAGAAGTGACATGCTGGTAGAATTGAGGTCAAACAGATTTCAGTTTTTCTGCATTAAAATCATTGGCCACTAGGAGTGCCGCCTCTGGATGTGCAGTTTGCTTATGGCCCTATACAGCTAGTTGAGTGTGGTCTTAGTGTTAGCATCGGTTTGTGGTGGTAAATAGACAGCTACTAAAAATATAGATTAAAATCTCTTGGGAAATAGTATGGTCTACGGCTTATCATGAGGTATCCTAACTCAGGCGGGCAGAACCTAGAGACTTCCAGGCATTGTTAACAAAGAGACCTCCTCCCTGAGCTTACCAGACGCTGATGTTCTGTCTTGCCGATGCACAGAAATCCCAGCTAACTGTATATTATCCATGTCCTTGTTCAGTCATGACTCCGAAAAGCATTGAATATTACAGTTCTTCATGTTCCGTTGATGGGATAGTCTCGAACGGAGCTCATCCAGCTTATTCTCCCGTGATTGCCCGTTGGCCAATAGAACAGAGGGTAGAGGCGGTCTATCCACTTGCCGACCGTAGTCTCGTCAGATATCCCGCACGCCGGCCTCTATAACGCCGCCTCTTTGTTCTCTGTATGTTGGGGATTTTGGCCTGGTCTGGAATGAGCAGTAAGTCCTTCGCTGCCGACTCATTGAAGTAGAAATCCTCATCCAAATCAAGGTTAGTGATTGCTGTTTTGATGTCCAGAAGCTCTTTTCGGACATAGGAAACAATGGCGGAAACATGTTGTACAAAAAATGCACACAAAATAGCACAATTGGTCAGGAGCCCATAAAACAGCATCTATTTCCTCCAGCGCCATTCTACTCGCAGTTGAGTAGAAACTCGAGTTTGGGTAGAAACCACGGATAAAATAGATAAAGGTTCAGTTCAATTCATGGGCCTTTTTCAAAAGAGCACAGGATTCTCCTGCGGCCTACACTGTGTAGCGCCAGGCAGTGGAACATTCGCTCCCGGAGCTGTTTCAGACACTGGGCAGGATTATGGGTAAATGAATGAGGAAAAGGTGCATGGCTCCCATCAAGGATTTACTGCAGGCTGCCAGACCATCTGTTCTTCTCTGACACCAACACAGAGAACACGAGCCACGACCATCAGTCATCGCTCACTCACAGCATCGAGGACACCCATCCCTCACCATGTATAGGACCCATTGGCCCACTACAGCTGATCCAAGTTTTACGATTCGGCTACTGTACAGTATATGTTAAAGGATGTTGTATTGTTCAGTCACCTGTCATAGTATGGTCACAGGCACACACACATACACAGACATGCGTGTGCACACACACACACACACACACACACACACACACACACACACACACACACACACACACACACACACACACACACACACACACACACACACGTGCACACACGTGCACACTCACAACTCTCTCAGTGCAGAAGACACACCCACATGTATATCTTACAGTACACAGATGGCAACTCAGACACACATCTTCTGCGACTTGACAATCAGGGGCAATGAGTTCAAATTGACAAGCTGTCCCTCTCCCTGTTGAAACATGATATGCGGTAGCTTTTAGCCTGGAGAAGAGAGGTTAGGCGAGCACTCACCCCTTTCAGCTGCTGGGCTCCGCTGATGTGCTGGAAGACTCTGTCGATCTCCTGCTCGATGCGCCTGGCCCAGTGCATGATTCTGTGGACACACAATATGGAGGTGAGGTGTCACCCAATACCAGCACATCTGCATGTTAAACCCCATCCAAACTGAGACAACAGGAGTTTGTTATGACCAGGACCTTGCTTGCGATCCCCGTAACCAGCTTTAACAGTTCCCATTCCCCTCCTAACACATGGAAATGACGACACCACTCGAACAAATGCTAAAGAGAGAAAGTGGAGGCTACGGGCCCTGGTCCAAAGAAATGCACTACTTCGAGAATAGGGTGCCATTTGGGACTTAGCCTTGGTCAAAAGTGGAGTCGAAGCAAAGGAACTCTCGGAGTGTTGGTTCCGAGCCAAGAACATCCGTTTCCTCTCACTCCCTTGGTGGGGTGAGATTCTCTCCTGCAACAAAGCCAGAAGAAGAAGCACATTCAACCACCTGACTAAACACACTAAAAAGAAATGCAAAGCCCCAATGCTTGACTCAAGTACTTTGTGGAGCATTAATCATTGATGAGCCCATTCAGCGAGATAAAAATATGAGGGCCACATTTCGTTGCTTCGTCGGGCCTGAGAAATGCTGCAGTAAAGCAAGCACAATCTAAAATGGTGGAGCGAGTCAATCGAAGGACACACTATTGCACTCCATTGCCTTATGCTACACCTTAACAACCACAGCAAATACACTTCTGGAACAATCTTCAGTTACAGTGTTCCAAAAGAGGGTTTATGACTCCGACGCTAAACAGTAGATATAGTAGGTCTATAAACACGTCACTACCACATCAAGATATATAGGCCTAGACTCTGCCTAGAGTATTAAAAACAGCCTGTGCATTAAGAACACAGTGTGTTCAGCTGTCCATACTTGTACACTGTGAAATCAAGTCGAAGGGCTATATATAGGCACACAGTGTAGGTAGCAAGTATCAGATGAGTCACGACCAGCAGCACAAGAATCAAGTGGGTAACAACTGTAACAGCCAGGCTACAGTATAAACACGCTCGTGAATCATCGGCGATGGAGGCACAACACAGCCAGTCACAATGTAACCGACACCACTACAGCTGGCTGAGAGAAGAGCTGATGCAGACAGATACTGTAGAAAGACAATGCATTCCGCTCCCAGACGTTGGCTGCTGGATGACACATCGAAGCGCCATCAACGACTAACAGACTCATTAACGATTTAAAAATAGCCGTAGTCCTGTCTGATGCAAATGAGGCTACTGTCTGATGATTACGCAAGAGATGCTGGACACAGGAAGATAGACATGATATGACCAAAGATGGTATTGTTTTAAAGGGGAGGGTGGCAAAACAGGCTTTGTTTCATGATTGTTGCAATCTGAGCTGCAGAGCATCCCCTGTTTGTTGACGAACACAAACAGACAGACATAATATGTGATATGATATGACCAAAGATGGTCATTTTTTTTTAAAGGAAGAGTAGGGTGGTAATAAATGCCTTTAGTATATGATAGTGCATGACTAAACAGGCTTGGTTACATGACTACTGCTAGTGCCCACAGAACAGCAGAGCAGAGCAGAAGTCCTCTCTCTGACTGTGGCAACATCCCATATTACACCCTTATCCCTGTATAGTGCACTACTTTTGACCGGGACCCGTCATAGTGCGCTAGAAAAGTAGTGCACTAAATAGGGAATAGGGTGCCATTTGGGATGCCCCAGCTTGTGTGACTCAGAGCAGCTGAAGCCCGATCCTGGCTTTTCTTAGTGCGCTCCATTTCCTCTCCTCCTGGGCCCCACTGGGACATCAGAGAACTGTGTGTTGCGGAGCTAGCTGCCTGCCATGCTCCTGCCTCTCCTCTGTTACCTACCATCCATCCATCTCTCCAGGGACCGGAGAGAGAGAGAGAGAGTAGCACTACACGGCCCGCTGTGACCCATATTCACTTCCAAAGGGAGAGGGAAGGAGAGAGGGGGAGCGGATGGGATACTCAGAGAGGGTGGGGTGATCCGAGAGGGGGAGGGGCAGGAGAGAGAGATTCTGAGGAAGAGCAAGTGTGAGAAAGAGACGGAGGGGAGGGAGGGAAGGACGGGGGCTGGGAGGGATGGAGAAAAGGGATAAACCCTGACTGCTGCAGTATTCATTCTTAATTGGAGGGAGCTGCTGTTCTTCAGTGTAGCGATTCTGCTTCATTTAGCTTACATGAAGAGACCCAGGGCTGAGGGAAGTGGTGCTGTTTCACTGCACTCACTCAGCAGATAACCAGAGGGAAGAAGGAGAGGACAACCTTATGTACCTCCCACAATAACCCAATTCATCACCCCCCCCCCCCCCCCACACCCACACCCACACCTCCCCTGTTGCGCCAAAGACCCTTGCTCTCATTGGAACACAACACACCGCTCCCAGTATCTCCAGCTGTCATTGGCCCAGAGTTTCCTTCTACTGTCCCAAAGATCCCAGTCCCATCTGGTGAGTGCCTGCCTGCCTGACTGCAGAGCCTGGAGAAAGGCCCGGAAAGCTGTGGTCTCCAGTTAAGTGCCAGCTGTGCTTACGAGTGAAAGGGTTAAAGGTTGGAGAAGAAGAGCTGGGAAGAGGATGATTAAAAGTAGGGCACAAAGTGATGACTATTCCCCTATGGACAGATTGAGGATCATTTTGAACGCAGGCTTATTAAAATCAGCTTCAAGCATAGCTAGAATGGCATTATTACTGTCGGGCTCACTGCAACTGCCAGAGTAAGCCATGCCTTACAACTGTAGGCTACTTACTTCCTTTAAGTCACCGTTACCTGTCTTGTTTCCGGCTAGTGTTTAAGCTCCTCTCACAGACCAATTAGGGCACAGAGATTGTCTATTTTGACATGTGGACATGGGCTAATGGCTACAGAGGTTTTTATTGATTCTTTCTATAGATCCATTTTAAAGCAAGACATGCTTTAGCCCCAGATTACCTTCCAGATCTGGTGGTCGTAGTCCCAGCAACCACATAAAAGGCAAAACTGATCCTAAATCAGCGTATGATACGTATCAAGCGTCTCAAAGTAGGAGTGCCGATTTAGGATCAGTTCTGCCTTTTAGATCACAATGAATAAGATTACATGGACAGAGGGAACCTGATCCTAGATCAGCACTCCTCTGAAACCCTTGATCAAATTTAAAGGCTTTCAAAGAGAGGACTGGAGTGAGTGACTTTGTCGAGACTGTATGCTACACTTGAATGTATGTCGTTTGTGCAATAAAAACGGTACAATAATATGTATTGAACAACAGTGTTCTGTAACCCTGCACACACAACCATCACGGCTCCTATAGAAAATGCAATCCCATCAAGTTGTCGGCAAACCATCAAGACATGCATGTCGTTCTGCACAAAGCACCAAACAAAAACCCACATTTCACAGGCTACCTAACTAGACCTACATCCCAAATAAAAGCATGTCCACATGATGTTGATGTGTCATTCGGATTCCACATGCTTGAATCCCAAACAAAAGCGAAAGATTTTACAGCATTAGAAGTCGTGGAGCACAGCTATATGCTACCATGTCCAAAAACAAATGACCTCCCCTATATTCCCTTCAGGACTGTGACCGTCTGGAAGGAAAGCAACAAAAAAAGCCTGATGCTGCCCAGTTTGATCAAAGACAGCAGCCAGCACTGCATTGACATCATGAGACACACAGAGATGTTGTGACGACTAAACTCCCATTGAGCCACATATGAACACAACAACCATCAATTAGGTGCCACGCAGCCTGCTCTTGCCAACCAGACTGTTGACAGAGACTGGCTAGCAAGCAAGCAATATTGTTTGTGCCAATGATATGACAAAAATGACACATCTAGAACATTTACATTTGAGTCATTTAGCAGACGTTTTTATCCAGAGCCATTTAAAGGAGCGATTACGGTTAAGTGCCTTGCTCAAGGACAGATGTTTCGCCTATTCAGCTCGGGGGTTCGAACCAGCGACCTTTCCGTTAATAGCCCAACGCTCTTAACCGTTGGGCTAAACGGGAAATTATTTATGTAGTCAATGGTAAATGGTAATTGGTGAATAGTGCAGTGTTTGTATGTGATTCCTTCATGTATTGTGTATGACAGAAAGCAACGGTCCACATCCCTTTAACATCCTAAATTGACTGTTTTATTGCCCGTTCCTCGTTTGCCGGAGCAGTCGCAGCATAGCGGGGAAATATGTTCACGTCAGAAATACAATGCGAGGAACCTAATTTAATGATAGGAAAGCAGAGGTGGTACACCAGCACAATGACGGTCACCCAACGTGGCAATCAAATGCTGGACCTCAAAATACGCATTTTGTCTGTGACAGCTGAGCAGCCAGTGATATAGAATACTTACGTGTATTGCTGGGGGAACGTGAGACCATCGGCGCCAGGCCACTGTACAGTGAAAATCAAGATAATCTGGAAAGACACCAAGCAGACAATGCTGCAAGACGGAGTGCATATCGCCATTTTCCATTAAAAATCTTGAAAACTGGTTTGGAAAAATGTGAACTAAGATCCCACAACGTTAATGTTCAATCGCCTTTCGAGTTTATTTCGGGTCGCCTGCTGATTTCGACGGTAAACAAATGTGGACTAGCCTATGATTGATGCTCCTGCCAAGATACCGCAGTCGCTCACTCGCCCACTCTGCACTAGTCTCAGCAGCATCCGACGCACAGGCACGAGTGTAGCCTCTCTATTTCACGCATGAAGAGGACCACTTTGAATCCAATGTGATATAGGCTCAATTTCACAGATGAGCTAGACTTCAACCGCATTGTCACTTAATTTAATTCACAAACACAAAACATTTACATGTATTTATTATGCTTTCAAGATTTATTGACAAAAATTATTTTCATAATTATTTTTTTAAACATCTAAAATGTGATTTACTATGCCTATATTTATTTGAATGTGCTAAGCCTAGTGATGTAGAGATTAAAAGGAAACTTGATATGCATGAAGGAAACTTATGCAATGCAGTTTGCCTACTGTACTTCCTCCTACCTCTTCTGGCTATTGGATAGCCTAATAGCCTATATCATACCGATATCATGTGAACCCACTGATGCGCAACTGTGTAAGAGCTCGAGCTTCTTGGATAAATCACTGTGCGTGGGAGACTTGCCAATGTAGCCTATACCGACTGGACAAAACGTCAATTCAATGCTTTCTATTTAACCGTCTCTTCAAGCTTGAAAAAGCCTAACAGTACATTGCTTACTTGAGCAATGGCCTTGTGCCAGTTAATGAATGTAACAGGTCCCTCTGTGCCTCGGCCCCTAGTGTTCCTTCGTGAAATATAGACTGAAGAACTCAGCTCTCTGCTGGTAAACTGACCTTCTAAAGGTTACATGAGATTGCTGCTTCAAAGCAGCTTGTTGAGTTCTGGCTGGCTGGCGTGTGCCCCATGTGAGGGACCTCTCCCGCAGGCAGGGAGGCAATGCCAGCAGGTGTAAGATGAACTCGTATGCATGCTCTCCACATATTGATTAATGCTATCAAAGTTAAAGGGGAACTCCACTTTTCCCCCCATTAGTCCACTGTTGAAACAGTGAAAAAAATTCAGCATTCAAGTTTGGAAGATGTTGGACATTCAAGACACAAAGTGTCACCGGCCACATCATCATGATGATGCAAAATGCTCTCCTGAATAAAAGGCAATCAAAGACACAGAGTCATGTGAGATTGATGTCAGTACGCCTTTGAAAATTGGGTACACAAATACGGTGTTTTGTTCAATTCATTAAATCTTTGTCCCCAAAAGGCAATTTGTGTACAACATAAAAGGACACATCAAAACACACAAAACCACATATGGATGTATAGGATAAACGCAAGCATGATACGATAAGTTGAAAAACGCCCGCTGTTGTGCAAAATACAAAGGTCAATCAATTACTTTTGTACTATAATTATAAGGTGGAGTTGCAGGATATTTGGGCAGGCCAACACATATTGAGGAAGTTGTAATTGAAGACATCTACTGAAAATCCCAGCTCTCTCTTACTAAGCAGACTGACACGAGAGTGTGGCAGCATCTATTCCTGTTTCTCCAATCGCCAGGCAGGGGTGAGGGGGTGGTGGGGTGCTAGAGGTTACAGCTTTGAGGACTCTCCCTGACAGCCCTGCAGGCTTTAATCCTGTTGCCACATCCTGGGGAGAGCAGTCTAATTACTGACCCACCACTACCTCTTCTCTTCCTGCTGATCCCCCCTAGGAGGGCACTACTCTGTTAATTGGAATGGCTCTCTAAAGGGAATTGAACAGTAGTTCAACACTTCATGTGTCTGTGTGTGTGTGTGTGTGTAGCCAAATCCGAGTTATAATAGCCCTACATTAATAAGTACTTTGGTTTTGTGCACTGACACAGGGAACATTGTCAAGTCGGGACGGACCGTGAACACATAGCGTAATATCAGCCAGACCTTAACCTTCCCATGCCCTCCGGTCATGTTAACTCAGTCTCAACGTTAAATCACACAAGTATCATGCGGTTCCACCACAGCATATTGAGGATACGTCTCTATGACACAACCCTGCGGTCTCAGACTAGGTTAATTGGGAGCAGAAAACAACCTTTTCTCAGTCAGTCAAGCCTCTTCGTCCTCTAGCCTCAAACTCTTTGGCATATGCCTAGTCGTTTACTGGATTGACATTTGTAAAAAAAATTATAATAATAATTGCCCAAACCAAAATATAATTAACATGACCTTAGAATACAAAAAGGCAGAACTGGATAGTTAACACTCACGGGGGCACTGGGAGGCACTATAAATAGAAATTCAAACCAACTTATATTATTCTAAAGAATGTTGAAGCTTCTACTGAAAAAATATAATTGTAACTCAATGAGGATCACATTTCAAATCTTCCCCATTACTGTCATTGTGAGTCTGAGTAGCAGCAATGTTGTTACTGCTGGTTCATACCCGAGATAAACACATTATGGTGCTTATTATGGTGCTGACAGCCTCCACCTGGCTACAACACAGTTACTCCTCAGTTCCTCTGCTTCATTTATTCTGTTTACTAAAATATCTTAGGCTCATGTTGTAAGATATTTCTGTCTTAGTGTTTTGAGCTGTGTGGTGTGCATGATACCAACTCTGTTTTTTTATTTGTCTGAACAGATTTAGCTACACTGCTCTTTCCTATCTGCAGTCCCTGGGCAGAAAACATGAACACTCGATAATCACATAACACAACAGTTTAATAAAGTGATATCTTTATTCAAATCAGCTCTATCAAATAGCAGGCACATAAATTCATTTTCAAAAAAAGAAAATAATACACTGACGCATGAAACACATTATCTTAAGTACAATGTTGTTACAAGGCTGTTACAACGTGTAATGAGTAATGCAATGGTATAATGTTGTCCTGAGTTGCTATGTACGGTCTGAAAATAAAATAGATGTTATGCACACAAAAGGCAGAGACAAATGTGAAGTGCTAAATTTGACTATTTTAAATTAAATCTGTATGAAGTAATCTCATCTCATTCTTTGGCGCTGCCTTTTGGATTATTCAAAACCATCTGGATTATTCAAGATTTGTTTATCTGTGAGAGGTGTCAGAGCAGACCTACACGTGCCAAGGGGAGGTTCAGAGACACAGGATGTGAAGTAGCCAAGGTATTGACCTTTGACCTCTAAACTAGCAGTTCTCAACTGGTTTGGTTTCGGGACCCACATTTAACTGGGTTGCCTCAGTCGTCACCCAATATTCGAGTGACAAAAAAAAAAAACTTAACCAAAATGTAATCAAATTTGCATCACCCACCAGTTAAGAATGGCTGCTCTAGACGTCGCAAGGCAGAGCGGGCACATTTGCTAATGCTGGCACTAGCTTCTCGTACACCTGAATGCCTTTGAGGAAGACCTGCTCGTTCAGATATTCGTTGTGGTCGTGCAGCAGGATGGGTGTCCGGTTCATTGGGGAGAAGCCGATGGCAGGGAGGCCCACCTACAGCAGGACAAACATGATTTTGAGAGATCCTACTTTTTGTAAAGAAACCATTGTCACTAATATCCGACACACTGACACATTTTTTGCCTCAATGAATAAAATCGACATTAAATAACTTTGAAAACATACATTTTACCCAGTAAGGGCCCTCGCTCTACCATTTTACCAAATATTGTATCAGTCTCAAGAGGGATGCATTTAAAAAGGGAGAACCGCATTTAGCTCATTCAAAGCACTGCGGTTTGTCTCCACAGAGATTTCTGGCTTGTGGCACTTATGATGCATTTCTTCTCCTAATGATCATGTAAAATGAACAACACATTTGGACACAGCTTCTACAAAAACAAAACATGTTCTGTCCTGAGGTCATAAACGCATAAAAAGACACGCAGTTCTAAAAGTAAGATGTTATGGTGTACTAGGGTTGGGTGGTATCCTGATTTTCATACCGTTTCTGTACCATACCAAGGTATACGGTATTACCAGAAGTGCACACAAGGGGCATTATTAAAATAATACAAAAAAAAAAAAATCTATGCACAAAACAATTCAGGCAACAGGGATCTTTATCTAGGAGGGGATTGCTGTAACCAAGAAGCTTGATTTTGACACCTAGCAAGTCAAATGCATAGCTGGAGCCCTGAGCTGGATATCATTTATTTGACACATCTTAGATTTCTTAGCTATACTTAACTTATATAGTTATAAGCAGTGGCGTAGCCCCCGGGATGCGGGGTCCCCCCCCCCCCAAAGAGCAGTATTGAAAATCATACCGTCGGTATTTCCAAATCACCCGGTATAAAAATCGGCCAATCCTATGGTTTACACACTACATTACCCATGTGCCACTGCTCTAACTCACCGCTCTGATGAAGCGACTGTCCGTGGCTGCAGGGAAGATCTCCTTTTCCAAAGTCATGTTCCTGGGGCGAGAGAAATTCAGATTAAGCTCGCCTTTACTGAGTGTGTGTGTGTGAGTGTGTGTGTGTTAGTGTGTGTCCTCACATGGCTTTGCAGGTTGTGCTGAAGGCGTTCCACCAGGGGTCGCTCTCATCTGTGGATGTCAAATTCTGGTTCATGTGTTTCTGTGGAGGACACAGAACATCTTACAACTGGGTCGTTTTCATTAATGTACACCGTAGCAAAACACTTAACAAAACAAGCGTTTCTTATTGGAAAGTTCAGGGAGTCCCACCCCCTTTGGGTCAGTTTACTTCAATTTCGTATCTACTGAATATGACCCAAATGAGAACACTTTAAAGCATACTCTACTGATCTGTGATCAGTTGTCTCCATGCTCATATACAAGTGCGTGTATGGAGATTTGCATTTTATTGTACTGACCTGAGCAAACTCATACGTGATGCCCTCTCCTGCCTCCTTACACCACTTCTTAATCTGCTCCTCGAACTCCTAACAATGGAATAAAATAGTTGAAATGGTGAAGATAACATTGCGCTGAACTACGTATAATAACAACCCACGCGCAGTAGGGATGGACACAGAATATCCGGATAGCCAAATGGACGTTAGCTAGTACTCGAACACAGAGTAATCGTTTTTGGATAATTTCTTTTAGGCCTATTTTAACAATTGAAAGGTTTTCTAAATAAAAAATTGTCCATGTTACATTGTTACACACACAGATATACCATGACATTTGAAATGCTTAATTTAAATGAAACAAACTTAAGAATGTAGTGTTTATTTACGGCGCACTTGGCTACTGCGGATTCAGACGTCACGTGGCTTTGACAGTACATAGCACATTTACAGTTGCGCAATGTAAGTAGCCTACAGTTCTGAGGATGCACAAAGTGATTGTTTTATTTTCAAGCTCATTTTCCCTCTTAACATCATTTAGACCTCAAGTCAGCCCTGACAATGGTATGCCATTTCCCCCACTTCAAATAGCGATTAGCCTAGTACCAATGGAGGGTCCACAAGACCTGATACAGATAGATGCAACACTCACCAGAAAACTTTTTGGGAAACAGAATTCGTTGTATGATGGGGAGCATCAGACTTTCACCGTGTTGCTGTTAGCCTAGGCTACTGTTAATCAAAGACGACCGATATAAAAACAACCGCGCACTGTCTGCTGTTGTGGAATTTTGCTTCATTCGGATTGGTCAAGAGAGTAGAGCAATTTATTTTTATTTTTTTAGAATTGTCTTTCTTTTATCAGGATATTATTCGAATAGTGAAATAAATTCCAGTGTTGGTAAGTCGTGAACGACATATAATTCAAGTAACAATTTATCTACATTTTGCAGTAGCTTGGCGGTAGCTGTACTATACTGAACAAAAACATAACCGCAACATGCAATAATTTCAAAGATTTTACTGAGTTACAGTTTATATAAGGAAATCAGTCAATTTAAATAAATTCATTAGGCCCTAATCTATGGATTTCACATGACTGGGCAGGGGCGCAGCCATGGGTGGCTTGTGAGTCAGGCCCACCCACTGGAGGGCCAGCCAATCAGAATGAGTTGTATTACAGAAAGAAATACTCCTCAGTTTCATCAGCCGTCCGGGTGGATGTCTCAGATGATCCCACAGGTGAAGAAGCCGGATGTGGAGATCTTGGGCTGGCTTTGTTACACGTGGTTGTGAGGCCGTTTGGACATACTGCCAAAATTCTCTAAAACATTGGAGGCGGCTTATGGTAGAGAAATGGACATTCAATTCTCTGGCAACAGCTCTGGTGGACATTCCTGAAATCAGGATGCCAACTGCATGCTCCCTCAACTTAAGGCATCTGCGGCATTGTGTTGTGTGACAAAACTGCACATTTTAGAGTGGCCTTTTATTGTCTCCAGCACAAGTTGCACCTGTGTAATGATCATGCTGTTTAATCAGCTTCTTGATATGCCATACCTGTCAGGTGGATGGATTATCTTGGCAAAGGAGAAATGCTCACTAACAGGGATGTAAACAAATTTATGCACAACATCTTAGAGAAATAAGCTTTTTGTGCATATGGAAAATTTCAGGGATCTTTTAGTTGAAACATGAAACCAACACTTTACATGTTGCGTTTATATTTTTGTTCATTAGGGTTTTCATTAGTTAATTACATTTTTGCAAGAAAGGTAAGAATATAGGTGAAGTATGCAAATATTTCCACACTTTTTCAGGATCAGACCCAATTCTCATTTGAAACAGTTTTTGTGCTTCATAGGCTAAATTACACATGATGTTAACATTTGACTCCAATTGTAGTCTATGACATTTAAGAGTTAGATATGATCATTTATGAAGCAGTAGTTTGGATGTAGTGAACTACTTTTCGTGTAGCTTATCTTCTCCCAGTGTGAAGTGGTTGGTAACTTGGTAAACTATATATATTCAGAATAGCTTCCACAACATTGATAATTTAAAATGTCCCTCCCTAACACACAAGGCACACACATAGACAAAGGCACACACACACACCTGCAAATTGACCGTGGGTGGTATTCTCAAGTCAAAGCTGACGTCCATCTCGGCAGGGATGACGTTGTAGGCCACGCCTCCTTTCACCATGGTCATGTTGACAGTGGTGACATCACCAAGAGTGAAACACTCGCTGGTGTTCAACCTGCAACACACACACAACACTAAAATCACATTCCTGTTAAGTAGTTATGGCTCCCTCTAGTGACTGAACTCATCCCTCTTCCTGCCTTACTGACCTGTGTTTCTCCTTCTCCCTGAAGTCCAGGAAGGAGTTAATAATACTGCGCTGAGGAAGGGAGACAGACATAAGCAGGTGAGGTCATTGACATCGTCCTCCAAGTGATCAGAATCAGCACCCTTTTCTGCTGTCTTTGGCCAAGTGAACTATAGTGTGTGTGGGGACAAGGGCTGTGTCCAAAATGGTGACCTACATTTTAGTAATTTAGCAGACGCTTTTATCCAGAATGACTTACAAAAGCAAATAGGGTTAAGTGCATTGCTCAAGGGCACATTAACAGATGTTTCACCTAATCAGCTCTAGGATTCAAACCAGCAACCTTTCGGTTACCGGCCCAACGCTCTTAACCGCTAGGCTACCTGCCGCCTATTCCCTATATAGTGCCCATACTTTTGACCAGGGACCACAGGAAAAAATGTGCTATTTGTGACACACTCAAAGTCCCTCTAGCTGTGAATAAAGGAAGTCTTACCAGTTTCTCTGCAGCCGTGTTCTCCACAAACCTGGAGCCGTGGCCAGGACTGCCTGGGCAGTGGACCGTTATCCCTGAGGGGAAGCAGACACACAGGCTCTTTCTCAATTTAAAAAAAAATAAAAAAAATAACATCCTCTCTCAGAACACATTGGTGGAAAGGTCTGACTGGAGGACCCTTGGACCTTCTCCAATCCATTTGAGACGGCAGACTGATCTCAGACTAGACTTAACACAGTAAACGAAAATCTGGGACACTCAAATTAATATGGTTACATATAACCTAACGTGGATAAGAGCATCATTGGAGGCTGCTGTGGCGAGGACGGCTCATAATAATGTCCGGAACGGAGTAAATGGAATGGCAAACAAGGAAACCATGTGTTTGATGTATTTGATACCATTCCACTTATTACAGTCCTACCATTACCACGAGCCCATCCTCCCCAATTAACATGCCACCAACCTCCTGTGAAGCGCATCTGATAAATGACTAAAATGTTAAAGCAGCAATCAGTAGTTGAAACAATAACAAAACTCCTCCCTGCCACTTAATTTAAGGCCAAAACAGGATGTAGCTACTGCATATTGCCCCTTTAAAAAGGCAAAAACAAAATTAGAGTGGTTGGTAAAAGGCAAAGGTCTAGCAGCAACCCAATGGTTGCGTGTTCGAATCGCATCACAGACAGCTTTAGCATTTTAGCTAATTACTAGATACTTACTAGCTGCATTGCATCTACTTAGCTAACCCTTCCCATAACCACTTTAACCTAACCCAAACCTAGCTAGCGTTAGCCACAACAAATTGGAATTCGTAACATTTTGTACAAATTGCAAGTTGTAACATATTATACAAATTGTAATTACTAACATCATACAAAATGGATGATGGACATCCACAAATAAATACACTGAACAAAATTATAAACATAACATGTAAAGTGTTAGTCCCATGTTTCATGAGCTGAAAAATGTGTTTTTTTAATTATTTACCTTTGCCAAGATAATCCATCCACCTGACAGGTATAGCATATGAAGAAGCAGATTAAACATCATGGAGAAAAACACAGGTGCACCTTGTGCTGGGGACAATAAAAGGCCTCTAAAATGTGAATTTGAGGGAGCATGCAATTGGCAAGCTGACTGCAGGAATGTCCACCAGAGCTGTTGCCAAATAATTAAATGTTAATTTCTCTACCATAAGCTGCCACCAACGTTGTTTTAGAGAATTTGGCAGTACGTCCAACCGGCTTCACAACCGCAGACCACGTGTAACCACGCCAACCCAGGACCTCCACATTTGGCTTCTTCTCCTGCGGGATCGTCTAAGGGGTGTGGGGGGAGTTTTGAGGAGTATTTCTGTCTGTAATAAAGCCCTTTTGTGGGGAAAAAAGAAACTCGCTGATTGGCTGGAGCTGGCTCAACAGTGGGTGGGCCTGGCTGCAAGTAGGTGGGCATACACCCTCCCATGGCTGCCCCCTGCCCAGTCATGTGAAATCTATAGATTAGTGCCTAATTTATTCATTTTAAATTGACAGATTTCCTTATATGACCTGTAACCTAGTAAAATATTTGAAATTGTTGCATGTTGTGTTTATATTTTTGTTCAGTATACATACCATACGCAACATATAATTGTTTATTTGAGTGTCCAGGATTTTCATTTACTACCCCAGAGTCCAGGTTGGAGGAGGCGAGGAGACAGGTATCGAGGAAAGACTAATTGACATAGTCTGTCTGTGATCCTGAGGCCAGCGTGAGAGGAGACATTTCTTGTGTGTACTGCTGGGTGTGCGTGTGTATTTGATCCTCCGTCATTGTTACAGCTAGGGCCAGATTCTCGAATACTCAGGGCTGATACTTACACCAGGGATTCCTCTCGCCATAGAAGACAGTGAAGGCTTCCCCAGGGTTGGCAAGACCTAAAAAAAACAAAAAAACACATCCAGACATCAGGTGACAGAAGGGAAGTATAGGGCCTAAAGAAGTGTTTGTTTCAGTGCTGGATAGTCCGAATAAATCCCAAGGGGCACCCTATTCCTTACAGTGCATTCGGAAAGTATTCAGGCCCCTTGACTTTCTCCACATTTTGTTACATTACAGCCATTACAACAAAAAAATTGTTGTTTTTTTCTCTCGTTAATCTACACACAATACCCCATGACGATAAAGCAAAACCTGGTTTAGACATTTTTGCACATACAGTATGACGCTACAAGCTTGGCACAGATCATCTCCGGCTCTGTCAGGTTGGATGGGGAGCGTCGCTGCACAGCTATTTTCTGGTCTCCCAGAGATGTTCAATCGAGTTCAAGTCCAGGCTCAGGCTGTGTCACTCAAGGACATTGAGACTTGTCCCGAAGCCACTCATGCATTGTCTTGGCTCTGTGCTTAGGGTTGTTGTCCTGTTGGAAAGTGAACCTTCAACCCAGTCTGAGGCTTTAAGCGCCCTGGCGCAGGTTTTCATCAAGGATCTCTCTGTACTTTCCTCCGTTAATCTTCCCCTCAATTCTAACTAGTCTCCCAGTCCCTGCCTCCGAAAAACATCCCCACAGCATGATGCTGCCACCACCATGCTTCACCGTAGGGATGGTGCCAGGTTTCCTCCAGACTTGACATTCAGGCCAAAGAGTTCAATCTTGGTTTCATCAGACCAGAGAATCTTGTTTCTCATGGTCTGAGTCCTTTAGGTGCCTTTTGGCAAACTCCAAGCGGGTTGTCATGTGCCTTTTACTGAGAATTGGCTTCTGTCTGGCACTCTACCATAAAAGGCCTGATTGGTAGAGTGCTGCAGAAATGGTTATCCTTCTGGAAGGTTCTCCCATCTCCACAGAGGAACTCTGGAGCTCTGTCAGAGTGACTATCGGGCTCTTGGTCACCTCCCTGACCAAGGCCCTTCTTCCCCGATAGCTCAGTTTGCCCAGGGGGCCAGCTCTAGGAAGAGTCTTGGTGGTTCCGAACTTCTTCCATTTAAGAATGAGGGAGGCCACTGTTCTTGGCAACCTGGAATGCTGCAGACATTTTTTAGTACCCTTCCCCAGATCTGTGCCTCGAAACAATCCTGTCGCGGAGCTCTACGGACAATTCCTTCGACCTCATGGCTTGGTTTTTGCTCTGACATGCACGGTCAACTGTGGGACCTTATATAGACAGGTGTGTGCATTTCCAAATCATATCCAATCAATTGAATTTACCACAGGTGGACTCCAATCAAGTTGTATAATCATCTGAAGGATGATCAATGGAAACAGGATGCACCGGAGCTCAATTTAGAGTCTCATAGCAAAGGGTCTGACTACTTACATAAATAAGGTATTTCTGTTTATAAATTAGCAAAATTGATTAAAAACCTGTTTTTGCTTCGTCATTATGGGGTATTGTCTGTAGATTGATAAGAAAACAAATATTTTATCAATTTTAGAATAAGGCTGTAACGTAACAAAATGTGGAAAAAGTTAAGGGATCTGAATACTTTCCGAATGCATTGTATATATAGTGCACTACTTTTCACTAGAGCCCTATGAAGCCTGGTCAAAAGTACTGCACTATAAAGAGAATAGGGTGCCGTTTGGGATGCAGGCTTCGGTTATAGTTGGGTGTTAATAAGTGGTACATTTAGTTTTTTTTGTTAATTTACCTTCGTCAAGTGCAAAGCCAATGTTTAATTTCTCAAACTCTGGGAGCTTCACAAACGTCTCCATTCCTTTGTGACCTCCGACCTCCTCATCTAAGACATTCAAAGTGTCAAATCCAGAGCAAAGAGTAATAAAGCTTATCTCAAGCAATCACATTTATGTACAGAAGTTGTCAAAAGTGCTTTTAAAAATGTCTATACCCTTGTCAAATGACTGGGGCTGAGTTTCAAATGGCACCCTCTTCCCTATATAGTGGATTACATTTGATCAAGGCCTATAGGGCTCTGGTCAAAAGTAGAGAACTATATAAGGAATAGGATGCCTTTTGGGTCACACCCATGGAATTACTACATTATTAGAGTGTTGTCACAGTATTACATTCTGAGAAGCCAGTCTTAGCCAATGACTGCTCATCCTACCTGGCACAAACATTAGGTGGATGGTGCGCATAAACTTCCTTCCCTCTGCTTTAAGTCTTCTGATGGCCTGGATATACCTATGAGAGATGTCGAGCAGTAGCCTTGTTGGTTATGAGTCAAACAAAAACTGGGAGATGTGAAGGACACTGGTAACATCAAAATTGGATTACAGTTGCAAAATTCTGGTAACTTTCCTAATTCCCCCCCCCCCCCCCCCATTATGATTATACCGATAAAACATGCAAAACAGGTAAAGGGCAGAACACACACAGTCCCATACGAAATCAAACCCACTCCAACCCCCCAATGCTCTAACAGCGCCCCACCCCAAAACCAGACATGATATACAATGAGTAATATAATCAAAAAGTACAAAATACAAAAAATACAAATCAAAAAGTTAAAAAAGTAAAAATAATTTGGCTTGGTTTATAGAGTTGTGAAATTAGCTGGGACCATGTCTTCTACAAAGGATTGTAAAGGTTGTCAGATATTATAAAATGTAATTGCAGATCGCATAACGGAGTAGCGTATTTTCTCTAGCTTGAGATGTTGCATAACTTCCTTTATTTAAATGAGAGTTTTGACCAGTTGTGTTAGGATAAAATATCCCAACAGGGTGGTTATGACATCACACTCACTGTATGGTGACACACTTCATGTCCTGTGTTCCTCGAGCGTAGATGTTGCCCTCTGCATCTTTCACAGCAGCAAACGCATCATACTTCCAGTGTTCCTGGAATGAGACAGATTCATAGGATGAGTTCCTTTCCCTGCTTTTCCCCTCGTACTAGTGGTAAAGAAGACAGTGGGGTTCCAGGGGCATCTCAGAGTTGGAGTGCTAATCTAAGATCAGGTCCCCCCTGTCCATGCGAGACTGATCCTAGATCAGTACTACTCTGATATGCTTTACAAATACAGGCCCAGGTCTTTACCTGGTAAACAGGCACAACGTCAGTGTGGGAGTTGAGCAGAATGGACTTCAGAGCAGGGTTGGTCCCCTGCCAGGTCATGATAGACACAACTCTACCGGGGCAGACCTACAGACAGGTGTGAGGAGGACAGAGAGAGGAGTTGACATGAGGTCTAGTGTGTAAAGAGTTGAATGTCAAAAACATGTACCCAACCACACAAACCTCAATTTTCTTCATGGGCAGCCCAAGCTCCTCTGCTATTCTATCCAGGAACCTCAGAGCAGCATCTGTAAAAAGATAAACACAACCCAAGGGCCAAGACTGTTACACCATGACTAGGTTTATAGTAGTCTCATACAGAAAACCACAACACATAGGTACAGTAATGAGTAGAATATGTGTTGGTCTGAATGTAGCCGGTTTTAAATTAACTTCCGCGGTTATAAAACACACACACTCTCTCCTGTTTTAATAATTACTTAGATTTTGTTTTCCCACTATTAAAGACTGACTATCTGTAACCATTACCTTTCCAGTTTGAGTTCAATCAAGGGGTCTCTAAACTCAATATTTTTTGTGGCAAAGACTGGAGTTAGGCTAATAGTCACAGACAACACAGACACCGAAATAACATAAGGTTTACTGCTATAACCACAGTTGGGGAGTAACAGATTACAAAAAAACTAACTAATCTGTTAAATTACCAGCAATAATATTGTAATCAGATTACATATACTTTTGAAAAACTAGAGAATTACTTCTAGGATTCCTATTAAGTTCACAAATTATGTTTGCGAAAAAGATCTTTATGACACCTTTTTTCTTCAATGACTTACAAATCAACATTGAAAAAAGGCGCAAGTTTAAGTTTGTTTTCCGCCTGAGCGAGTCTGACCACAAATCAGAGACCACTATGATTGCACACCAAATCCAATGGTCTTGGGAAAAGAGCAGGAATAGGCAACAGTCCAAGCCATGTCTTCCAACAGTGCGACTGCTGTCGACATCCAAAGAATGTACATACAATTTTAATAAACGCTTGGAGGTAAGGACGACAGCAGTGTTGTAGCCTATGGGCAATACGGATATCACTTATTGACATCTACAGAGCACAATGATATGAATCAAACTGCTGCCCTCTCATTTAGCTATTTGCGCCGTGATTGTTGTGGATGGCTGTTCACAAACGTATGTGTACTTTCACCCAATAATGGTTGATATGAAGAAGTTTAAGGTGCCTATCAATCATTGTTTTTAGAACCAGTGGACAGCCAGTGAAAAATACACTCTTGCAATAGCTGCACGGTGCAGATACCAGCCTATGGAATAAGAATCTGAGGGTTCCTCCTTTCTAAACTCCTCTGTGGTATTGTGCTCCACATCATACTGTCAAAAACAAGTTTAATTTAAGAAGATCACGAGTGGGGCTTTTATTTATTAACAGTCCGGTGGAGTGCATGCATATGACATTTTGTGACGTTTTTGTTAGTTTTCGGAGAGCGCTTAGGTTGTTTGGGCACACGTTTTTTTTTGGAGGCAAACCGAAGTTCGGGGCCGAAGTCTTCGCCCCTTTGTCAGTGATTGGTCAACAGTAGGGATTCTTCAAGAAGAAAAAAAAGAAAAAAAGTCTGTTTCGTTTTCGTGCACGTTTTCTGATATAAAAACACTACAAACATTTTAGTTAGATGTCAAATTGCACGACTAAGATTTCTTTAGTTAGATTAATTCGGACTATTTTGAGGAAGTATACTGGCTACGGCGTCTAACGGACAAACAGTACTATTGCCGCTCATTTCACATTTTTCAAGCGAATGTCTTTTAAGGGAGAACGCGAGCACACTCCTTCGGTTAGGCGCCAGTTGAACTGAAGCATGCTAACGCCTTAACAGACACATTCCCAAAAAGTTACACATTGCAGCTTTAAGGGGAAAGTAATCAGATTACTTTACTGAGTTTGGGTAATCCAAAGGTTACGCTACTGATAACAATTTGGGGCAACTAGTAACTGTAAAGGATTACATTTAGAACGTCATCTTCCCAACCCCGGCTAGAACATACTCATAGGACATTTAGTACAACACTGACAGAGAGAAAAGAAACACAGGTCTTCCTGACACCCTAGTATTAGTCCCAACAGTGACCTATGGACCCTGGACAAAATTAGTCTGCTATATAGGGAATAGGGTGCCATTTAGATCTCAGCCTAAAGTTAAAGACGTGCATAAATTCAAATGTCTTCCACCGAGAAGAAGTGGACCTTACACCATTGTAGGTAATAATTAGCCAATTGCTGGCCTTCAGTCAGATTTTTTCCTTTCAGCGTTATATAGTCCAGTGGTAAGGGTTGAAGAATGGATTGTACAGTAGATCAATTATTTATGGTAGCTACAGTGCATTTGTAAATTATTCACAGTTCACTGCACATAGCCCATCTGTAAATAGCCCATCCAACTACCTCTTCCCCATACTGTTATTTATTTTATTTAGCTCCTTTGCACCCCAGTATCTCTACTTGCACAATCCTCTTCTGCACATCTATCACTCCAGTGTTTATTTCTATATTGTAATTATTTTGCCACTATAGCCTATTTATTGCCTTCACCTCCCTTATCCTACCTCATTTGCACACACTGTATATCAACTTTTTCTATTGTATTATTGACTGTATGTTTGTTTATTCCATGTGTAACTGTGTCTTTGTTTGTGTCGCACTGCTTTGCTTTATCTTGGCCAGGTCACAGTTGTAAATGAGAACTTGTTCTCAACTAGTCTACCTGGTTAAATAAAGGTGAAATAAAAAATTCTGACCCCTTGACTTTTTCCACATTTTGTTATGTTAAAGCCTTATTCTAAAATTGATTGAATAAAAAGTAAATCTACACATAATACCCCATAATGAAAAAGCGAAAACAGGTTTATAGAAATTATCAAGTTTAATAAAAATAAAAAACAGATACCTTATTTACATAAGTTCAGACCCTTTGCTAGGAGACTGGAAATTGAGCTCAGGTGCATCCTGTTTCCATTGATCATCCTTGAGATGTTTCTACAACTTGATTGGGGTCCACCTGTGGTAAATTCAATTGATTGGATATGATTTGGAAAGGCACACACCTGTCTAGATAAGGTCCCACAGTTCACAGACCATGTCAGAGCAAGAACCATGAGGTCGAAGGAATTGTCCGTAGAGCTCCGAGACACATCTGGGGAAGCGTACCAACAATTGTCTGCAGCATTGAAGAGCTCCAAGAACATGGACATTCTTAATTGGAAGAAGTCTGGAACCACCAAGACTCTTCCTAGAGCTGGCCGCCCGGCCAAACTGAACCATATCTGCAGCACTCCACAACTCCGGTATTCATGGTAGTGGCTTTTTGGTTTTTAAAAACCTGTTTTTGCTTTGTCATTATGGGCTATTGTGTGTCGATTGAGGGGGAGAAACCATTTAATTTTAGAATAAGGCTGTAACGTAACAAAGTGGAAAAAGTGACCGGGTCTGAATACTTAACGAATGCACTGTAAATAATGGAGAGCGGCTCAATCTGGTCTATGCTTTTTGGTTAGACGTATGATACTGTGTGGTGGTGGTACACAAAACCTTGTCCACACAGTATGACATTGTCTCCCAAATGGCACTCTATTCCCTACTATATGGTGAGAAGTAGTGCACTATATTGAGAAAATGTCCAATTTAGGATGCAGACATTATCGTAGAAGATTTACAGCCACGGTATAGCTTAAACACAGATCCATAACTTACCATAGTCAGGCTCTGGGTGGACAGTCCTGAGGCAGAGGTACTCTCTAAACAGGTTCACTGAGGGGTCTTCTCCCGATGTGGCCTGGCCTCCACCACAACCACCTGATCCATCCTTATCAGGCAACATAGTAACTCTGTCTTAAGCAGGGAGAGAGGAAGCAGGCTCTGAGTGATGTAGGCTACAGGTACACATCCGTGTGTGTATCAGTGAGAGCAGCCCATATGTAGCGATTACCTTTTCAACAAGCCATTTTGCAAATCAACCAATATATTTTAGTGAACTTCAGCATGGGGACATTGTGCATGCTATGCGAAACACAGTGCAGCCACATTCACATGACTAGCAGTGGAAACCTGCTTAGCTAGCAAAATGCCTCCCAAGCCAAGGATTAGCTAGCTGACGTTAGCTAGCTAAACAATACATTAGTTAGCTAGCTAAATAATACATTAGTTAACTAGCTAACAGTACTGTATTAAGCAAAAAAGACAGCGTATGTAAACGTCACACAGAGTAGCAGACGATTTCATGAGACCCTTACCTTGATATATCACGACTGACTACCTCCCCGAATGAAAGTTCACTGTCACTGTTTACTTGTAGTGATGGGTCGTTCGCGAACGAGCCGGCTCGCATATCAGTAGAGCCGAATCTATTTATAAAAAATATAAACAATTAAGATATGAATAATCAAAAGATTTAAATTAATAGAATTAACTAATTCAAAGAAAGAAAACAATTATAATAATATAGGCCTAAATGCTCAAGCGCACACATTCGTTCTGACTGTCTTGGCAGCTGACTTGTAACATTCAGTACAAGGGATGTGCAATCGATCTCCATCGATTGTTCTCATCGTCGGCATCAGTACCAAAACAGGCTACTTGTATATTTGCTCCCGACGTGTATGTTTTGTAAACTAACAATTACCAAATACATAACTGTTTTCTGAAGTCCTATTAAAGGACATTTAGCACAATAACAACACAACTCAAATAGAGGACATGATTGTTTAAGCCAATTAACTTTTGAGGCTTTTATTTGTTATCCAATGAAAAACAAAATCACCTATTATGTACAAGGTCATTATTAAAATAAGTAGTGGTCGTTGTCATAACAAAAAAATGGAACGGAGTATACTTTTCTGGTTGTAACAGCTTTCCACAGATTTAGTAGATAAAGCACCTTAATTGGAATGATCACACGGGACCCACGCTAGTTTTAGTTTTCTGTTGCAAAACATTTTGCTATGGTGTGCACTTATGAATACGACCCTGGGACTATCTCCCTAGCTCTCTTTTAGCCTCTTTATCATCATGTCAACTGATTTTTATCATGGAACCAATAATGGTGCCTGTAGGACAATAAATACTTTGAATGTGCATATACTGTACTAGAAGCTCAACTCAAACCTATGCAAGGGTTCTCCTTGCCTTTAAAGAGCAAACTTATTTTAGAGTTGCTTTCTATTGAACAGGATGTTAACAAAAGCATCGTAATGGAAGCAACTCCACCGGGGTGACTAGGGGGGTAATTTATCATATCAAAGCAACCTTTGCCCTATTATCCCAGAGGACTACTTTCCTTGTATCTGAATTGCATAACACTCCTCCGCTTCCATGCAAACACAACCCTGTATTGCTCTTCTTTCCCACAATGGTTCTTCTCCACTCACTCCAGTTTGCTGAGAAAGTCTAACAGTGATTGGTGGAACTCCCAAGGTTTATCCATGTAGCAGGCAGGGCGTGCACCCATCCATTTTCAGGACTGAGTGGTGTATGAGCTGCATGAGGTTCTTGTGGGACTGGGCCCCCAGGTTGGTGTCCAGTGCTCCAAACACAGAGTATGAGTCTGCATAGGGAAATAGAAGAAAGCAGGGATCACAATACAATATATTAGTGGAGGGCTGAAAAATGCAGGTAACCTTCCCAACATTTTCCCGAAATCCCAGTTGGAAGATTCCTGGAATCAGGATGGAATAAGTAGGAAATCCGGGAATCATCCAACCGAATTTTACAACCTTGCATTACTGTTTTGATGTACATTTATGAACAGTAGTACTTCTTAGACTAGAGTAAAAAAAGAGAGATTTAATTGACACATCAATATCATAAAACAAAGAGGGCGTGCTGTTCTCAACAGATAAAAACAGACTGTCATTGTGCCAATGCATTACAGATACTCGTAGCTTCATTCTGCAACCTAGTGGTCATTTTGCATGGATGCACAACATAAACAGGTCAGTTATACAGTGGGGTGCAAAATGATTGGATCCCTTGAAACAGATGAGCAAAAAAATACTATAAAATAAATACAAATACTGAGCTATATTGTGTGTAAAAACATGTTTTATATTATAATATTTTATACTAATACAGTTGCGAAGATATAGATTTTGTTTAACAAGTAATACAAAATACATTTTTAAAAAGATAGGGGTCAAAGTTATTTGATCCCGTTTTCAATACTCCAGCACCCTCCCTTGCGAGAATAACGACACCGAGCCTTTTTCTAAAATGTTTTATGATTGGAGAACATATGGAGAGGGATCTTAGACCATTCTTCCATACAGAATCTTTCCAGATCCTTGATATCATTTGTCTGCGGTTATGGACTGCCCTCTTCAATTCAATCCACCGGAAAATACCTCGTCATTCCGACTGCAAAATATGGTGGTAGATCTTTGAAATGATGTCACCAGCAGAATCTGAGATAGATTTCGCTTTATTGGTTGAGGATGTGCATTGATTTCTCAATTGTCTGAAAAGCAGCAAATCAGCTAGAGTTATTCTCGCAAGGGGAGGGTGTGGGAGTATTGAAAACAGGAGATCCAATCATTTTGACCACTATCTTTTTTTAAAGATTTTATTTTATTATGTGTTAAACAAAATCACTTTCTCTGAGCAATTGTATAAAATATCAGTTTTAATTGTTTGTCTGCATACAATATAGCTCAGTATTTGTATTTATTTCATACAGTCTTTTTTGCTTATCTTGATCAAGGGATCCAATAATTTTGGACTCCATTGTATAACTTTTTTTTATTTTTTTATTTTTTATTTTTTACACATGTAAACAAAACCTGCATATCCTTAGCAGAAAAATATCAAATCTTAATTACTGACAGAGGTGCTCTGTATATCAATTTCATTCTGAATAGAGTTAAAACACACAAACTCAGACTGTGATTGAGCGTAGTAAACCCAGCCAAAGATAATCTTAAACCAATCAAGGACTTGCACTAATCCAAGACGACAATATCCTGTTGTTGTTATTGGTGCATTTCTCTGTGCCCAAGACCATTATGTCAGATTCTAACTGGTTAAGAGCGACTATGTAGCCTAACCATTACAAAGTCAATCAAATACAACTATGTATTTATGCTTCATCATTGCCATCTTTCCTACAGCATTTTCATGCTGCTTCTGCTGCTACTACTAGTAGCATCACACTGGAAGCTGGCTGGGTCTCAAGCCCCAAAATAGCTTATCTAGTTCCTCCCACAATTTACTCCAATTCTTTGCATTATTGAGGTTTATTTTTGTATTGGTTCACTTTATGCCATTTTTGCAAGTGAAAAACTTAGAATCCCAGATACTCATTGAGTTGTAATGGACCCACTCTCAGGCCTGTAAAGCTCCTATATCACCCACCCAGGCATCCAGCATTACAGTTCTCGCCTGGATGCCCTGGTACTGCTGAGGGGTGTAGTTGCGGGCTCCTACGGGGATGAAGCCGTGGAGCTGGGCACCGTGTTTCGTGAGGAAGGGGATGGAGCAATGGCCGGTCATAGATGGGCTCAGCAGCACTGTTGTCCGGACGCCCAGCGCCTCCATAAACCTCCCTAGGAGGTCCACCCGGTGCTGATCCGTCTTCAGAGCATCCGAGTCTGGAGAGTTCCCAAATCCTGGAGGGAGGAAGGGAAGGATTTAGAGAAAAAGGGAGAGCGAGAGAGGAGAAGAGAAACCAACTGATAAAGCACTATAAAAAGTGTGAACAAGCATCTGTGGAATTCAATGAGAACCCATGATTCTAACTGGCTATCAGAGGAGGCTAGTGGGACTGACTCTGCCATCAGCATGACGCAACAGGAACCGTGATTCGTCGGACCAGGCAATGTTTTTCCACTCCTCAATTGTCCAGTGTTGGTGATTGCGTGCCCACTGGAGTCGATTCTTCTTGTTTTTAGCTGATAGGAGTGGAACCCGGAACCCGGTGGCTCGACGACTCATTGCGAGCTCACAGAACCGGGCTCCGGGCAGCCGAGCGGAAATGGAGGAAAACTCGCCTCCCTGCGGACCTGGCATCCTTTCACTCCCTCCTCTCTACATTCTCCTCTTCTGTCTCTGCTGCTAAAGCCACTTTCTACCACTCTAAATTCCAAGCATCTGCCTCTAACCCTAGGAAGCTCTTTGCCACCTTCTCCTCCCTCCTGAATCCTCCTCCCCCTCCCCCCCCTCCTCCCTCTCTGCGGATGACTTCGTCAACCATTTTGAAAAGAAGGTCGACGACATCCGATCCTCGTTTGCTAAGTCAAACGACACCGCTGGTTCTGCTCACACTGCCCTACCCTGTGCTTTGACCTCTTTCTCCCCTCTCTCTCCAGATGAAATCTCGCGTCTTGTGACGGCCGGCCGCCCAACAACCTGCCCGCTTGACCCTATCCCCTCCTCTCTTCTCCAGACCATTTCCGGAGACCTTCTCCCTTACCTCACCTCGCTCATCAACTCATCCTTGACCGCTGGCTACGTCCCTTCCGTCTTCAAGAGAGCGAGAGTTGCACCCCTTCTGAAAAAACCTACACTCGATCCCTCCGATGTCAACAACTACAGACCAGTATCCCTTCTTTCTTTTCTCTCCAAAACTCTTGAACGTGCCGTCCTTGGCCAGCTCTCCTGCTATCTCTCTCAGAATGACCTTCTTGATCCAAATCAGTCAGGTTTCAAGACTAGTCATTCAACTGAGACTGCTCTTCTCTGTGTCACGGAGGCGCTCCGCACTGCTAAAGCTAACTCTCTCCTCTGCTCTCATCCTTCTAGACCTATCGGCTGCCTTTGATACTGTGACCCATCAGATCCTCCTCTCCACCCTCTCCGAGCTGGGCATCTCCGGCGCGGCCCACGCTTGGATTGCGTCCTACCTGACAGGTCGCTCCTACCAGGTGGTGTGGCGAGAATCTGTCTCTGCACCACGTGCTCTCACCACTGGTGTCCCCCAGGGCTCTGTTCTAGGCCCTCTCCTATTCTCGCTATACACCAAGTCACTTGGCTCTGTCATATCCTCACATGGTCTCTCCTATCATTGCTATGCAGACGACACACAATTAATCTTCTCCTTTCCCCCTTCTGATAACCAGGTGGCGAATCGCATCTCTGCATGTCTGGCAGACATATCAGTGTGGATGACGGATCACCACCTCAAGCTGAACCTCGGCAAGACAGAGCTGCTCTTCCTCCCGGGGAAGGACTGCCCGTTCCATGATCTCGCCATCACGGTTGACAACTCCATTGTGTCCTCCTCCCAGAGTGCTAAGAACCTTGGCGTGATCCTGGACAACACCCTGTCGTTCTCAACTAACATCAAGGCGGTGACCCGTTCCTGTAGGTTCATGCTCTACAACATTCGCAGAGTACGACCCTGCCTCACACAGGAAGCGGCGCAGGTCCTAATCCAGGCACTTGTCATCTCCCGTCTGGATTACTGCAACTCGCTGTTGGCTGGGCTCCCTGCCTGTGCCATTAAACCCCTACAACTCATCCAGAACGCCGCAGCCCGTCTGGTGTTCAACCTTCCCAAGTTCTCTCACGTCACCCCGCTCCTCCGCTCTCTCCACTGGCTTCCAGTTGAAGCTCGCATCCGCTACAAGACCATGGTGCTTGCCTACGGAGCTGTGAGGGGAACGGCACCTCCGTACCTTCAGGCTCTGATCAGGCCCTACACCCAAACAAGGGCACTGCGTTCATCCACCTCTGGCCTGCTCGCCTCCCTACCTCTGAGGAAGTACAGTTCCCGCTCAGCCCAGTCAAAACTGTTCGCTGCTCTGGCACCCCAATGGTGGAACAAACTCCCTCACGACGCCAGGTCAGCGGAGTCAATCACCACCTTCCGGAGACACCTGAAACCCCACCTCTAAGGAATACCTAGGATAGGATAAAGTAATCCTTCTAACCCCCCCCCCCTTAAAAGAGTTAGATGCACTATTGTAAAGTGGTTGTTCCACTGGATATCATAAGGTGAATGCACCAATTTGTAAGTCGCTCTGGATAAGAGCGTCTGCTAAATGACTTAAATGTAAAATTGTTACTATGATTAAATGTCAGGAATTGTGAAAAACTGAGTTTAAATGTATTTGGCTAAGGTGCATGTGAACTTCCGACTTCAACTGTATATTGGTCCAGGCAATATATATACAGTATACACTACCGGTCAAAAGTTTTAGAACACCTACTAATTTAAGGGTTTTTCTTTATTTTTTACTATGTTCTACATTGTAGAATAATAGTGAAGACATCAAAACTTATGAACCCCAGTTTTTTTTTAAGAAATCTAAATATATTTTGGATTCTTCAAAGCAGCCACCATTTGCCTTGATGACAGGTTTGCACACTCATGGCTTTCTCTCAACCAGCTTAATGAGGTAGTCACCTGGAATACATTGCAATTAACAGGTGTCCCTTCTTAAAAGTTAATTTGTGGAATTTCTTTCCTTAATGCGTTTGAGCCAATCAGTTGTGTTGTGACAAGGTAGGGGTGGTATACAGAAGATAGCCCTATTTTGTAAAAGACCAAGTCCATATTATGGCAAGAACTGCTCAAATAAGCAAAGAGAAACGACAGTCCATCATTACTTTAAGACATGAAGATCAGTCAATATGGAACATTTCAAGAATTTTGACAGTTTCTTCACGTGCAGTCGCAAAAACTATCAAGCACTATGATGAAACTGGCAATCATGAGGACAACCACAGGAATGGAAGACCCAGAGATACCTCTGTTGCAGAGGATAAGTTCATTAGAGTTACCAGCCTCAGAAATTGCATCCCAAATAAATGCTTTACAAGTTCAAGTAACATCAACTTTTCAGAGGAGACTGTGTGAATCAGGCCTTCATGGTCAAATTGCTGCAAAGAAACCTCTACTAAAGGACACCAATAATAAGAAGAGACTTGCTTGGACCAAGAAACACGAGCAATGGACATTAGACCGGTGGAAATTTGTCCTTTGGTCTGGAGTCCAAATTGGAGATATTTGGTTCCAACTGCCGTATCTTTGTGAGATGCGGTGTTGGTGAACGGATGATCTCCGCATGTGTATTTCCCACCGTGAAGCATGCAGGAGGAGGTGTTATGGTGTGGGGGTGCTTTGCTGGTGACATTGTCTGTGATTTATTTCGAATTTAAGGCACACTAAACCAGCATGGCTACCACAGCATTCTGCAGTGATACGCCATTCCATCTGGTTTGGGCTTAGTCCCGCTATTATTTGTTTTTCAGCAGAACAATGACCCAACACACCTCAAGGCTTTGTAAGGGCTATGTTGCCAAGAAGGAGAGTGATAGAGTGCTGCATCAGATGACCTGGCCTCCACAATCCCCCGACCTCAACCAAATAGAGATGGCTGAGTCGGACCGCAGAGTGAGAGGAAAAGCAGCCAACAAGTGCTCAGCATGTATGGAAACTCCTTCAAGACTGTTGGGAAAGCATTCCAGGTGAAGCTGGTTGAGAGGATGACTGCTTTGCACACTCTTGGCATTAAGGCAAATGGTGGCAAATGGTGGCTTCTGCTAAATGACTTAAATGTAAATGTAAATGTGGCTATTTGAAGAATCTCAAATATAAAATTAATTTGATTTGTTTAACACTTTTTTTGGTTACTATATGATTCCATGTGTCTACAATGTGGAAAATAATATAAATAAAGAAAAACCATTGAATGAGTAGGTGTTCTAAAACTTTTGCCCGGTAGTGTATACCAAAATATGATTACGTTCTGATCATTTGAACATGTATTCACATGACTTGATTCATGAAATGTGTAATAAAATAATAATGAAACAGTAATCCCATATGCCTAAAGTAAACGAAATATAGTACAATATCAAAAACGCACATTGTAGACAAACGTGTCCCGAAGATTCTGCTGTTTGCAGAAGCAGATATATAAAGTGTGTTTCGAATAAATAATTCCGAAAAGGAATTATTATTCTGCATTTTTTTCGTTCCAAATCAAATCAAGGTACATTTAAAAAAGATTTCAAATTAATATAGCTGAGTAACAGTTAATTATTAACAATGACATCTACGAGATCTATTGATGAGAATGTTATTTTATATCGATCAAGTCCAGCAATTACACTGTTGTTTCTAATCGAACACATTTGTGGGCTGCACGACAACATGGCGGGGTAGCTACTGCAGATAGCAAACGGAGTGACTCGATGTTGTTTTAGGTTTGTATCGGGTAAATTAGTGAATTTATTAGCTATCGTGCGCTCAGGCTCTCTGCGGAAGTTTGGTATTTTAATAGATAGTTACTCACCTTGAAAGTAGTCTAGTTGGATTGAAAACTGAAACAATGGTTCGTTTTTTTTAAAGCCAACATCCGCGAAGTTTAGCCACAGCTAGTTAACCTAGATAACAATACAAATAACATGTAAGTTAAGTCAAACCAAATAATGTAGTTCATTTGGCCATGATAACATTTGAGATCTAGCCGGACGACACACACTACAATATTTCCCGCTGCTCTGTCGTTCGTTAACTAGCTACCACAAGTACATTCGAACGTATACATCAAATTGTATGCGTTTACGGCTTGACAGACATGGTAGTAGAAGGTGAACGTTGAACTTTTGCTGAACACATATCCAGATGATGCTGCGTACCATTTTGCACAATAACACTGTCGGTATGATCGAGGCGATACACTGTCATTGCGCTAAATGGTATGCAGCATCAACTGGATATGTGTGCGCAACAAAAGTTCAACGCTACCTTTTCTGTCAAGCCGTCTACGCATACAATTTGATGTATACGTTCGATAAATCCAACATATGCACCATGTACCAAAACGAAAATTGCTGTTGGTGTGATCGTGGCGTTCAGCTTCATTGTGTTTTGGTACACCAGAAGTACATTAATTTCCAATGGAATGCTAAGTTGCAGTTGCAGTTTATTCTGTGTGGTGCATACAAGTTGGATTTATCAAAAGTATGCGTAGACGGCTTTACAGAAACGGTAGCAGAAGGTGAATGTTGAACTTTTGTTGCACACACATCCAGATGATGCGGAGTACCATTTTGCGCATTTACACTCTAGGTGTTATGGAGGCGTAGCGTTTGGCTGGAGCAAGGAGTCCGAGTACCAGGCAATTTGAGGTCCCGAACACTTGCATTCTGCGTTATCTAACATCTTTAAAGAGATAGTTGTTTGTAGAATTATTTTGTGTGTGTGTGTATGTGCGCTCAGGATAAGACGATAACATGGAGTCCATTGATTTGGAGAAGGAGGACCCTCCTAGCTCACTATCTGGATATGCCAATGGTGAGATCATGACCTTGGAGATCTCAGACGTCTCTCCAGACTTGCTTGTTCTCGAGGTAAAGGACAGCAACCTACCAGAAAGTATCTATGGCAGCCTGGACATGGAGATGAATGCTGACTTTCATGAGGATGATGATGGGCATGGTAAGAGAAGACGGCAAGGCTATTGGGTTGTGGGTTAGGCTAACTTGCGATTAACTGGGTTATTAACTGTTATAGAAATACATACTAGGTCAAAAGCATTTAAACGTTGTCCTTGTTGCTTCTGTCTTTTGTAAAGGTTTTGCAAATGTGGAACTCCAGTTCTTTCCCTGTGATGCCTGCGAAGCCTCCTTCACTAGCGAACCGGAGCTGGAGCAGCACTTGATAAGCTCTCACTCAATATGTGATGTAGCAAGTGAGAGAGGAAGACAGAAGGCCAAGTCAATGGAAACAGAAGGTGTCTCTCCCCTGCACACCTGCATGACCTGTGGGAAGGTGTTCAAATATCTAACTTCATTCCGAAAACATGAGGAAACTCATATCAAAGCCCTGTACACCTGCAAGACTTGTGGGAAGGAGTTTAAATACCTAACTTCATTTACAAAGCACCAGGACACTCACGTTGTACCAAGAACGAGAGGAAGAAGAAAGGGTAAGTCGATCAAAGCAGTTGGCCTAAGTGTCAATAAGAAAATGAAAGGCCTTCACACCTGCAAGCACTGTGGTAAGGAGTTCAAATACGTAACTTCTTTCATAAAGCACGAGAAGACTCACAGGATCACGATAACCAAAAGAAGCCAAAAAAAACAGAGGAAACTTTCAACTTCCAAGATTATTATACGTCTTGAAGGCAATAGGACAGATGCCACAGAAACTCATGTAAGGGCCAACAAGAAAAACAGGAAGAACAGCGAAGATACTAAGGATCAGAATGATCAGGATGCATGTCTTTTAATATCTTCTGCAGTACAGCAAACGCCTGATACTAAACGTTCTCCTCCATTTCCTTGTCTGGATTGTGGGAAGATTTTTAAGTTTTTCAAATCTTACCAAAAACACCAGAAAAGACATGCTTGGGCACAGGGCAAAAGTGAAGGAGTGCCTCCTAAACAGAAGCACGGACCAGAAGCGAAAGAAAATATTAGATGTCCGGTTTGTGGTAGAGCATTCAACAAGCAAACAACTCGCACCAAGCACCAGAACATTTATCATCTGAAAAATAACTTGCATAAAAACACAAATGCTTTAACGTGCTGTGAATGTGACCGCCATTTTGAAAAGGCAGATCTTTTCCAAAAGCATAAGTGTTTCCACCTGCGTAAGCATGTAAAGTCTTTCATAGAGGCAGGTAGGGTGAGCCAAGATGGGGATGTTTTCTATTGTCAACTCTGTGTCCTACAGCTCACCAGTGGACTGGAGTTTGAGAATCATGCCAGGGACATACACCCGGACCAGTACCGCAAAATCCTTAAAGCGGTTGGCAATATCATTAAAGACACCTTGAAAGGCTTGCAGACACGAAGGGTTGACAATCAGTCAACAAGTCAGGAGGAACCTGAAATAGACTTTAACAGTGTAGGAGAGACGGAGGAAGATGGATCGAGACAATTCATTTGCAAGAATTGTGGGGAATATTTCATATATCGCGTTTCGTTTACATTTTGCGGGAAGTGTTTAAAGGATCGCAAAGACCGCAGGAAAGCATCCAAGGTGTACCACTGTGAGGAATGTGGCCAACACTTTGGCCGAAAGGATCACCTGAAGCGCCACAGCTATTCTCATTCTGGCAGTTCCTTTGTCTGTTCCGATTGTGGTGTTAAATTCAGGGATCCGGGAGAGTTGCGTACACATGAAAAGACTCATCAGGTGAGAAACCACGCCTGCCAGCAGTGTGGGAAGCGGTTTGAACAGGAAGAGGAACTGATGTTGCATCGTGAAGTTGCTCATCCAGAACCAGGCGGTTATACATGCCACCGGTGCGGCAAGACGTTTAGTACAGTGAAAAATCTGGGAAAACACAGAATGATCCATTCAAATAAAACTCCTCATGTCTGTTCAAATTGCGGTACGAAGTTCAAGAGGCGAGAGCACCTGAGGCGGCATGAGAGCCTGCACACCAACGAGAAACCTCACCTTTGTCATTGTTGTGGGGATACATTCGGGCGGAAGGAGGACCTTAACACCCACCTCGGTAAAATGCACATCATATCAAGACATTTTCTTTGTAAAGCTTGTGGGACAAGTTTCAAGGACCGTAACGCTCTCAGGAGACATAGGTATCACGCTCACACTAAGGCTGGCAAGGTGTTCCAATGTGAGGCATGTGGCCTAAGCTTCGGTCGGGCGGATCATCTGAAGCGCCACCAGCACACACATTCCACTGAAAGACCCTTCTCATGCTCAATGTGTTACAAAGTATTCCACCGGGCGGACAACCTCAAGAAGCATGAAAGAAATCACAGGAACAAGTGGTTGGAATACCTGAACACTCACCGCCACAAAACGCCCAAGCAGGAGAGCAGATTTTCTGAGAGCTCCAAGTGGAAACTGCGTCGATCTGAAGCATCTGCCCTACTAAAGCTCATCCAGAGTCACTCCAAGCAGCAGCAACATACCTGCTACGTTTGTAAAAAGACTTTCAGAGGAATTTACTATCTAAAGAGGCACCGTCTACTAAACTGCTGTGTACAAAGAAATAAAATGATGGATTCATTCCGATATGGAACTGTTAAATAACCTACTTTGGAGTTGATAACCTGACAGATTTAGAAGTGAAACTTCATTTTATTTTGTAGAACTCGTTGGTGGGTTTTTGTATATAGTGAGCTGTAGAGCTGGGACGATAAACTGAAAATGATCAACACTGACCACACCGATCGCTTATCGCATGCATTTAGCTGATATCGTTCATTAAGATAAGTAGCCTATACTAGAGAAATGTGACGTTTGAAATTAAATACGTTTGCTAATATGGGTGATTGTTAATGGGACAATTGATGGTTACAACCATCAAACTAGAAGTAGTACTAAACGATCATTTTTAAAAACGGTGGTGCACATCGTTATAAACTTGCCGTGCGATTTTATCGTTATTGCATCAATTCAGGCAATTTATCGTGATATGGATTTTTTTTGGTCCATATCGCCCAGCTCTAGTGAGCTATGGCTTGCTGTATCTTGTATTGTCATGCATTTTCACAATGAAAATTATAACATCAAAAATATTTATTTTGTTATCTTGTTTCCTATATCATATACCCCCCCCCCCATTCATATCTCCAAATATCCTTCAACATACTGGTATTGTTATTGTAGCAGTTAGGAAGCTTGCATGCATACTTTGTAGTATAGTTCTTACTCTTTTGTATTACTTTGAAAGTGAACAATGAAACACATGTCGATTACATACAAAAAAAATATGGTGTAATAAAGAGGAATCACTATCCTTTCTGTTCCAAAGTGTCCACATGGTGGAGATCACAGAGCACTGTTGTGGGCCAGGCTTCTATATTAAGGAAACATTCGTCTAGGATGGTATTGTGTTCATCCCTCACCATCCACAGATCTGGCATGTCACAATATCTTTGTTTTTCCCCTCTTAAAAAACTAGTACAAGGGCACAGAAAATGTCCCCAAAAAGTAAGGATACATATTTTCCTGTGAATAAACACATGTTATATTCCGGGAATAAAGATCCTGTGAAAAGCCAAAGATTTAAATGGCTTTAATTGCAATATGTTGCCACTATAACATGTTTTTTATGTTTGATAAAAATAAAAATAAAACTAATAGCAGTCTTGCAAGCATTCATATACTGAACAACAATATAAATGCAACATGCAACTATTTCAAAGATTTTACGGAGTTACGGTTCATTTTAGGAAATCGGTCAATTGAAATAAATTCATTAGGCTCGAATCTATGGATTTCACAACTGGGCAGGGGCGCAGCCAGACCCACCCACTGGGGAGCTAGGCCCAGCCAATCAATCAGCTTTTCCACACAAGGGCTTTATTACAGACAAATACTCCTCAGCACCCCTCAGACGATCCCGCAGGTGAAGAAGTTGGATGTGGAGGTCCTGGGCTGGCGTGGTTACACGTGGTCTGCGGTTGTGAGGTTGGTTGGACGTACTGGCAAATTCTCAAAAATGTTGGAGGCAGCTTATGGTAGACATGAACATACAATTCTCTGGCAACAGCTCTGGTGGACATTCCTGCAGTTAGCATGCAAACTGCACGCTCCCTCAACTTGAGACATCTGTGGCATTGTGTTGTGTGACAACTGCATATTTTAGTGGCCTTTTATTGTCTCCGGCACAAGGTGCACCTGTGTAATGATCATGCTGTTTAATCAGCTTATTGATATGCCACACCTGTCAGGTGGATGGATAATCTTGGTAAAGGAGAAATGCTCACTAACGGATGTAAAAAAAAAAATTGTGAGAAGCTTTTTTGTGCATATGGAACATTTTGGGGATTTTTTCTTTCAGCTCATGAAACATGGGACCAACAAGTTAAGTTTATAGTTTTGTTCAGAGTATAATCTATTGATTCATGGAATTCACATCTTGTCCACACATTCCCTTCAATATTCCAATTGTACACACATCAATGGTATTACACGTGCCAAAACATTGGATCAACTTTGACGGGGGGGGTCCCTAAAGAAGCAGAGGCTCAGTCTGGTTTTAGTTATAAAACAAGGCTCACTCTGTACTCTCAGCCCAATATTGCTTTTTGGAAGAAAGAAAAAAAATCAAGAGGGGAAAAAAGGAAGGTAAAAGGCACAGAGGGGAGGAGCCCAAGGAACAGCTACCAAGTGGCAAAGGCCCTCACGTGATGACATGGTAAAATCCTACAAAAACTCAATTTAGCTTCTCTATACTGATCATTCATGGGGGACAAACATTTGAAACAGCTCACCCTGCAACACGTGGCAAGTGATTAAACTCTGACTCACCATGATGTAAATAATGACAGAACAGCATAAATCCAAGATTCAAATTCATTGAGAGCCTTTTTATATTTCAAGTTTAAATGTAAATAACTACTAATTACAATTACATCCAATCCACATGTGACAGTAAATGAGAAGCATGTTTGGGACATAAATAAGAGCAGTGAAGATGACCAACACAGAGCCCCCTGGAGGTCTGACTGTGGTCCCCTGAAAAAGCGCCCGGAGGGTCATGTCTAGATGGGATACAGCTTGTGAAATTGACGTCAAAGTAGATTTTTTTTTGTGCATTTCAGCAAACCCACCTAATTCTCCTAACCTGCTGTGTAAGTTATCCTAAACCTGTTACAAAAAATAAATTGACAAAAGCTGTATTCCTTCTAGATAAAAAAAACATGCATGAGGCCAGAGCCATTTTCAAAGGAATTTTGGTTTCAGGCAACAGAAGGAAGAATAGAGTAGAAACAAATGGCAAAACAGTGCTTTCAGTTTTGGTTTGCAATCCTCACAGACCCTCAAATAACATCTACAAAAGATAGATGGTAGAGGCACCAGAATAAGGATGAGACATGTTAGGCCAAACACACTTTTTGGAAAGACACTAGCATACTGTGTCATCTGTGCCGATGTGGTGTGTTCACAAATGTCAAAGGACAGGTTGGCTAAAAATATGAATTGAAAATGATTAGATGAGTCTTTCTTGCTAATGTGATTAAAATGTTGCAAAAGCAGTGCACGTGACACAGAAAGACAGCTATATAGATTAAAGGTATTCGTTGCCACAATACTGAAGCTCATGAATATTCGAGAGTCAGTTCCAAATATTCCAGTTATTTTCCACAACATTACAGACTTAAAAAAATAAGACCGTAGGAAAAGAGATTGTTACGAAAAGATAAACTTTTTTTAAAAGATTGCGTTTTTCCTTGTCCTATCTGCAGTTCTGCTAGATCAGAGCTGGGTGAAGGTATAGCCGTCTAGCCGAGAGAGGTAGGACTATCCAAGCACAGCGCAGGTCTCTTTGGACAAAAGCTTCACAGTGGAACAGTCTCCATCGAAAAGTAGCATTCTTGTTGTGTGGTGCGTTAGTTTCTGTTGTTGAGGTTTCTCAATTCCCTCGGTTCCACATAAGGCAAGAGAGAGAGAGGAACATTCTAACAAACTAGTCTCACTAGTAGTAACCTTACTACCGTAGTTAAATAAAAAAAATGTATACAAACTACTAAGCAAGTCGGTTAAGAACAAATTCTTATTTTCAATGACGGCCTAGGAACAGTGGGTTCTGCCCCTTGTTCAGGGGCAGAACGACGGATTTTTACCTTGTCAGCTAGGGGATTCAATCTAGCAACCTTTCGGTTACTGGCCCAACGCTCTAACCACTAGGCTACTTGCCGCCCGTAGTAACCTTACAACCTCTAAATGACACAGTTCACACAGACACACACACTCAATATACAGTTGAGGTCAGCATTCATACACATTACAGACATCTTAGTTCTGGCTGCTAGCTCCAGATGTCTTCCAGATCTGGTGAAGGGAGGGATAGACCAGTCCAGCATAGACCTTCCTTTCTACCTCACAGCACTCACAATAAAAACATAAAGTCAAAAATAGACGGCCTATTGTTTTCCCACTTCACATACTGTCCCTTTAGCTTGCGTGGGTAACTGAAGGGTACTGAGGAGCATCTTCAGTCCCCTCCTTCACCTTGTTGACAAATGGCACTCCCATGTCCTCTTCTCCATATGGATCAGTCCCACAGAACAGCTAGAGCCCATCCCTGACCAGGAATCTCCCTGAGGCCCAGCAAAGGCCAGGACCAAGGCGTGGTTGTTTCCCCCCATATTGCACGTTGTCAGCTCCTGCTCGCCTCCCTCAGTGGAGCAGAGTGAGAAGCCCTAGAGGGAGCAACAGGGTGAGTACAGACCAGACTCCCCAGACAGGTGCGGCAGCACTCTTCCCCAGCTCTCTCTGGGCACAGCCCTCGCCCTTGTACCCGCTGTAGCACTGGCACTGGAAGTGTTGCCTGTACCTAGCCAGCTCCCCCTGATCTAGCTGACCTGTCACCTTCAGCCTGCCCCCCTGGACGCTGATGCTGTGGGTGAGGGGGTTGAGGTGCAGGTAGGCGTCAGTGTCTGAGAGTGTGCGGAGGCAGCGGCCATGGGAGGTGCACAGCTGCCTGCTGCACAATTCTGCTGCCGTAGAGACGTTAAGCAGGTACTGTCCAAGCGGACCCCGTAGGTAGTCATTCAGACTGGAGCAGCTGGCCTGAGGGAGGGAGGGAGGAGAGCGAGAGAGTGAAACACAGGTGCAGACTCAGAATGGACCAACACACAGTAACATTTAAATTGTGGATAGACGGACAGGAAATAGTTGTTCCTGAGGGGAACACCAGGGGTGTATTCATTAGTCAGATTCCGTTGCAAAACGTTTTTCAACGGAAATCGTTGACTCCGAACAGAAAACGTTTTGCAACAAAAACTTGATTATATTGAAAAAAAAACATGTAGGTCCCTTCCAGTTTCGTTCTGTTTTCGCTGTTGGCTTCAGTTTGGTTCCTGCGACTAATGAATAAACCCCAGACTGATGACTCAAAAGTCATTATGCATAATCTATGAATGATCAAATAGGAGTGTGTCCCAAATGGAACCCTATTTCCCTACAGGGCCTTGGTCAAAAAGTAGTGCACTATGTAGGGAATAGGGACTTTTCAGGGAGAACACTCCCATTGCTGCTATTGTAGGTACGTTACAGAGGGGAACACCAGATTGATGACTCAAACTAAGCTATGGATAATCTATTCGTGATCAAAATAGCTCTTGAAGGAGAACACTCACTTTGCTGCTGGCGTAGGTATGGTCTCCCCAGACGATGACCCCAGCTGCTCCCAGGGCTACACTCTCCCCAATGGTGGACACCAGGTCTGTCTGCAGAAACACACACACACTCAGTCCGGCAGCACATTATGAACACACTGGCCATGTTTGAGATTGACTACATTGCAGCCAGCGACCAGACTGACAGATCTACAAATCTTAAATGAGTGGTCATTCATGACGTAAGGTGATTTGTAGGTCAGTCAGTCAGTGGCTGACCACTATGACGTTGAACGTAATCGATCTGAAACACACACCCTGCCCTCTATGAACAGGAACATGTCATCATTTAGTTAACACTGACCAGCTGAGCTCACCCATGCCCTTTACAGTTCACGCCTGCGTCCCAAATGGCACTCCTGTCCCCTTCATAGTGCACTACCGTTGACCAGGGCCCATAGAGCTGGTCGGCAGGTAGCCTAGTGGTTAGAGAGTTTGGCCAGTAACCGAAAGGTTGCTGGAGCGAATCCCCGAGCTGACAAGGTAAATATCTGTCGTTCTGCCCCTGAACAAGGCAGTCATTGTAAAGAAGAATTTGTTCTTAACTCACTTGCCTAGTTAAATAATGGTTAAATGAGCTCTGGTCAATAGTAGCGCCAGATGAGACGCATTTCCATTATACTCGACATTCTGAATCATCCAATCTATTCTCAAGACACCCTGATTTAAAACACAGACACCAGATGTGTCACTCTCCCACACACATCCTTTCGCTCTCACACACTCGTTCAACATGGAAAGATATAGGGCAATTATATCATGGAGTCGTCAGTTCAGACACACTCCAACGAAGAAATCAAGCATGGCGTTGGCAGGCCTGTAGGCTAACCGTGACACCTCGTTCATTCATTCAGAATATTCCGACACGCAAAAAAACCTCTCTCTCGGTCCGTCTCCCATCCAGTGTGTCTGTGTGAAGAGTGGTCCAGTGGGAAAGTAAACACTGACGCCCCGGCTGCCTGACGGCACCTCATTCATCCAGTCAGACACTAGTACCAACCTCTCCAACCACACACACTAGTACCAACTCCTACATCACCACCAGACACAAAAATTGCCAAAAGACTCCAGCCACCTGAGACATGTACTGTTCTCCATAGCCCGGCAGGCAGTACCGGTGCATCAAGGCTCAGACCAACAGACACCTAAACAGCTTCTATCCCCTGGCCATAACATTGTTAAATGGCTAACAACTACTGCTCCCCCTAATACCTACACTGCTGCTACTAAAATTATTATCAATTAGATTTATTACTACCACTACACTGTTTTTCATTGATTGCCATTAGTATCTATGTATCCTGCTACTGGTCACTATTACTCCCGTTTACATGTATATATTACCATAAGTATACAATATATACACAGTGTACAAAACATTAGGAACATGACAGACTGTCCAGGTGAAAGCTATGATCCCTTATGTCACTTGTTAAATCCACATCAAATCAGTGTAGTTGAAGGGAAGGAGACAGGTTAAAGAAGGATTTTTAAGCCTTGAGACATAGACTGTGTATGTGTGCCATTCAGAGGGTGAATGGGCAATAAAAAATGTTTTAACTGCCTTTGAAAGGGGTATGGTAGTAGGTGCCAGGCGCACCGGTTTGAGTGTGTCATGAACTGCAACGCTGCTGGGTTTTTCACGCTCAACAGTTTCCTGTGTGTATCAAGAATGGTCCACTACTCCAAGGACATCCAGCCAACTTGACACAACTGTGGGAAGCATTGGAGTCAACATGGGCCAGCATCCCTATGGAGCGCTTGGCACCTTGTAGAGTCCATGACCCGATGAATTGAGGCTGTTCTGAGGGCAAAAGAGGGTGCAACTCAATATTAGGAAGGTGTTCTTAATGTTTTGTACACTCATTGTATATTCCTGCTACCAGTCATTTTTCAGTTCTGTTTACATGTACAGTATAACAGCTAACGACTATAACAGCTTAGAAGCCTATCAATTAGTTTGTGACTCTAGTTTGGGTAAGGATCAGTTGCTTGAGACACAGTATTTTGTGCGCCGCTATGTGCACCCGCTATCTGCACGTGTGTGTTATTGGAAAGTTGGCGATGGGTAATGATATTTGGTGTAGAAACCGCAGACAGACAGACATATGTAGGTTTCTGGGGAAACACAGGCGACTCTGTTGCTAGTAATGAGTGTGTGTGTGTGTGTGTGTTCTATATTTAGCACCTGACATTATGTAAGCCATGGGCTTTAAAAAAGAAAAAAGAGAAAAAAGGAGAGCCGCACATTCTAGGAGCTCAGAGGAAGTCATTTTATAACCAACGTTTCGACAGGGTATAAAGCCTTTAACACTGTATGTGGTCTTGACTGTATGTGGTCTTGACATCTCACAGGGAGGCTCCTCTCATCAACCCTATTTAAAAACCGGAGAACATTTTGATGATGGATCATTAGATTTTTAGGCCCTGTCAAGAGTAACACCTGCTTTGCAAGACCAGAAGGAACCGGTCTGTGATTATCCACATCACTCAGAAAGACCGCACACTGATGCTCTTATGGAAACGTGATTGGCTGCATCTAAACAGGCAGTCTGATCTCCCCCCCCACTAATTGGTCTTTTGACCAATCACATCAGATCTTTCCACATCCAATCTTTTTCAGAGCTGATCTGATTGGTCAAGACCAATTAGTGAAAAAAAGATCAGAATTGTGTAAACACAGCCATGCAGTCACACACACACTCACTAAACTAAGACAATGCATTGGGGTGCAGAAGACCAGAGATGCTGAGGGTGGCTTTCAAGTGCATCTTTTTGTTGACAAAGAAAGCGGACTCAAACAGGCTGGAAAAAGATGGCGGAAGCGCACAATGAAGTGGATTCTGAATCTAATGGTGGTAAAATCAAGGACAATTGGAGTATTGTCCAAAAGAATGGGAAACGGAGCAAAGTAGTGTACAGTGATGAGAATGTCCCTTCGTATCTTGTAGGAGTGCGGTTTGTTAATGAGGAGCAGTTGAGCAGAGTACCAATCTTGAAGAAACCATTTCAGCTATCCAAACTGGTGGAGAGAGTGATGGGTAAAGTGAAGGCTGTGAGGTTCACGAGAGGCGGGCTTGTTTCGATTTTTTGTGCGTCTGCGGATCAGAAAGGAACGTGCGTTGCATCTCACCCGATTTGATAAGTTTGAAGTGTCCCTTCGGAACAGGGCACCCCTTAAGGGGGTTATAGCTGGCGTTTCGTGAGGTTATATTCCTGGAGTGCTTGATGCACGTCGGATGAATCGTGTGGTGAAGGGTGAAAATAATTAACAGTCTATATGGCAGTTACATTATATGGAGTTTCTCCCTGCAGTTGGGTTATATAAACTACAGTCAGAGCATTTATCCCAAGACCAATGCAGTGTGATCATTGTAAGGCTTTTGGACATGTTTCAAGTGTTTGCAGAAGGGAGAAGCCCGAAATGGCCAAGTTGTGGAAAAGAACATATCGTGCGTTTTAAAAGTGAGGAAAATGTGACATGTTGCAATTGTGGTGGGAACCATGAAGCTACATATTTCGATTGCCTGACAAGGGTAAAAGAGAATGAGGTGGCCAAATGCAGGGCTGTCCAGAGCATTTCATATGCAGCAGCTGTTAATGGTTGAGGGTTTGAATGGTGCTCCTGAAGAGTCCATGGTGGTGGAAAGGCCTTCACTGCAGGGGTTGCCTTTCACCAGCAGGACCCTGATATTTTAAAGGTTAAGAAGGTGGACTTTGTGGCCTTTATAGCTATGGTGATTAATGGCACTGCCAAGGTGGAGAGAAGGTCCAGGAAGATAGATATTGTGGATGCGGTGGAGTTACATGGAATATTGGCACAAGCCGTACCACCCTCTCAGGCCCTAGAACCCGAGAAGGAAGATATGGAGATTTGAAAGAAGGAAGAAGTGGGAGTTTTGTTTTTGTCAATGTACTATTTTTATTTGGGTGGATTAAGGATTAGGGAAACTATCACATATGGATTTTCTTTACCTCGTTTTTGTTATCAACCCGTCCAGTTGGCTGCGGCAATATACCTTTTTGGGGGTTGTAGTCCGCCATAAAACCCACAGAAGAATTAACTGAGAAAAGCAGCTATAGAAACAGTCCGCTGAGAATTTCAAAAGCTACTGTGCGCCAGGCTGACATCTTACTGGAATAACAATAACAGTGATATCAGGTCTCTGCACAGCACAAGCTATGGTCGTGGTGAGTAGCCTAATATCTATAGGTACAGAATTAGACAACGTCAGGCCCTCACCTCAGTCAGCGGAGTCAGCTCGTTGGCATACGTAGGCCGGGTGTAGACGAAGACGGGCCGTGCCACCCCGTCGCCCGCCGAAGCCAGCCGCATCCCCTCCTTCACCCGGTTCCGGACAAACTGGCGCCCGAACGTGGTGGAGCTCAGCACCTTGCCCATGTAGACTGAAGGGAACAGAGCCGTGCTCTCAGTCCACAGCCAGGTGAGCTGGTCATTACGGGCCACCTCCACATCAGGGCAGCGGCCTGTGTAGTTCTTCAGGCCGCTCCGGTAGTCGTGGTTGTAGCAATCTGGGAACAGGTAGAACCCCCACAGTTGGTTAGGACGCAGGCTCTTGGCCAGCCTGAGGGTCTCCAGCATGAACTTTCGGGCCGACAGCTCAAACTCCTGCTGAGCCACTTTCCCCACTCGCTCCAGGGGCCAATCCGGGTTTTTCTCGGCCACTAGTTTCCGGGATTGGTCCCGGTACACGTTCTTGACGTCCCAGTTGCGGATCCACAGCGGACGCCACTCCTCCCAGTCAATGACGGCGAGGCCTTTGGCGTTTGGTTCGCGTATGTATTTGTGCACACCTTCGGGCATCTTCTCCTGGTGCTGCATGAGACTGGCGGCCTGAGGGATTCCACCGTTCACCGCGGTGCCGTCACGCTCGTAATACGGGTACAGCCCTAACCGGTCCTTATAGAAGATGGTGAGGTTCTGTCTGACGAAGCCCTCGTTGGGTGAAGCTACGATCTGGAACTGCTCCAGCGGGAAATGCACACCGTGCCGGGGGCCACAGTCCTCCGTTGGGGCATTCCAGGCGAGGAGCAAAGGCTTCTGGGAGAACAGGGGCCATCTAGTGGGCTTCAGCTCTTCAGCTCGGACATTCCTGGGAACGAGCAGAGCCAGGAGCAGCAGCCAGGGAAGCTGGACAGTCAGGGCCAGGAGAGTGTGAAGCGCTAACCCCATGACCACCTTCTCTGCCCTGGAAGAGACACACAATGACAATGCAGATCTTTAAAAACACAGCCAACGGAATCAGTCTCTCCAGTTAGTTTCTCTGTATAGACTATATAATTTGGCCTTGATCCAAAGTAAGCTATTGCTGAATGAAAGGGCATGTTTACTGTCCCTTAGGTGCCCTCACAAAAACTATTTCTCACTGTGTTGTGTAATAATTACCCTTGAGCAAGAGTGGGTGTGTTATCGACAGCAAATCAACATTTTCTTTCACACACTGATTGGCACACATATACTGGAAATGACCATCCAACATGACAGGGTATAATAACGTGTAAGATAGAGGGACATTTAAAATTACATTTTGGTACTCTACTAACATTGATTGATTAAAGGTAATGTAAGCCTTAGGGCTGACCCCAATTAGTTGTTAGGCTGTTGGTCGACCGAGATTGTTTTAGTCGAGCAGTAACAAATATATATACACTACACACAGTACCAGTCAAAGGTCTGGACACACCTACTCATTCAAGTGTTTTTCTTTACTTTTACTACTTTCTAAATTGTAGAATAATAGTGAAGACATCAAAACTATGAAATAACACATATGGAAACATGTAGTAACCAAAACAAAGAGTTAAATCAAAATATATTTTATGTTTGAGATTCTTCAAAGTAGCCACCCTTTGCCTTTGACACTTTTGCGCACTCTTGGCATTCTCTCAACCAGCTTCATGAGGTAGTCACCTGGAATGCATTTCAATTAACAGGTGTGACTTGTTAATTTGTGGATTTTTTTCTTTAATGCATTTGAGACAATCAGTTGTGTTGTGACAGGGTAAGGGGGTATGCAGAAGATAGCCCTATTTGGTAAAAGACCAAGTCCAAGAACAGCTTAAATAAGCATAGAGAAACAACAATCCATCATTAGTTTAAGACATGAAGGTCAGCCAATCCTGAACATTTCAAGAACTTTGAACATTTCTTCAAGTGCAGTTGCAAAAAACATCAAGCACTATGATGAAACTGGCTCTCATGAGGACCGCCACAGGAAAGGAAGACCCAGAGTTACCTCTGCTGCAGAGGATAAGTTCATTAGTTACCAGCCTCAGAAATTGCAGCCTAAATAGATGCTTCAGAGTTCAAGTAACAGACATCTCAACATTAACTGTTCAGAGGAGACTACATGAATCAGGCCTTCATGGTCAAATTGCTGCAAAGAAACCACTACTAAAGGACACCAATTAGAAGAAGAGACTTGCTTGGGCCAAGAAACACGAGCGATGGACATTAGACTGATGGAAATCTGTCCTTTAATCTGATGAGTCCAAATTTTAGATTTTTGGTTCTAACCGTGAAAGGGAAAAATGTAATGCTCTGATCCAATGGAAACATCATAAAATAGGTCTACCTGATTACTTCTTATCAGTGCTGGACTTGGACTGAAATACGTTCCAGTACTCATTTTGTGTACGGGCACTGTTTATATTTAGATATATGAACTCTACAATACTTCTGAGCTAATAAGAGGAACAGGAGCTCAAGCAGGAGAAAATTTGAGGTGCTGGTACTCAGCTCCGGTTAGCTCCTGCCCAAGTCAAGCACTGTCTATTATCCCTTGCGCAAATAGCCTACAGTTGTGTCTGTCACGAGCTCATTGGCCGCTGAAAACTGAGGGCCCAGAATATTTTATTCAATGTTGCAAGTTCGCTAGCACAAGTTTCGGGCCTGACCCAAGTTAATACAATGTTTCTAGTATGCCGCAGACAGGCCGTGTGTAGCCAATGTGATTTCAGATATTTATTTTTATCAGTATATTATTTTTTACCTGCAGGCTGCAATGTTTTTATTTGTTGGCTTTATGTAGGCTATTTTTACATAGTTGGCAATGGAAGTAACTTTTTAGGTTAGTATCATTTTCATTTAGATAGAATTTTGATTAACCACCTTACAATGATTGAGATATGGAGACGTTATTATAAATTTAATTAAACTTTCACAATTTTTTTTGCAGCCTCCTCGTGTAGCCTATTACCAGCAACTTCAGGAGAGTAATGGCAGAGTCTGCAAAAGCCAGCAGGAGGTTGGGTCAGGTTAAGTTTTTTTATTTCGGTTATCTGGATCTCTGGCACCCTCTTAAGGAATTGGTCTTATTCATCAAATGGTAAGCTTAAAGCATCAGACGAGCTCAATGCATATAATTGATTTTATTGAAACACATCGGTTGTGTCTATATGGAAAAAATACACATTTAAAATATTTAATTATAGGAATTATAGATTTTTTATTTTTGGGGGACAGCCCTAGTAGGTCTACAGTAAAAATACTAAAATAAAAGCATAGGCAAAGAGACAGACAGAGAACTGACTGACAATGTGTGGCCGATGTGAAATGGCTAGCTAGTTAGCGGTGGTGCGCGCTAATAGTGTTTCAATCGGTGACGTAACGATGCTTCGTGAGTGACTGTGGTTGATGTGTGCAGAGGGTCCCTGGTTCGAGCCCAGGTTGGGGCGAGGAGAGGGACGGAAGCTATACTGTTACAAATGCATGGGTATATAATATCTTATTTCTGTCCATGTCCTTGTAGACAAATACTGATGACTGCATTTGACCTTGCCTGGCAATCAGACTGATACCTTTGGTTCACAGTCAGATTAATTCCATACATCTGTTTGTAAAATTGCCTCCTACAAGCCAAAATGTTTAATACAATTATATTTTAACTTACAATACCGGTTGTCCAGTGCGGTAGGCCCTTTTGCAGGTAGGAATGTGAGACAATATATACACAGGAAAGTATAATTAAATAAACGTTTAAGTGCTTTTAGTGTGCTCAGATTTATATCACCTGAAGCATGCACATAACCATTTTATTGGCAAGTATGCATGCTTTTTTAAGTCTTGTGAGCATGATTCCGGTGATAGAACTCTCGCACTACAAACGCTCTGAAAAGTTGGTAATTATACTTTCCTATGGCTGTATTGTCTCACATTCTTACCTGAAAAAAAACAACCACATGGAAAACCGGTAAAGTAAAAAATATAATTTTATTCAACACTGGCTTGTAGGCCTAGAGGTCGCGAGAGGAAACTTTTATGATCCAAACGCTCATTTCTGCCGGACGTAGAACTGAATGCAATTCAAGTTGTGTCAATTTCTGCTGCCTTTGACACGATCCGAATAGAACAATACACTCAAATGTAAAACCAAACCAGCTCGCCAGTTTCCCACAATGTGATTGGTCTGAATGATTATCATTAAATTAAACGAATACGTTTGTGAAGTAATTAACGTTATATGAATACGAAATTCACCACAAACGCATTCGAGCACACGTTGTAGCGGTAAATGCCGACAAAGTTAGCAAGAGCTAGTTTCACAGTCCTGCGTTTACGTACTACTACATTGTAGCCAAACACAATAGAACGGACCAGTGTGTGATACAGTTACGAACTGGGCAATAATATCACACTACTCGTTCGAAATGTAGCAACATTAGTTGACCAAGTGATTCTGACCTGTAGCACACGACTCTCTCGGTCCCAGGACACCGGTTTATTCCACTCGTGTGGTTTCAAACAAAAAACGAGATAGACGACTCTGCCGAGTTCCTGGTATACATATCATTATGATGGAAATGTTCCAGCAGTTTTCTTGCTGACAACATATTATATTTCGTGCAAATCCTATATGGCCTACGTCACTTAATGTTCGGCATTGAGCCCAGTTCCAACTTCCAAGTAAAAGTATTCGAGGTGCTACGAGTTCAGCACTGCTCGTTCTATTCAACGGGAAATGGGCGATACATTTCGAAATTGACGTCAATGTTTAGGCTACTTTGTCTTACGGATCAATAAAACATCTATGTCAGTGGTCTAATGAATGGGGGGGGGGGGGGGAATGTGTATGTTAAAGCAATAGTAATATCTTTCTATGGCTTTTTTGATTTGATATTTGCTTCCGATTACACCCCTTAAATTGCAATAGTGGTTTAGTCTTCCAATTTCTCTGAGGAAGGGATATCACTGGCACTGCTTGAGCTGAACTACTGTACAACGACCTCTAGCTAGCCTAATAATACCAGCATCACATTACAGTAGTGTGGATGTCCACTTTAAACGAGCATATAAACATTATTGGCGGTAGATGGCTTGTTAGTATGTGTGTGTGTTATAATTCAATTACAATATTGTAGTCCTTACTGATAATTTTCTGGGAACTGAAAAGCTATGTGATCATAGCTACTCGTTACAACTTTTCACAACTTTTCAGGAAACTGCAATAAAGCTTGCAGCAATAAAGCGTACAGCTGTGTAACTACATCCTTTCATCCACGGTTCACCCCCTAGAAAGCAGGATGTCAGCAGCCTTTGAGTTTGCTGTGGACATAGCTGCTGTTCCTGAAAGAGTTGGAACCACTGACTCCCGGTGCTGACTCACCTGGTGGGTTCAAAAAAACGTAGATTGGGAAAACTTCTCCCGTGGGTGCTGACCAAGCATATCAAAACCTAAAGCAGGAAATTCTGTCTCTCTTTCTCACTCTCTGTTTGCTTCTTCACAGATGCCATTTCAGTACAGGGAACACAGAAGACCAGACCATTTTAAGTGATATGTGATACCTAAAGGTATCTTAAACAGGGCTTGCTTTACATCAGTGCCATGTGTATCTGTCTGTAGGCTAGTCTGTCTGCACTGAACGTCCATGGTTGAAAGCCTTGCTCTTTGCTCCTCTCGAAGCCCTGTGGAGTGAGCAGTAATCGGGGCTTTAGTTTGGAGTTGCTACTAACACACCTGGAGTTAGCCTACAGTAGTAGTGAAGCCTCTACAGTAGAGAGGGACTGCGTTATTGCTGCTTTCATTTAGCAAAATGCAATCAGTGCCATAGTATGCCACCCACAGCTAGGCAGCTATTGACACAGATGTGTGCCACAGGAGGTTGGTGGCATCTTAATTGGGGAGAACGGGCTCGTGGTTATGGCTGGAGCGGAATCAGTGGAAAGGTATCAAATACATCAAACACATGGTTTCCACTTCTGAACACGACTGTCTCCCGTACATAGAACACACACACACACACACACACACACATGCCCGTATGCACACACGGACACTCACTAACTCATACACACACACATTAAACATATATGAAAAAGCTGAAAACAGTTGTTAGAGGAAATTGTCATATTATCTAATTAAAATTACTTTACGCATTGAGGCCTGTGTGTGGTATTGTTAAAAATGCATTAACGTGATGTGCCTCCTGTCATAGCAGATAACACACACTGTGTCTGAAATACAGCTCTTAATCATGCTGGGATAACTGATTCAAGTAGTAGAGCACATCATTTTTTATAAACATTTTTTATATTATAATAAGTAATACATTCAGAGTAAGAAATAGAGTTAAAAAAAATAAGAACGCAGACAAATATGTGCTACAAATATGTGACCCTGTAATCAGTTGTTGAATGAATCTGTCTCCCACTTACCCAACAGAGGCTACAGTCCTTTTCCTCTGAAATCTACCGAAGAGGTATGTGTAGTATAGACCAGTTGCTCTCCCCCTTATAACATTGGCTTAAGTGTCTTGGGTCCCCCTGCATTGAAAGTCCTTTGAATGTGCCAGTAGGTCAGGCAGAGGTGCACTGCCTCTCTCTCTCTGTTAGAAAAAACAGCCTTACATCTTATTTCAACCTTTGGCAGACCCCACCTCTGTCCCTCCCCCATAACCCTGACAACCTGACCCCAGGCTCATGAATTCAATAAAATATACCACTCTCACCAGGGGCTCAAACAAACCAAGAGGCACTTCCTTTCCTCTCACGCTCACAAGTAAATTCAGATTTTCCCCTTCATTTATGAGTAGACTGACAGGTTGTTGGACTAGGTATTGGACTAGGTATACATTCTATGAAGCATAGAGATACTTATTATACAATACAAATTATTACAAGACAATCCTCAAAGGCACAAACCCTACAAAAAATCCTGTTTGTGTGTGTTTGTGCATTAAGGTACATGATAGAGTTGAGCTTTTAAGCCAGGGGTTTTCTTTGTTTTTGTCACTGATCAGCTGACTGCAGGACGACCCAAAGCATCTCCCATTGTCCAGCTATTGACACATAAGACCTCTGTGGTAGGAACATTGCCACTTTGTGCTGTAATGTGTTGAGCCCTATATAATAGTCACTTTCTCATTGAGTGATAGACCCTGTCCTCAGTGTGTCCCTATATACTGTAGGCAGAAACAAAAGCTGCTTTTATACGCTGGGCATAAGCAACAGTTCCTAGGCCATAGGTCAAAGGCAGCTTGTGAATAATCATTAGTGCCAGTTAGTGGGGTGACATGGGTTACGGTAAAAATAGGGAGTCAAGGTATTAACTATGTTAATTATTATCATCAAGTTCAGATCTTCAACAGGTTGCTCAGTCTGAACTTTATGTAGGTTTTAGCAGTACCTTTGTACTAGTCTTGCACTACCAGACATCACACCATATTCTAGTTAGTTTCTATGGATACATTTAGAACGACTGGCGTCAATACTGCCTTGTTACAGACGTTCACTGCTAGTGATGGTAGTAATTATCCCTTTCTCTGCCGTCACCATATTTAACATTACAGAACTATAGGATAGAATTGGGTAGAACCTCTGGATGTCTCCAATCAAAATAGTTTGCATTCCACTTTGGCAAAATGTAATAGTTTTGAATTCCACCCCTGAAGAGGTAAACTGAGACGAGATGGGGCCAATTCAAAGACTCCTGTCCTGCATGGGGAATTTGACCTTTGACCCACTGGCTCTACCTTCATCTGCATCCCCATAATACCACAGCCCTGTGAGGACATAAGAGATGGTCAGGGATAACAGAAAAGCCACATGATGTAGAGGAAAATGGCTCCTTGAATCCTTGTCTTTCCAAATGGCTCCTTGTCTTTCTTTGGCTTTCGTTTGCTTTAATGTCCTTGCATTTCCTGATGTGTTCACATTCGTTTACAGTTCGGTTGGCTCCAGTCCCACCCACAAAATGTGTCATGGTAATTCACTAAATGCAACATGACGCAAAATTCAGTGGAATGACAACTACAAAACATTCTGAAGGGAGTGGCTTGCTGACAGCCAGAAATAAAAAAAAATATGATTCCCTTCTCAGAAGTGTGATTCTAGAAGTACTTCTTCTTCCCTGAACTGAAAGAAAAATGTCCTCCAGGGAAATGGACATGAGTTATTTTCCGTGGTTGACACAGACACGCTCAGGAAAGTGATATCACAACTTAAACCTTCTACCTGCCCTTTTGATCATCTCCCCACCACCTTCTTCAAAACACTTTTTAATTGCATAATTAAAGAAGTGCAAGCCATTGTTATTCACTCCCTGTTCACAGGCACTTTCCCCACTGCACTAAAAACTGCTATGGTGAAACCCCTTATGAAGAAATGAAAATCTGGATTATTCAGCTCAGCTCTCTTTCGGCAAATCAACCCCCAAAAAACAGCAAATGTAGTTTTTTTTATTCCAATCTGGTTTTCGGTGCCCACCTCAGCACAGATACAGCCTTAGTTAAAGTGGTAAATTATATTAGAGCCAACACAGATGCCAAACCGCTCTCTGTCGTAGTCCTGGATTTAAGTGCTGCACTCGACACTGGTGACCATGATGTACTTCTGTAAAGACTGTAGAGGTGGGTTGGCCTCTCTGGTCCAGTTCTAAATTGGTGTAGGACCTATTTAAACGGTTGATAGTTTTTTGTACTGTTCAGTTGACATATGTTACCCCTTGGCAGCATTATCAGAAAGTACGGCATTGATTTTCACTGCTGCACAGACGATACACAACTTTACATTTCTGTGTCACCAGAGGATTTTAGCTCCGCAGATAAATGATTAGACTGTATTAGTGATTTAAATACTTCGATGGCTCACAACTTCCTCCAGCTAAATCAAGACAAGACAGAGGTACTTATTATTGGAGCCAAAGCACAGAGGGAGAATCTGGCCACACATCTGAATTCACAAGCAATAAATATAAAACACCAGGAAATAAACCTAGGTGTCATTTTAGATACTGAACTCAAAATTTCAAATCACACGCTAGGAATGTGACCACCTGAGGAACATTGCCAAGGTGTGGCTGTTTCTATCTCAGGCTGATACAGAGAAACTCATCCATGCTTTTATTACAAGCAGGCTTGACTACTAATGTAATGATCTCCTGTCTGGCCTACCCAAGAAAGCCATTGATCTACTGCAAAACATACAGAATGCTGCAGCACGGGTATTGACCAAGACCAGACGGAGAGCACACTTTACACTGGTTTTAAATTCTCTGCACTGACTGCCTGTTAGTTTTAAATTAATTTTAAGATTTTTCTATTTGTTTTTAAATCAATCCACGATTGGCTTTGCTTGTCCTTAGGGTACTTTTTTAGTCTCAGTTTTTATCGTTACTTTTTTATCCTCTTGTGTTGGTTATGTAGTAAATACTTCTGTTTTTATTTTCATAGTTTATTTATGTTTTTTTCCTGTGAAGCGCAATGTGTTGCATTCATGTCTGAAATGAGCTATATAAATAAAGCTTGATTTTGATTTGAAGTTGGTCGGATGTCCTTTGGGTGTTAGACCAATCTTGATACACACAGGAAACTGTTGTGTAAAAACCCCAGCAGCGTTGCAGTTCTTGACACGCTCAAACCGGTTCACATGGCACCTACTATGCTACCCAGTTCAAAGCCACTTAAATATTTTGTCTTGCCTATTCACCCTCTGAATGACACACATACACAATCCACGTCTCAATTGTCTCAAGGCATGAAAATCCTTCTTTAACCCGTCTCCGCACCCTTCCTCTACACTGATTGGAGTGGATTTAACAAGTGACATAAATAAGGGATCATAGCTTTCACCTGGATTTACCTGGTCAGTATGTCATGTTTTGTATACTCAGTGTATATATAAATATATATATATATATATATATATACACTCACTGGCCAGTTTATTAGATACACCACCTTGTTCACGAAAATGGATCGCTCCTACAGACAGTGAGTCCACTTGTCCGTGGCTTGCTATATAAAGCAGGCAGACAGGCATCGAAGCATTCAGTTACTGTTCGATTGAATGTTAGAATGTGCAAAACTAGTGAACTAAGCAACTTCGAGCATGGTATGATAGTCAGTGCAAGGCACTCTGGATCCAGTATGTCACACACACGACAGTGTCTAGGGTTTACCGAGAATGGTGATACATCCAGTCAGCAGCAGTTCTGTGGTGGCGAAAACAGCTCGTTGATGAGAGAGGTCAAAGAAGAATGGCAAGAATCGTGCAAGCTAACAGGCGGGCCACAAACAGACAAATAATGACGCAGAACGGCATCTTGGAACGCACAACTCGTCGATCCTTGTCACGGATGGACTATTGCAGCAGACGACCACACCGGCTTTCTAATGTTTTGTACACTTGGTGTATATTATGTGTGGGAAAAAGCTATATGGTTGTATAACAGCCAACATGAACAAATAGGTCACTCATGTTCACTTTCGGCCCAAAGAGAATTTAGGGCTTCTTGAAAGTCCCCCACAGAAAGATTCAAAATTTCAGAACACACCAAAACGTTCCATTTCACCTCTGCATAACCCTTCACCCAACCTTTGGAATATTATTCTAGCTTTGTGGAAAAGTGCAGAGACATCAAAAAAACACTTCACCGCTGTTTCATCTCCCTCCTGTGACGCAGTATACACAGCGACTCTTCTCAGAGTTTTTTGTAGTCGGTAAAGAAAGAAAAAGTGTATAAAAGCAATAAAGTGGAGTGGATCCTGACCCAGCATTCTTTTATCCTTTAAGCAGAACAATAACTCAGACAGCTCTGCATGAAGAACATTTCCCATGGCATGAAGTGGGCATGACCATTCTGCTGACCCTTGCACACACACACACACTCAATACACCTTCAGATGGTCAAATAACACAAAACATCGTTTTGAAAAAGAAACAGGCTTATTTTAACACCTTTCAACTGAATAATATGTTGTGTAAGTTCTACACATGGAACACTCAAAGTCAATCTTAAATGAATCATTGTTTATTAACAGCAAGCTGGAGAGGTCACAGTCAAACTTAGATGCATATAGTACCGGTCTGAAGTAAGCTCCACCGGGGCAGTCCCGTTAGTTCTCCTATATACTGCTTATTCATTATTCATAATTAATTCATCATTAACATTTGGTTCATGCATGTGACCGACCAATAGCTCACGAGACTTCTTCTCTCAAAACTGAGACCTTGAAACTGAGATATCCCTTTCGTTCTCAAAACAAGGTTCTGGGCATACTGCCAAATTGCAGATACTGATAATGAGGATTCCTCCCAGGCACGTTTAATCAGTCACTTGCATGAACACAGAAATTGGTTATTAGAAAAGCACAAACATATAATTTTCATCACAAATACATAAGTGAAAGGTGTGTGAGTGAAAGGTAGCCCCACAAATACAAACATTCACATTCATACCCACACCCCTGGTGAGAGTTGCCCTCCGCTGTTTCCTGTGCAGTAGTTGGGGTCACTTATTCCACCGTTTGGACGTCAGTGACATCCTCCCCAGGTTGCATTTTCTCCTCTCAGCACATCGGCACAGGACAGGAAGAGGCCCCCCAAAACAACAGGAACATTAGTGGGTTGTGGCTGCTGTGACAGTGTGACACCGACAAACGCACGTCGGCACAGTACCCGTTGGTGTGACACCAGCCAAGGACATGATGCCACACACTGCTGCTGAAGATACAGTACTGGTACTGCCTGGGCAAAATCTTCAGCTACCAACTGTGCCAGGGTCAAGGGAACATTCAGACGAAACCATCTTGTATAAACACGTTAGCGATTCAAAGCCTTCAATAGTTCCATAACGTGAAATGCAAAACAATGTCTCTGAAGCATGTCGGACAAATCTAATGCTAACCTCTGGAGTAAAATAAGGGTTCAGGTCAGAGCCATTTGTGATCTTAGTGAAACGGATTCTATCTATGCAACCTACTATTCACTTTTCATAGACACAATATAGTGAATGACAGTGACAACTTTTCAAGTCGTGCATTCCAGTCTACATATGCTCCGATCAGTGGGAGAGAAACTGCAGCAGCAGCCTGTGGCATGTAGCCACTGCTCTGGAGTTTAATGAAGTCAGTGTAATTACTGTGGTGTCATCTGCTAGCAATCAGACACCATTTACAACAGAGAACGACATGCTATATGCAGCACACACACACACACACAAACACAGGTAAACCCCCTTACCTGGAATATCAAACACACTGACATAGTGGAAGGACCACTTGAGAAGGTACATAGAATGTGTAAAAACACACCCTCACATTGATTGATGAACTCCATCCTCCCCTCCCATGCACCCTACCACTGTACCACCCTGGTTGTCAAACTAAAGTTAAAGGACTTGGTAAACATTGCAGGCGACTGCCGACTGACTGATCTGCAAATCACCTTGCATCCTATTCAGTATTATTTGTAGATCAGTCAGTCAGTCATAATTTATTGAAAATGCATCATGTCAGCTGCAATGTCAAACAAGCTCAATCACTTCCCTAACAGTGCATTTCATATTATGGCTTGACACTGCAGGAGTCATCTGTACCCAGAACCCAAGCACAGTCATGTCCAGAGCCTTCTGTTTACATAGAGACATACGGTATTAGAAGGCTCTGCTGATGTTCAGCTAGATTTGACCACTATCTATACCTCTTCCATTGAGCTCATAGTTAACTGAGGATACAGGTAGCAATTTATCAGACAAAAGCATATAAAACAGGCTTACATGGGCCCATATGGCATAAATTATTCGATTTGAAACTCCCACCCCTTACCCAATTAAAACCCATCTTGCTGTCTCCAGGGAACTCAGCGCCTGTCTTCGGAACAGGGATTAACTAAAGGAAATGAGACTGCAGGGGACCAGTGTGGGAGAGTGGCCAATAGGGGCTGTGAAATCCAATTAACATCCCCCTGTGAGGCAGGCTAGAGAGGTGTGTGTCTGTGGACATGGTAATTCAAAAGAATGTGCCTTGGTGAACATGAACATGCTCTGGCCCAATGTTGATCTATCAGGGAAAGGTCTGGAAGTTTATACCTGTTAGATAAGGCAAGCGTCCTACACTTCAATACAACTGGCTGATAATACAATCATCTGGAAATGTCCCTTAGAGCAATGCTCTCATTGGTTGGCCAGAACAATGGTGTTGTTGGACATGAGCTTACCTGGTCTCATAGCATTCAATATTATTCTGTATGTAAATCCAAACTTATATGTTATGAATTCTAGATAGGTGGCAAATGTTAGCTAGGCTAGGGGTTAGGCTTAAGTTTAGGAGTTAGGTTAAAGGATTAAGGTTAGGGTTAGCTAAAAGGGTTAAGGTTAGGGGAAGGGTTGGCTAACATGCTAAGAAGATGCAAAGTAGTAAGTAGTTCAAAAGTTGCTAATTAGCTAAAATTCTAAAGTTGTCCATGAGATTTGAACTCGCAACCATTGGATTGCTAGCCGTTTGCCACCCATCTACCCCTACTTTTGTTTTTGCCTTAAGTAACCATCTGTCTTATGTAATCATACCAAACATAACATATCATACTAATTTGAGTGTCCTGGATTTACGTTTACTATGTTACGTCTAGTCTATAAGACCAGGCTGGCAGAGATAAAAAATAAATAAAAAATCTCCTTTCTTTTGGGGTCACAAGGGGAAATGCTTGAGCCAATCACTACTACTGGAGGTTAAAGGGAAATATAAAAGGTTCTGCAGAATCAAATGACTTATAAACTGGGTAGCTTGGGTCCTGGATGCTGATTGGCTGAAAGGTATGATGCAAAATGGCTTGTTAACTGTTCCAATTTTGTTGGTAACCAGTTCATAATAGCAATAAGGCACCTCTGGGATTTGTGGTATATGGCCAATATAGCACAACTAAGGGCTGTATCCAGGCACTCCAAAACTGCATCCGGAAGCTCCTTATGGAGGGTGTGACTCAATTGTGGAGCTTCTGGACACCAAATCTAGTTCCGTACCGCATCGCCCTGCGCCTCACAAATGTAACAATGCGGAGAGCTGCGTTTCACTCCACATTGGCATGATTGGTTGACGGTAGGTGGGGACAGTATGTCCTGTATAAACACAAACTCACTTCCTTGACAACAGCTCTGCGAAGCGCAAGTATGAACGCCCAAACTTCTGCAGATGCCCGCATCGCAGTAAATGCTGTACGGCCAACAGACTCCGGAATGACCATAAATCGGCTTTTATACACGTCAGGGGCAGAGGACACAGAAGTTCCACGGTTGAAATTAGGGAAACATGGGTTTGGCTGTGTTTACACTGGCAGCCCAATTCTGATCTTTTGTCCAATTATTGGCAAAGGAGCTGATTTGAACAGTAAAAAAAAAAAAGAGATCAGAATTGGGCTGCCTGTGTAAACGCAGTCTTTGTGTAATGATGCATGGAAGAAATAAAAAGGGACAGACACACAATTAGATACATTTTGAGTTGTGATTTTTTTTTTTTTTTTTAAACAAAGCCGTTGTATAACAGTTATAATAAATTAACAATTAAATGTATCGCCCAAAGCAGCGAAGGAACAGGACTTTCCCAGGGAGACTCAAGTCAATGCTTGGACCCATATTTAAAAAGCGGCTCGGAGTAGGATTGACTATAATCTCAAAGGGTTAACACTGATCCTAGATCAGCACCTACTCTGACACGCTTCATGATTAGGATTGACCACCACAGCCAGTCAATCAAACATGTCACACCTTTGCCCCAGCTAACACACCAGACTCCAATAATCAACTAATCATGATCTTCAGTTCAGAATGTTTAAATCAGCAGTGTTTACTAACGATGGGGGAAAAAGTGTGACACCCCACTTGCCCCCCCGAGGACTGGACGTAAAATGTCCATTAAAATCTTCCTATACCTCTGACCTCAGGATTTTGCCCTAATGGGTTAAGCCCCAGCATTACCCCGTCCAAAGTAGTTGCAAAATTCCAGGAGCTTTCAATAAATTCCCTTGTTTTCGAGAAGTCCTGGTTGGGGGATTATGGATTTCCTGCCCATTCTGGGAATCTTCCAACAGGGATTTCTGGAAAACCAGGAAATTTATTGAAAGTTGCTGGAATTTTGTAACTCTACTTTGGATGCTCTGAAGACTGAACAGGTAACGGAAAATCTCACACCTTAATATCTGTTCCCCTCGCTGCTCCGTACAGATGGTAAATTCACTCTAGGCCGGGGTTTAAATATATAGGACCTCCGGCCTATTCTGAGAGACACTACTCTACTTAACAGCCCATGGGTCAATTGGCCTCTTACATTCTCCTTACAAAGTACAGTGGATCATCCTACCAGAGCACACTAATGCGAGACAGGGAGACAAGGAGACACATTGTCACATTTCATATCCACTAACACACAGGACCTGCATTGTATATATTGAATAGGTTGAGGGTAGCGCGAGCAGAATGATGTCTTCATCATCATCATCATCATCATCCATCTTCTGACATCTTTTACAGATCACTGATGAGACTCCGCGAGTGACCACTCACTACTGTGTGTTGCGCGACTGCACACGGGCCACACTTTACAGAGCCGCATGTCATGCAGTCTCAACACGCGTTGAGCAACAGCACGTCTGTCCTCACAGGTCAGGGCGCCCCGGCCAAACATCATCACGGGGAGACCATGGCAGATTAGAGGAGGGTAGGGCTTCAGGGTAAAGTATAGGTGGAGGGGGAAACAAAGGGACCGAGTTGACAGTGGCTAGTCAATCTGGTCTCAAAACATGGAACCAGGCTTCCTCAAACCTCACAGAGAACGACCGGGAAATCCACATGGATGCAGGGGTGATCCAGCTTTATGGTTCCCTAGAAGGGAAAGGAGACAGAAAACACAAAACTAAGCACATGATCATTCATTATTTACCTAGCCCGTAACATTCAGAGATGTGATCAGGATATTGCCATATTGAATATACTGGTTTGGGGACGGGACAATTTAAATCATGCATACTAGATGACGACATCAGAAAATAATGGAATTCATGTTTAACCCTTAACAGTCTGAGCTGGGAGTGGGGGTTCTACTAAGCTATATGTAATTGTTTTAAGAAGGTCATACCAAGGATCATATAGCTATTTGATTTTGAATTTTAAGACCCCTTGAAGTATCAAAAAATATAAAACAAAAATGTTTGCCTTACTGCTATTAGCACAAACAAACACATTGAATAACATTCGATATTTATATGGAACAAATATCTAAAGAAAGTTTATTTTTATTTTTTAAAGTACATGTATTTAACCCCTTGTTTTCGGAACTAACTCATTAAAAACATTTTTTTTTACTGGTACCAGGGGACCTTCAGACAAGCCTTTGGGCGTCCTAGAGTCTCACCTTTCCACAGAGGTCATATTAGTGTGTAGGCCAAACCGTTCGGACGCTACAGATGATTGTGAGAAAACTGATTTTCAGGATGTCTCATGGTCTGACAAACACTGCTCTAGCGCTGTCACCTTTCATGGCTGATGCGGAAGTGTGACATGTGCAGATTGAGGCTCATCCAATGCAACAAATCAAATATCTATAGCTTAAATTGACAGATATGGGGATTTTTATTAATGCTAATTACATTTCCGCAGGGACGCGGACATCCACTCTAAGGTGCTAATCAGAAGAGGGGAAAAAATTGAATACCGGGGGTGAATTCATGAGTGCACACGATAGCAAGCAGTTTCTATTGGACAAATTCAGGTAGGACCCCCCATTTCATCCTGTTCGTTTCCTAGTGAATACACCCCTGAATTTTGTATTCTGACAGTTTGAGAGAAGTCCCTGTTACCTGAGGTATGAGATTTTTCTGGATCTTCTTCAGTTTGGCCCTCTTACGGCCATTCTTCATCACAACTGTCTCCTCGTAGAACTCGTGGGCCAGGTCTCCATCCTCGTCAAAGTACAGGGAGCTGAAGGCAGATAAAGGTTACTGCTGGGTGGGGTCCAGAGAAATAAGAGCATGACAAATGTCTACCCAGTACAGATGTTGCATGGTTAAACCCCTCACTGCCACACTGAGCTAGAAAGGAATGTCAAACATGTGCCATGTGTTGATCTATGTACACCCCAAGACACAGACCTAGAGCTACTGACATTGTGGGGGGAAGTTTCTAGAAAGCTACACTATAAAAAGGGTACACTATTGTGTAAGTGCACAATATTGGCTTCAGTTTAAAGTTGAATTAGGACATTCAAATCTTGCTCAATCCTGAGATGTGACTGGTCTTCTGACTTGTAGCATGTGCTTTATGTTATGATGACATAGCTACTTGTGATGCTATACTTACCTCCATCTGGTAAACACGAAGGGCGTCCCATTTCGGAAACTTCGGAGCCTTGCCAGCGACTGTTCGTCGACTCCCTCTTTGGTGGGATCACCATCACCACTGCCTGAACCTGCAAAAGGCCAATAACCTTTGGTTTTGGAGCCACTCCCGCCCATCTTCAACTGTAGGACATTATTTTCTTGGCCGGACTGCACCCAGGAGAGATGTAGCGAGTTGATGTTCGATGTAGGTGTTGACAGGTCTTGAGACAGGGATGTTATTTATAAAGTAGAAGACAGTAGGTAGCTACAATTTAAAGGAATTACAGAGAAAGGAAGTTAGCAGCCGTTGATGAATGGTGACATGTTTCTCTGGCAGCAGCTGTTTGAACTAAAAATCATATTAGCCAGATTACATGGAATCTTATGTTGGCATCATCTGCTAACTACATGTTATTAGCTTTCAAAACCAATTAGCTAGCTAGCAATGCCAGCTAACGTTATCGGTTAGCGACCTGTTTACAGCAGTAGCATTTCATATCTGAGACAGGTTGAAGTCTTGAGTTGGTTGGCAGAACATACCATCGTGTCTGTGATATGGTAGCTGAGGGCCTTTTAGAATATCAGATAGCTAACGTTAGCTAGCTACAAAATCCCATACTTGCTGTCAAGGTAACATTAACCAGCTAGCTAACGTTAAACGTCTCCCTTTGATTTAGGTTGCATGCTTGCAAGCACATTCACTGTTGACATACCGAGTAATTTCAGCTTGATGCAAATTAGTCGTATTTTATAACTTCCTTAGACGCCGAATGTCTTCGAAGCACAGGTAGCTAACGTTAGCTCTCTCAAACTGAAAATGCTAGTCACCGTTTTTACCCTCTCCCTCACTTCCATCATATGGAGGGCATGTACTTACGTCACTTCCCGTCAATTTTTTTTATACAGAATGGAAGGTTCGAGAAAGTTCTTTATGATGAGGAAAGAGAGAGCAGATAAGAAAAATAATAGCCTACTCTAAAGTGGGTAACGTAAAACATGACAACAACACTGATAACAAAATAAAGATTCAATGACATGTAGATCATGTGTTATATTTTTATTAGAAGTGGAAGTATGAACACATTACAACATAGATTCTGTTCCCTAGATATTTCATTCCCATAATAAAACATGCATTAAAAGCTAATTAAAAGTTAACAGGATTTCTCTGAGTAATTAGGGCAGATGGCTTCCCAGAAAGCTGGGCCATGTTCAGTAGGAAGAAAACGTTTTTGAAACGGGGAGAGACCTAAACTGTCCCAGTAAGAACACAGAATTTTGTTTTCAATTGCAAAACATTTTTCTGCAGTATGCTCTACTGAACACAACCCTGGTCTGCAACAGATTGACATGTCAGACACATTCAAGGATCCTGTTATTAATTACAAAGGGAAAATATGAGAGTAACAACAGCTCAATACAGTTACATCTTTATTTACCCAATCATCCCCACAACAACTGAGCAGCAACATACAATGTTCCCAGTGAAAAACTCCAGTTCTCCAGTTAAGCAGTGCCCAGACCAGGAAATCTCATAGGTGTCCAGTCAATGACAGTATCGTCTGTCCTCATTCCTCAGATAACTTCCTCCTGTCCTTCACAGTAATGCCCAATCCAGGCCACACAACACGTAGCAGTAGCCTACTGGTTTGCACTAAATAGCTCTACTCTCTCTCCTAACTTGCACTGCTATTACCCTGTCTGTCTCAAAGACGTGTTCATGATTGATCTCTGACATCCGATGTCGCCCCCTATCTAACCCCCTATTGGCCCTAGTTGCCCTTCACAGCTGCAGGGGTTGCTGTGCTGTGCTCTATCTGCTACAGCAGGGACAGCACTAAAGACATTTGAACTTTGAACTCAAGAGTGTCATTGTGTGCCATGCTCCTGGTGGCTGCTGGTCAACAGTGTGTATGCCTCTCTACCATGATGTCACCCATCATATCAGCCGGGGGTGGTGATGCTGGCCATGGCCTCCTTCATCCTATCCCTGGCCAGAGCGTAGCGCTTGACTATCTGCCGGACGTGCTCCTCTTCCTCACGCTGAAGGATCCGCAGGAAATTACGCAGCTCAGGAAAGCTGAATGCATCCCACTGTGGGAGAGAGAGAGAGAGCAACTCAAAGAGTAAAGTTACATAATCACTGTCAACACTTTTCAATGCACATCATATCAGTATTGAGCATACAAGAGGCTTAATGTGTGTGTGTGTCTGTGTGTGTGCACGTGCATGTGTGCGCGTGTTTTAGAGGTGTGTACTCACATTGACCTCCCCCGTCTCATTCTCTTTCAACACCAGACTGAGGACTTTCTCATTGGGTCCGGCACACAGACGCAGGTGGAGCGGCCTCTCGTCATCAGACAGCTTACGAAGGTATACTAGAAAAGTAAAAGAAAGAAAGAGACAAAGGAGAGAGAGAGAGATGGGAGGAGAGAGAGAGAGAGATGTGAGGAGAGAGAGGGGAGGGGAGGGGAGAGGGAGATGGGAGGGGAGGGGAGGGGAGAGAGATGGGAGGGGAGGGGACAGAGAGAGATGGAGGGGAGGGTAGAGAGAGAGATGGAGGGGAGGGGACAGAGAGAGATGGGAGGGGAGAGAGACGGGAGGGGAGGGGAGAGAGAGAGATGGGAGGGGAGAGAGAGATAGGAGGGGAGAAAGATGGGAGGGGAGAGATAGAGATGGGAGGGGAGAGAGATATCAGGGGAGAGAGAGAGATGGGAGGGGAGAGAGAGATAGGAGGGGAGAAAGATGGGAGGGGAGAGATAGAGATGGGAGGGAGAGAGATGCGAGGGAAGAGAGAGATAGGAGCGGAGAAAGATGGGAGGGGAGAGATAGAGATGGGAGGGGAGAGAGAGAGAGAGAAAGGAGGAGAGAGATGGGAGGGGAGGGGAGAGAGAGATGGGAGAGATGTCAGGGGAGAGAGAGAGATGGGAGGGGAGGGAGAGAGATGGGAGGGGAGGGGAGAGAGAGATGGCAGGGGAGAGAGAGAGATGGCAGGGGAGAGAGTGACACTGACACTTTATTACATTGTGTTTGGTATCATATTGAGTGGAATGATTTGAGCATGTTCATGACAGTGCATTTAGGATACATTGCTTACGGACACTCACTCTGGTTTTCACGTTCGCTGCGCTCAAACAGAGCAAACTTGGCAGGGTTGTCCACCACGGTGAACTTATTGAGCAGGGCCTCTATGACCTCACGTGCCCGCGTCTGGGAGCTTATGTGCAGGTGTTTGGCCGTGTCTTTGGGGAGGTAGAAAGATGTCCGGTGCTTAATCTCCCCCTCCTGTTGTCCCTCTTCCTGTGGTGAAGACGCCTTCCGAGCGGGTGGGAGTGACACGGGCCGAGTCAGCTTAAAAAGGACCCTGATGAAGCCAGTGTATGATCGGTCTCGGTTCTGAAAGAGGGATACAGGAACACAGAGTCCTTAGACGGATTGTCAATGGACATGTCAATACAATGTGAACATAACGTGCCTCAGGAACTCAAATTTTAACTTACAGATTACCACATACGTACACAGGAAACAGGACATTATTTACAGCAACTCATCTACAGAATGAGGTTAACTGGGGATTCGACACAAGTGTGTGTGCACATCTGTTGTTGTGTACATTTGTGTGTGTGTGTGTGTGTGTGTGTGTGTGTGTGTGTGTGTGTGTGTGTGTGTGTGTGTGTGTGTGTGTGTGTGTGTGTGCATGCAATTACAATCCCTTACCAGCACCATGTAGAGATTGCTGTTGATCTGAGCATTATATTCCTTCACCTTCTGCTGGATGTCACCGACAGACAGCACTTGTTTCCCCCAGTCAATAGGTTCAATCTTAAATAGAGGAGGAAGATGAGTATCAAAACCAATCTTCCATGACCTATAGTCTAGAATCAAAATCCAAAGCTCACTGACTATCCAACCACAAGATGTCAGCAGAGAGACTACTTGTTTTTCTACAGCTATATCACAAACCTGCTTTATCATCTCCCAAATAGTTTTTAATGAAACAAGTTATTGGTTTAGCCATGTGGAAAGTCAACGTGGACTATGTCCGTTCTGCGTACAGTAGCTAGTGCATGGTACTGTCTTACAATAGTACAACAGCCTATGTCCTCTGGCATAACGTTTTCACATAACACAACCTCTCTTTCTGTACAGTAATCAGCAAGTTCACTCCCTTGGGTTTAAAGCCAGATACATCAAGCAGGAAGTTGTGTCCAGCCTTGCTCTCTCAACCCCCCTCCCTACCAAGTACAACTAGCAAGAACATCAGGAAACTCCGCCTTCCACAAGAACAGAGGAGAGGAAGTCAGTGAGGACACACACACACACCACACCACACACACACACACACACACACACACACACACACACACACACACACACACACACACACACACACACACACACACACACACACACACACACACACACACACACACAAATGTTAAATATAGGCTTTGGTGGTATATACAGTGGGGAGAACAAGTATTTGATACACTGCTGATGTTGCAGGTTTTCCTACTTACAAAGCATGTAGAGGTCTGTAATTTGTATCATAGGTACACTTCAACTGTGAGAGACAGAATCTAAAACAAAAATCCAGAAAATCACATTGTATGATTTTTAAGTAATTAATTTGCATTTTATTGAATGACATAAGTATTTGATACATCAGAAAAGCAGAACTTAATATTTGGTACAGAAACCTTTGTTTGCAATTACAGAGATCATACGTTTCCTGTAGTTCTTGACCAGGTTTGCACACACTGCAGCAGGGATTTTGGCCCACTCCTCCATACAGACCTTCTCCAGATCCTTCAGGTTTCGGGGCTGTCGCTGGGCAATACGGACTTTCAGCTCCCTCCAAAGATTTTCTATTGGGTTCAGGTCTGGAGACTGGCTAGGCCACTCCAGGACCTTGAGATGCTTCTTACGGAGTCACTCCTTAGTTGCCCTGGCTGTGTCTTTCAGGTCGTTGTCATGCTGGAAGACCCAGCCACGACCCATCTTCAATGCTCTTACTGAGGGCAGGAGGTTGTTGGCCAAGATCTCGTGATACATGGCCCCATCCATCCTCCCCTCAATACGGTGCAGTCATCCTGTCCCCTTTGCAGAAAAGCATCCCCAAAAAATGATGTTTCCACCTCCATGCTTCACGGTTGGGATGGTGTTCTTGGGGTTGTACTCATCCTTCTTCTTCCTCCAAACATGGCGAGTGGAGTTTAGACCAAAAAGCTCTATTTTTGTCTCATCAGACCACATGACCTTCTCCCATCCCTCCTCTGGATCATCCAGATGGTCATTGGCAAACTTCAGACGGGCCTGGACATGCGCTGGCTTGAGCAGGGGGACCTTGCGTGCGCTGCAGGATTTTAATCCATGACGGCGTAGTGTGTTACTAATGGTTTTCTTTGAGACTGTGGTCCCAGCTCTCTTCAGGTCATTGACCAGGTACTGCCGTGTAGTTCTGGGCTGATCCCTCACCTTCCTCATGATCATTGATGCCCCACGAGGTGAGATCTTGCATGGAGCCCCAGGCCGAGGGTGATTGACCGTCATCTTGAACTTCTTCCATTTTCTAATAATTGCGCCAACAGTTGTTGCCTTCTCACCAAGCTGCTTGCCTATTGTCCTGTAGCCCATCCCAGCCTTGTGCAGGTCTACAATTTTATCCCTGATGTCCTTACACAGCTCTCTGGTCTTGGCCATTGTGGAGAGGTTGGAGTCTGTTTGATTGAGTGTGTGGACAGGTGTCTTTTATACAGGTAACGAGTTCAAACAGGTGCAGTTAATACAGGTAATGAGTGGAGAACAGGAGGGCTTCTTAAAGAAAACCTAACAGGTCTGTGAGAGCCGGAATTCTTACTGGTTGGTAGGTGATCAAATACTTATGTCATGCAATAAAATGCAAATTAATTACTTAAAAATCATACAATGTAATTTTCTGGATTTTTGTTTTAGATTCCGTCTCTCACAGTTGAAGTGTACCTATGATAAAAATGACAGACCTCTACATGCTTTGTAAGTAGGAAAACCTGCAAAATCGGCAGTGTATCAAATACTTGTTCTCCCCACTGTATCTGCCAGTTCCAACCACCATATTAAGAATTTCCACACAGTATCACAATATCTCTTTGTACCAATTTTCCAGTGTGTCATGCAAAAACGGAATAATTCCCATCTGGAAAAACAGCCATTTACAAATGGGGCAGTGTAAAGCTTTGTAAGCACCCCATTTGCACATACCTGCATATTACCTGAGAAAATTCTGTAGAGTAACAGAGTTTCTGTGTATGTGTTACTTTCTTGCATCAAATGGCAATAGTTTGACAACATATGTAATAGCCTAGTAGATAGCCATAGGGTAAATTTGAGACTGTTGTAGGCTAGTGGCCATGACATGACAATATGCAAATGAGCTGAAAACTGTACAGTTTGAAACTATTGTAGCTAATTTATTTAAGTGGTAGCCTATTACTCAGCGCGGAATGAATATGAATATGTTACATGTACATATTGCCTAAATTACCTCAACTACCTCATACCTCTGCACGACTCAAGTACCGGTAGTCCTTGTATATAGCCTCGTTATTGTTATTTTATTTTATTACTATTTCCTTTTTTTCTTCTTATTTTCTTCTTCTTATTATTATTATTAACTTTTTAACAGCATTTTTGGGAAAGGGCTCATAAGTAAGCATTTAACGGTATAGTCTACACCTGTTGTATTCGGCGCGTGTGACAAATACAATTTGATTTGATAAACTCATGCATTATTCAAATATTTGAAGAGGACAAAACCTATGGGACAAAAGCCTCATCTCCCTTCTCCCTATGATTCATTAACATATGTTTAAGTCACTGTATTACACAAATGAGTCTAGCAATGTACATGTAGAAAATCCTATTAGGCCAGCTACACTTAGAACTGAAAAAACTACATTATTTTGACAACAGACTATGAAGACTATCAACAACGACATTGCACAAACTTTTAGGCTACATAGTCATTAGAAAATAAAGGCAAATATGATTTGGGGGATAGTACGTTATCAACTTGATAGACCAGACTTCTCTTGAGTTTTTTTAATTGCCGCGGACGCCTCACCTTTTTCCTTTTGACTTTGATAAAGAAGGATGTGCGCGCTGTGAAAAACTGCTCCATCTCCGAGTCCGAGTCATCCTGGCTACAGTATCCGCTGCTGGTCGTGCTGCCCCAAGTCATCTCAAATGATAGGTTCTTTTCCATTGCCTCTTTTAACGCCATATCTCTATATTACAATATTAACATATTTGTGGATCCCATCGCCAATTTTCATCAGTGGTCACAATCATAGCCTAGCTAATTAATTAATTAATTATATCCACCCGAGAAAAACTTTGAACTGGAAAATTTAACCAAAAGCTCATCACTACACGTTCTAATATTCTACCATTCCCACTACTACTCTACTCGTTCCGTTATATCAGTTCTTCACATGATTTAGAATTGATGGGGAGTACTATGTGGTTCTTGAGTCCCACCCATTGCCCCTTCCAGACCGTGAAATTAACAGACTGAATAAGCGTCTAGCCCCTCCCCCTACTGCCATCATACGCGCAAGCCCCTCCTTGTTTCTCGTGAAAAATGTAGCAAGTGGAAAGTCCAGCTGTGACAGCAATTGGTCATGTGGCCATTGTCCAGACCACACCACAAAAACAACAATAGTCAAACTACAACAAACACATTGGACTGTTCTGGCTCCTGTGCTGTCAAGAAGAGACTAGCCTACACATCGGCCTAGAAAAATATGTAGCAGAACAGACGTGTTGAATAATATATTAAAATGTGTTGACTTTATTATTTGATGCTTTATGCATGTAAGGATAGGTTTTTTCTCTGGTTCAAAAGCTGAACAGCTGTTTTATTGTGATGTTGCCAAGCAACATCCTCCTCTCCACCCCTCTCCTAAATTGCTTGATGAGTCTCTGGCTGTCCTGGCAGGCAGTCTCAGGAGGAAGGCAATAAAATCTCTTTCTCTGTGAGCACATGGCACTAAAAAGCAGTAGGCCTAACAACCCCCCCTCCCCCCACACACACAGAGACAAATCACAGGAACGTGTTCTGTTGGATTAGTACAGACCTTGGACCTTGGTTTATCTCTACAATACACAAACACTACATATTGTAGCCCCTTTTACCCCTTCTACTAACCGCACACTATATATTATGTTCTGCATGAATTCCCTCTCCTTTGTTGAAATAACATTTACAATGGAAAGGAAACTGACAAACAATAGAGACACACTGCAACACCTTGTATCTCTTACTCACCACATCCACGTTAGTGTCTGTCTCTACGGTGTCTTCAGAAACATCTGTTTGGTCGGTAGTGAGGAGTCTACTATCGGTGCTGCAATCCAACTGGATAAAGGGTCGACACTGGAAGTGACAGGTGTAACTGCAGTCTTTGGGGAGAGAGAGAGACAGAGAAGACAGAGAGAGGGAGAGAGAAAGAGAGAGAGAGAGAGAGGGAGATGGCTCACGTGAGGACTAGAGGATGGTCGATTGCTTCAACCATTAACATTCACACATTTTTGATCAACCATTTTGCCTCAAATTGGTTTATTCTGCCAATCATCATTCATCTTGTGGATGGACACTAAGGGGTTAAGTTAACTGAATTCACCCTCCCAGCCTTCTCATGATGGTGTGGCATTGGGGTCACCAGAAACACAGTAAATATAGGTCGTCACTGCCCCCTGCTGTTGATTCTGCCCACCACATCAACCGTGAATGAGGAGTCTCTTCACCATGGGTCGGTGTTCTAGGGTCAGTGTTCAAGGGTAGTAAACTACATGAAGTTCAACTAGTAATTTAACTACATTTTGCAGTCGTTTGGCAGTAGTTGAACTAAAATTAAATCTAGGTAGTGTTTTCAGTAGTTTTTTTGCCATGTAGCGGTGTGGAACTGGAACTGCAAACAACTTTTTTTTAACTAAAATAAAATATTGTTGAAGTAGGCAATAATTTCCTTTCTTTTTTTGGCATCAGACGTGCCTGATTCTCACTTAAAACATCACTGTTGTGTTTAACAGGGTAAATGACACATTCTGTTAACATATGACCCCAAAGTGAAGTGTTCTTGTAATTTGTAGTCTATGACATTTCAGATTTACATGTGATAATTTTTCATGAAGTAGTTTGGATGTGGAAAACTACTTTTTCAAAGTAACTTTAGTTGAGTAAACTCTATTTTTCTAAAGGGTAGATTTAGTGCATCTTCACTTCTTCCAGTGTGAAGTAATTGGTAGCTTGTAAAACTCTCCTTTGGGGGGCTACCGAGTGGCGCAGCAGTCTAAGGCACTGCATCTCAGTGCTAGAGGCATCACTACAGACCCTGGTTCAAATCCAGGCTGTATCACAACCGGCTGTGATTGGTAATCCCATGGCCCAGCGTCGTCCCGGTTAGGGGTAGGCCGTCATTGTAAATAAGAATTTGTTCTTAACTGACTTAACTAGTTAAATAAAGGTTAAGTAAAATAAAAACTATATTTTCAGAGTAGCTACCCAACACTTTGTAGGGCGAAGTTACCCCTAGACACTGATCTGAGGTAAATTTTGAATTCGGGGTCTGAAAGATGATTCTAGATCTCTACGAAGGGAAACTTCAGCCCGGAGCCCATTAATAACACTGGGAAGCGAATGAGTGGCTTTGACTATACAGTTTACTGTACTCAGCCCCATAGTACCTACACATATTTAACACATATACATTTGAATGTTGCTGTAGATTCAGAAATGCATGCAGTCCAACGACTCTTTGGGAATAAACTTTTTCCCATGCTCACGTGGTCCCTAACACAAAAAAAGAAACACCAGCCCCCCCACAAAAAAAACATAATTAAAGTAACTTTTGGATTACCAAAACGTAATCTGATTACTTTCTCTTACTTTTTTGGGATTACTTTCCCCTTAAGAGGCATTAGAAGAAGACAAAAAGTATCTGACTTGTGGTCAGACTTGCTCAGGTGGAACAAGTTTAATCTTGCAACTTTTTAAAATGCTGTTTGAATGTCATTGAGAAAACAGAAACGTGTCATGACATATTTTTCACAAACATCCTTTGTGTATTTAAAAGTCATCTAAGGAGTCATCATCTAGTTTTTCAAAAATATCTGTAATCTGATTACAATATTTTTGCTGGTAATCAGATTACATGTAACGGATTACATGTAATCAGTTACTCCCAAACCTTGAAAACACAGCCAGTGATCATACACGCGCACACATACAAACACACACACACACACACACACACACACACACACACACACACACACACACACACACGATTGGTACTCACTAGCACAGCTCAGGCTCTGTTTGTAAAGGCCCCAGATGAATTCACCACACAAATCGCACCAGCTGATCTGAGTGTAGCTGCAGGGCTGGAAGTCATGTCCCTTTCCAACCTGACCTGTGAACCACGAGGGTCCCTCAACACTCACACTGTCCCCCACCAGCCGGACCACGTGGCTGGGCCTCTCCGGAGCCCTCACCTGCCTGGGGGTCAGGGGCGCTGCTGGGGGCAGAGAGGCTGGTGGGTCTGGTGCCAGCTCAATGCGATCATTCAGGCTGAGGTCTTTCAGCTCAATCAGCTCACACTTGGACATGCCATTTACCCAGGCAAACAGCCGGGCAACGGCTTGTGGCGGCTCACTTCCCATGGTTCGCATGGACTACACCCGGCTCAGTCTCGCTGGCACTAATCCATCCACTGGCCGTCGCAGCATCTGTATTTAGATCTTTGACCATGTCAGATGAGGTGATGTCTATGGTGCAGAGAAAGTGTTGACTGAGGCTATCTGGGTTTAGTCCATCTCCGGTGTGATGTGTAATGTGCCAGAACAGGTGTCCATGGAGTCCTCTTCAGGCTCTGTCATAGACCAAGCTGGTTATCTAAATCAGAGGGAATTCAAAAAAAGGAATCATACCGGAGTTCTATAATAACAATTAGACTTCATCACATCTCAGCATTATTCTGACTGCAGTCTATACCAGCTGTTACAATCATTGCCTTCACCATGCCATCACAGGCCTCATTTGTATCCACCAAAACTTGAGAAACATTTCAATTCTGTTTAACAGTTCAATAGGCAACACAAGTTGTTGGTAGAATACAGCTGGCTCTGACTACCACATATATATACAGTGGGGAGAACAAGTATTTGATACACTGCCGATTTTGCAGGTTTTCCTACTTACAAAGCATGTAGAGGTCTGTAATTTTTATCATAGGTACACTTCAACTGTGAGAGACGGAATCTAAAACAAAAATCCAGAAAATCACATTGTATGATTTTTAAGTAATTAATTTGCATTTTATTGCATGACATAAGTATTTGATCACCTACCAACCAGTAAGAATTCCGGCTCTCACAGACCTGTTAGTTTTTCTTTAAGAAGCCCTCCTGTTCTCCACTCATTACCTGTATTAACTGCACCTGTTTGAACTCGTTACCTGTATAAAAGACACCTGTCCACAACCTCAATCAAACAGACTCCAACCTCTCCACAATGGCCAAGACCAGAGAGCTGTGTAAGGATATCAGGGTTAAATTGTAGACCTGCACAAGGCTGGGATGGGCTACAGGACAATAGGCAAGCAGCTTGGTGAGAAGGCAACAACTGTTGGCGCAATTATTAGAAAATGGAAGAAGTTCAAGATGATGGTCAATCACCCTCGGTCTGGGGCTCCATGCAAGATCTCACCTCGTGGGGCATCAATGATCATGAGGAAGGTGAGGGATCAGCCAGAACTACACGGCAGGACCTGGTCAATGACCTGAAGAGAGCTGGGACCACAGTCTCAAAGAAAACCATTAGTAACACACTACGCCGTCATGGATTAAAATCCTGCAGCGCACGCAAGGTCCCCCTGCTCAAGCCAGCGCATGTCCAGGCCCGTCTGAAGTTTGCCAATGACCATCTGGATGATCCAGAGGAGGAATGGGAGAAGGTCATGTGGTCTGTTGAGACAAAAATAGAGCTTTTTGGTCTAAACTCCACTCGCCGTGTTTGGAGGAAGAAGAAGGATGAGTACAACCCCAAGATCACCATCCCAACCGTGAAGCATGGAGGTGGAAACATCATTCTTTGGGGATGCTTTTCTGTAAAGGGGACAGGACGACTGCACCGTATTGAGGGGAGGATGGATGGGGCCATGTATCGCGAGATCTTGGCCAACAACCTCCTTCCCTCAGTAAGAGCATTGAAGATGGGTCGTGGCTGGGTCTTCCAGCATGACAACGACCCGAAACACACAGCCAGGGCAACTAAGGAGTGGCTCCATAAGAAGCATCTCAAGGTCCTGGAGTGGCCTAGCCAGTCTCCAGACCTGAACCCAATAGAAAATCTTTGGAGGGAGCTGAAAGTCCGTATTGCCCAGCGACAGCCCCGAAACCTGAAGGATCTGGAGAAGGTCTGTATGGAGGAGTGGGCCAAAATCCCTGCTGCAGTGTGTGCAAACCTGGTCAAGAACTACAGGAAACGTATGATCTCTGTAATTGCAAACAAAGGTTTCTGTACCAAATATTAAGTTCTGCTTTTCTGATGTATCAAATACTTATGTCATGCAATAAAATGCAAATTAATTACTTAAAAATCATACAATGTGATTTTCTGGATTTTTGTTTTAGATTCCGTCTCTCACAGTTGAAGTGTACCTATGATAAAAATTACAGACCTCTACATGCTTTGTAAGTAGGAAAACCTGCAAAATCGGCAGTGTATCAAATACTTGTTCTCCCCACTGTATATATCCTATAAATGAAAAAAAAACAGGAGATTAATATTTCTTGGCCAAAGCTAGAATTAATAAGATTATATAAAATGTGGGACAAGATGACTAGTTTAATCCTGCATGAGAGCGCAGCGGAGAGCATAGCCTTTGACATGACAGAAATATGACAACATTGCAGGCCACCTGTGTTCCTGTGACTGTTGGGAAAGAGGCACTCAGCAGGGATTGACATGAGGGAAAAACAATACTTGACTATAGACTGCAGACAAAAAAGGCACTATTCTACTAGGGAATGCATACAATTGAGAGGGTGAATTACAATAGCCTATCCATTGCTATCCCAAGCATGTGCAGCATGCTCATTTAGGCCAGTGGTTCCCAACCAGGGGTACTAGGACCCCTGGGGGTACTTGGCCTATCCCTATGGGATAGCTGCGAACACTCATGGGACCCTAGCCCTACTGGTAAAATGCACATGAGGGGGTACTTCAGGTAGGGGTACTCCGGGCAGAGCAAAATGGAGTTGGAAACCACTGATTTAGGCTATAGGTTCTGTATATAGAATAAAGGGATTCCTTCCCTCTAAATTGAAATAGATATATCTCAGATAAAAGAGGAGCCCTGACAGAGGACACCCTAAATCCACTGGTGCCCTAGCTGTGACCAGGGCAAAGTACCTATCTTTTTAATATTAGGAATGCAGTTCATTTCAATATGTTTTCTCCCAACCCAAGCTGTTGTTGAAACTTTTCGTTCCCCCTTCAATGAACCCCTTTTGTGTCTCTTATAGACTAATTCAGTGACACGAATAAGAACAAGAGCTGCACGGATTTTCACCTGGCCAACTGGGTCACCACTACGTGCAGCGCAGCGCAACAACTATCCACATTGGTTACAAATTAGTTACACAGACTCGACCATGTTTGCAGCGTTTATAATATTGACTAGACTAAAATATAGCCTATGTGTATTGACGTTAAATTGTAATTTACCATCGGAGTTGTTATTGAGGTCATCACATCGAAGATTATTAGGTAGCCTAGTTTCTATGAACTTAATTTAATTAAAACTATCCTATACATCCCAGAACAGCACTATTATCGATGACCATGTTAATAACGACCAGTTAACTACCAGTTTCAATCCGACCGCTGAGCTCTCCGAGGGACCGGGTTTACTGACACAGGTTTACTGACACCGCGCGCGACCCAACATGATGCACCACAAACAGCACATTTGTAAAAATGTATTTTCTACCCAACTAACTCACCTCTCTTCGTGTCCACCTCCTCATTGTTGGTTAGGCATTAATCGTGGGTAGCCTACATTTTGACTGGGGTCCAAGGTTGAGGTCCATCAATTCGTTTTTTTCTCCCCTCAAAACTGCCTGACAGTCACTCTCTTCGATGTTTGCGCATGCACTCTGTAGCAGTCAGATTACTGCTGCCTAATCCGGTATTTAACTGTCGTGTTTCATGTTGTTCCTCAATCTTCATGCCATGAGGTTTTCCCGGATAGGCTGTTCTCCATCAAACAAAGCAAAATGTTTCTATATGTAGTATTTATATAGACTAAATTCCTAGAAATTATGTTAGTGCTCACATGAAACAAATTGTAAATGCATGCCAGTGGGGAGCTGTCCATTGCTGAAGTTGCTGAAATCGATCCGCAAGGTGTTGGAGAAAGTGAGATCTAACAGTCCACTTTATAAGATGTGATATTAACTAGGCCTCCTATGTAATTTTGCATTCTACAATATTTCAAAGATCTGATATTCCAAGACATTTTGTCACCCTAACCCCCCGAAATGTAGCCTGGCCCTAGTCAAATTGTCTGTTTCACTGATTAAATATTCAATGTTTTGGAAATCACCCGAAGAGAAGCCTCGGGTTAGAAATATGGAGCTCTGTTCTCCAAAACCACACAGTGAAGATGAAAGCAGAGATGTTAGTGTACATTGTATGAATATTAAAGTGTAATGTGTTTTTAGTATAGCATTTGCAGACAATATTGAACAAGATTAATGAATGGAGTAATGAACAGCAGGTGAATAGGATAACTGCTCTGCACGGTAGGCCTTTAACTACCATGCTCCCTCCTTTTTATGATGAACCCAGTGTGAGTTTATGTTATCCTTTATCTTCTTCCTTGCTCAGAGAGGAAACGCTGTCTTCATCAAGGGGAAGGGAGGGAGGGTCTCTGAGAGGCCCACAGTAGATAACAAACACTGGGCAGTGAGAGTGAGAGAGAGAGTCTGGCACTGGGCCATTGGTTACAAGAATGGAAGGAATCCTCTCCTTCTTTCCCATTGGAAAAATATGTTAATTGGTTTTGAATGGCTGATTTGCTATGGTTGCTGCCTGCTGGAGTCCGAAATTAATCCACTCATTTCAAAGCATCAATCTGAGCAGGCTCTTTTCTGACCAGTAATCCAACATTAGTGAACTGAATGCAAAACTAATTTGACAAGAAATATGTTGCATTATTAACACTGGCCCAGTTGGAAGTCCTGAACCGAAACCATTTCATAAATTATAAAATAGTATATTCCTTTGTTTTGTATAAACATACTTTTTTTCTCATTCTTGAGAGGGACAATAGAAGGCAAGAGGAAGTAAAATACACCTTTATCATGATGTCAAACATTTTGTATCCTTCCTGCCCATTTGTACACAGTTGAAATAGAAACCAAGAGACAAGTACTGTATAATTAAACAGAGAGAGAGAGCGAGATGGAGAACATACTACGACCACATGTGAGTGAAGAGACAATTTAGTCCAGCAGATAAGAACCAAATATACCCGAAATCGTTCCGTTTTATGATACAAGTATCAAACCAGGGGTGCCATTTTATTAAATGGCTGCAATTCGTTTTTTCTGTTCAAATAAAATAGGATAAAATCATCAATTACTTTTTAATGTTATCTACCCACTAAATAAACTCCACAGATAATATAGATAATCATTCTGATCATAAAATATTCTTAAGACCCAGTGGTGTAATGTACTTAAGTAAACATATCTTAAAGTAAAAATTTTGGGGTATCTGTACTTTTCTTTACTATTTATATTTTTTGACAACTTTTATTTTTACTCCACTACATTCCTAAAGAAAATAATGTACTTTTTACTCCATACATTTTCCGTGACACCCAAAAGTACTCATTACATTTTGAATGCTTAGCAGGACAGGAAAATGGTCCAATTCACGCACTTATCAAGAGAACATCCCTGGTCATCCCTACTGCCTCTGATCTGGCGCACTCACTTGACACAAATGCTTCATTTGTCAATTATGTGTGAGTGTTGGAGTGTGCCCCTGGCTATAAGTACATTTTAAAAACAAGAAAATCGTGCTGTCTGGTTTGCCTAATCTAAGGAATTTGAAATTATTTATACTTTTACTTTTGATACTTAAGTATATTTTAGCAATTACATTTACTTTTGATACTCAAGTATATTTTAAACCAAATACCTTTAGACTTTTACTCAAGTAGTATTTTGCTGGGTGAGTTTCACTTTCCTTGAGTCATTTTCTATTAAGTTATCTTTACCTTTACTCAAGCTATGTGTATGTCACGTGTTACAACTTCACAGGAGAGGCATTTGAACGTAAAACAATAGTTTTTTAAATCAAAATGCGTTTTTTGACAGAAATGTCTTCTGGAACATATGAACATTCATGTGCCTTAATAACAAACTTGTATACCATCTGTAAATACAAATAAAATGTTTTAATTATGAGCCTAGTTGGTTTAACAACTGAAAAAGTCAGGAACCTTCCCGCTAGCCATTATTGGCTGAGATAATGGATGGGCTGGACATACCGAGAGATGCGTTCGGATTGGTCTGCCATGTATCATGCTTCTGTCTATAACATGAGCTGCTCAGTATGTGTAGATGATCCTTGCTACCGCGGCTTTTTTGAAAGATATAACGTTAGCCATGGAGAACTGCAAAAGTGTTGCTGCTGCGCTCAACAAAATTGCTGCCCTGAATTTAGCAGGCACTATTGACAAAGATCTGTAGGAAAAAGTTGTGATAGAATACTTTCTGCACACTGTCAGTATGAACCGGAGTGACTTGACATAATGGGCCAAACAAGCATTCATCCATGCATACGGGTAAGAGTCTGCAGTGGAGAAAGTGGAAAGCTTCAAGTTCCTTGGCATACACATCACTGACAAATTGAAATTGTCCACCCACACAGACAGTGTGGTGAAGAAGGCCAATAGTGCCTCTTCAACCTCTGGAGGCTGAAGAAATTTAGATTGGCACCTAAAACCCTCACAAACTTTTACAGATGCACAATTTAAAGCATCCTGTCGGGCTGTATCACCGCCTGGTACGGCAATTGCACCACCCATAACTGCAGGGCTTTCCAGAGGGTGGTGTGGTCTGCCCAATGCGTCACCGGGGGCAAACTACCTGCCCTCCAGGACACCTACAGCACCCGATGTCACGGGAAGGCCAAAAAGATCATCAAGGACAACAACCACCCAAGCCACTGCCTGTTCACCCCGCTTTCATCCAGAACGGGAGGTCAGTACAGGTGCATCAAAGCTAGGACCGAGAGACTGAAAAATAGCTTCTGTCTCAAGGCCATCAGACTGTTAACTAGCCATCACAGGCACCTCAGAGACTGCTGCCCTATATACATAGACTTGAAATCACTGGCCACTTTAATAATGTGTAACGCAGACATTGGGAGTCAGGAAGCAAGTCTAAGGGGTGAATTTAATAATACAAAAAAACATGGAACAATACCAAACAAGAGTAGCGTCTGGACATGAGAAACATAACTAATACTGCCTGCAGAAAGAACCAAAGGGAGTGACAGATATAGGGGAGATAATCATAGAAGTGATGGAGTCCAGGGAGTCTCATGAGGCACAAGTGCGTGTAACGATGGTGGTAGGTGTGCGTAATAATAAGTAAACTGGCAACAATGAGCGCCAGAGAGGGGGAGCGGGAATAGATGTGACATAATGGAACACTAGTCACTTTAATAATGTTGACATATTTTGCACTACTCATCTCATATGTATATACTGTATTCTATTCTATTCTACTGTACTTTAGTCTATGCCGCACGGACATTGCTCGTCCAAATATTTATATATTCTTAATTCCATTCCTTTACTTTATATTGTGTGCATTGTGTGTATTGTTGTGAAATTTTTAGATATTACTGCATTGTTGGAGCTAGAAACACAAGCATTTCGCTACACCCGAAATAACATCTGCCAAACATGTGTATGTGACCAATAAAATTTGATTTGATTTGATTTGGTCTAGCTACATTTTCAGATATTATACTTTACGTTTCTAATTTTGTCAGAAACTCATTTTCATTGCAAGTTCAAGCGTATTGTTAGCTAGCTAGCAAACATTAGCTTCCTGGCTCTCTAGCTAGCGTTACGTGTTTGATATGTGTAGTAATATTATTTGTATCTCAGAAACCCATTTGCATTGCTAGTTATAGACTAATGTTAGCTAGCTAGCTAACATTAAATATAGTTGGTTAACTTTATTAACCAGCAGACTTATACTACAGCATTTCATACATGGTGGCTAGCTATGACAATATATTTGTACTGTATGGGTTGGGATTATGGTTAATTGTTTAGCAAGCTTTCTAGCTACATGTCTAAACAAAAGACTCCACTTCGCCAGATGATTACATGACCCATCAAGTTAGCCAGGTGTGTCTGGGTAAGCATAATCTAATATTTTTTTTAAATATTTATACAATATTTTTTATCTGCACACTTTCTATTTTTGATATTGCTACTATGCAAATATGCAAGTAACCATTTAACTGTACTGTTTACACCTTCTGTATCCTGTGCATGTGACAAATCACCTTGAATGGACGTTGACAAAGAAGAGCTCTCCAGTAGGTGTACCAAATCATTCAAGGGACATTTTCTCAAAAGTGGGGTTACAAGTTAATCAACTTTCAAAACAGAATGACTTTCCCATTGTACCTCAACTACAGTGTATGATATGCCATACTGTAGCTCTGAGTCTGTACTTAAAAAAACACAATTTAAAATGTTGCTACATAAGACCGAATTGAGGTGGTGGGTTACATATTGGACTTGATTCACTTGGCTATATATCCATAAATAATTGGCACATACAGCCCAATGATGGCTTAAAATGTTTGAGGGGGTCTAAAAAACACAATGAAATGGACAAAAAAATATACGTATCCTTTAAACTTTTAGTAGACAAGTGGTGCAAACGCATGCCAAATTACAGTGTTTTGTAAATGTTTTTTATTGTTAGTTCCAATAGTTTACATGTAAACACTCTAAAAAGGTATATGGGTGTTCCCTGTAGTCTACTGACTGCAATGATATATAATATTCTAATCACTCAGTTTCATGAGAATATGCATATTAACCTTCTTGAGTGATGAGAGTAAATACTCTTTTAGCGGATTTCAGAGCATATGATATTAACAAGCTACAGACTAACCTACCTATATTGTTTACATCTGTGCACATTTATTCTATAGCAGCATCATGAGAAAAAAAACGCAACCATTCAGTACAATCATCCATAAATGTCATAAGAAATTACGTGGTGTTTTTGGTCTTACAGTAATGTTGTAGTATGCTATTATGCTCAGGCTGTTATACAGAATCATAATGAATCATTTACTAAGTGTTCTTGCGAGACATTGATTCATCGTTCTGGTGTGCTCCGGCAGCATTATACCCATGATTATACATCGTTTTCCAAAATGACCACCAACCAGCTCCATAGGGCCATATTGGACAGGATTCACATGGCCATATCTCCATAAATAATTGGGACATACAACCCAATGATTAATAAAAATGTTTGAGCGGGTCTGGAGAACACAATAAAATCTATCTTTTAAATATTTTGTAGAAAAGTTGTTAAAAAGGGCCACAACATTGTTGCCAAAAATACTTTAGACATGCCCTAGTGTGTGAAATTTGGTGGCTCTATCACAAAGTACCCAAAAAAGTAATGAGGCTGCTGGACTATAGTCAAAATTACCTCAATATGACCCCTATTAACGTCTTACGAGTACTTTATGATCAGAATTATTGTCTATGTTATCTGTGGAGTTTATTTAGTGGGTAGATAACATTAAAGTCATTTTTATATTGTTTAGAATGATTTTACCCTATTTTCTTCTAACAGGAAATTCGGATGGCAGCTGTTTTTTGAAAGTGGCCTCCCTGGTGATTGACAGGCTTCCCAGACTGCCTCCAATCTTTAAAATGTTCCTTAAGTTATCTAGTATTAGTGTACCAAGTTTGATACTTGTATCATAAAATGGAACAATTATTTCAGCTATCTGCAGGACTAGTTGGTTGCAGTGTATCTGAGTGGATGAGGGCCTTTATGCCCTAGTGAGAATGTGTCATTCTAGTGTCTAGCCGTGTTGCACAAGTCTCATGCTTGTTTGGGAGGAATTGGAGCACATTGAGTAGTGAATGGAGGAGCACTGTGTCCATTGAGTGGTGCAGTTTGAAATGGGCGGTAGCCTATTCCAGGTGCCCATTTAACAGCAGTGCGCAACACACAGCACAATGCTACAATCATACCATGGCTCCACAGAGAGATCATTATGCACCATGATGAGTTTACAGACTGCATTATTCAAGATTTAGCAAACTACTTCTGGACATTCTGTTGTATTCTTGATTCCTTGTTCATTCTCTAGGCCTACTGCTCGGGGCTTGCTCTACTGGCAAAATCCGACTTTCCCCATAAAATAATGATTAGGAAAGGTTAATCAGTGCAGTGAAGAAAAGACAATGTAGGCCAGCTGATGGTTTGTGCTCCATGATCATTCCTTTTTTTTTTTAGCATTTCCTTCTGAATATAACACAGTGTTGGTGCAACAGTTGGAATCCAGCCTGTTCCACAATGGAAATTAAGTAATTAACACCTCTCTTTATGTAGTCGGGTCATGATAAGGAAGAATGCGCTCAGTGCATTCCAAAAGCTTTGAAATACTGGAACGCAACTGCTTAACTGAACTACAATCCCCAAAATGCACCTGAGAAAGTAGGAAGTGTATAGTGATTCTTTCTACGTCACACCGCAGCCAGAATTTCAACGTCAAGCAAACGTCGCATAGTCATGCTGATTGAGAATAGAACATTGCGCGCAATTAAGGACCATTTTCATAATCTCTATGCAATTTAAATATTTACATTCCGGTAGGTATAAGTCTTATTTAGCAAAACGTGTGGTTATTGTGGTAGGCTACTGTTTGACGTGCTTATCCCACTCTCACTTGTCAATAACGGTTTGCAATAGCTTTCTCGTTAAGCATATTCTACTTTACTGAATCAATTTAGTGAGGAATTTAATGGTGTTATGCTTTGGTATTAACTTTCACTATGTGTTTCGAGGAATATACAAAAAAGTCAGCTTTTCTGTTTTCAGGAAAAGGAATCAACTCCCCCTTGTGGGGTAAAAAGGTAGCTGTGGGTTCAAATGTGGTTGCCCTGACGTTGGATGCGCACAGTTCTGCCTGTCCGTCTCTTGTACGAGGGAAAGGCGGGAAACCATGGCGAAACTCTCCGAATCAGAGCCCCGAATTTACAGTTTTGGGAAAGTCGCATGTGGGATACTGACTCACGTGCTTTGTGTTGTCTTCACTGTGTTTATCACGGTATTGGCCAAGCCTGGAACAAGTGAGTAACCTAGCCTTGGCGCCAGAAGCAGAGCACCCATCAATGCTGTTCCATATCTGCATATAACACATGGAATACTTTATATTGAGTTGATGAAACGAGACAATATTTTTGGGGTTGATCTGTTTTTCAGGTTTGTTCTCTTGGCACCCTTTCCTGATGACACTGGCGGTAAGGTGACACATCTGTGTGTGCATAATGTAATTTGTGAATTCATCTCATTCAAATGTCTCAGAAGTGTTACAACAGTTCACGGTCATTCCATCTTTCCTCCACCACTCTCACCTTCTTTTCTTGCCGTTCTCTTGATCCCCCTCTTCCCTCTTAGTTCTCCCTCTGCATGACAGAGGCTGTGCTCCTCTTCTCTCCACATTGCTCTCCCATTCGGAAGCTTTCCCACAAGACCAAGGGGCGTGTCCACTGGATCCTGCAGTGCCTCTGTGCCAGCTGTGCCACCCTGGGCCTGGCATCCATCTTCTACAACAAGCACCTGAACGGCAAGCCCCACTTCGCCTCGTGGCACGGCCTGGTGGGCCTGGGGACATTGTGTGTTGTTGGGGTGCAGTCTCTGGCCGCTCTGCCCCTCCTCTACCACTCCCTGGCTAAGGGGTGGTCCCTGGCTAAGCTGAAGCGCTACCACGCAGCGTCTGGCCTAGTCACTTACCTGCTGGGAAGTGTCAGTCTGCTCCTGGGCATATGCTCAGTGTGGTTTACAGGTGCTGTGGGAGGATACACCTGGTACCTGGCAGCACTGTGTCCTACCCTCAGCACCCTGGTCATCATGAGCCAGGTGTCCAATACCTACATGGCTAAGAAACGGCTGGTGTCCTAACCAGGCATTCCGCCAAAACCAAGCTCACAAACAGCAGCCATAAACTATTACTGTATTCAAATGAAGCTTTAATAAAGCTTTACTGTAAGGCTCGCCGTAGGGCTATGTTTGGAAGACCAACCTGCATTCTGCCTAATGCCCAAAAGTACCAGTGCCTTACATTGGTGAAATGATGATTTTGTTACATCTACTGCTGAACTATTTCTAATTTCAAAGTTTGGTCTTTGTATGTTAATTCTACCTTGAGCAAAAAAAAGTGCACGGAATCACCAATGAGCATAGCTTAGCTGTTTTTTCCCCCATGTGATGACAGGCCTCGGTCTTTTTGAGTATTTAGTAGTGTATAGTACAGTAGTATTTTGTATCCGAGAGCCAAGGAGACAAAGAAACCCTGTTATGTGTCTAAGGAAGTACTAATATTGGTTGTTAACTATGCAAAACAACTAGAGGCCACTGATGCTGCTTGATTTTATTTGCCTTTAGGCTTGAATGGACCAATGCACATTTTTTTGTGATTGGTTTGTTTTTATAAGGTGATGCATTTGTGTGCTAGTTTACACTAAGGTGTGAAATTCCAGCCAAATACGTAAGATGTCATATTTACTGATGTGCTAGGCTGACTGCAATGAAGTGTCAAAAAAAGAGCGTAGTGTTTGCTCCCATACATTCTGTAAATCCATTACCCTCAATTGTCTTAATGAAAGGATGTACGCATAGTTTCATCATAAGCGCATCATATTCAAATCCATTATCCTCACATGGGCGTTTCATAGATTTCCAGCTGCAAGAGTGCAATTGAAGGTCGAGTTGAACATTATTCATGGAATATACTGTAGATTATTACTGATCATTGTTGACATGTTTTGTCAAATTTATATTTTGATGTCATTTCAATAAAAAATACTTTTTGCATATTGGTATGTTTCCATGTGCATATACAGTGCATTCGGAAAGTATTCAGACCCCTTGATTTTTTTCCACGTTACAGCTTTATTCTAAAATGTATTACATTTAAAAAAAATCCTCAATCTGCACACAATAACCCATGATGACAGAGCGAAAACAGGTTTCACATTTTTGCTCATTTATAAAAAATAAACAGAAATACCTTATTTATATAAGTATTCAGACTCTTTGCTATGACATTCAATCCAATGAATTAGGTTGACGCCCAGGTGCGTCCTGTTTCCATTCATCATCCTTGAGATGTGGTTAAATCAATTGATTGGACATGATTTGGAAAGGCACATACCTGTCTATATAAGGTCCCACAGTTGACAGTGCATGTCAGAGCAAAAACCAAGCCATGAGGTCAAAGGAATTGTCCATAGAGCTCCGAGACAGGATTGTGTCGAGGCACAGATCTGGGAAAGGGTAGCAAAAAAAATTATTCTGCAGCATTGAAGGTCCCAAGAACACAGTGGCCTCCATCCTTAAATGGAAGAAGGTTGGAACCAAGACTCTTCTTAGAGCTGGCCGCCCAGCCAAACTAAGCAATCGGGGGAGAAGGGCCTTGTTCAGGGAGGTGACCAAGAACCCGATGGTCACTCTGACAGAGCTCCAGAATTCCTCTGTGGAGATGAGAGAACATTCCAGAAGGACAACCATCTCTGCAGCACTCCACCAATCAGGCCTTTATGGTAGAGTGCCAGACGGAAGCCACTCCTCAGTAAAAGGTACATGACAGCCCGCTTGGAGTTTGCCCAAAGGCACCTAAAGGACTCTGACCATGCAAATCAAGATTCTCTGGTCTGATGAAACTAAGATTGAACTCTTTGGCCTGAATGCTAAGCTTCACGTCGAGGAAACCTGGCACCATCCCTACGATGAAGCACGGTGGTGGCAGAATCATGCTGTGGGGATGTTTTTCAGGGACTGGGAGACTAGTCATGATTGAGGGAAAGATGAACGAAGGAAAGTACAGAGAGATCCTTGATGAAAACCTGCTCCAGAGTGCTCAGGACCTCAGACTGGGGAGAAGGTTCACCTTCCAACAGGACAACAACCCTAAGCACATAGCCAAGACAATGCAGGAGTGGCTTTGGAACAAGTCTCTGAATGTCCTTGAGTGGCTCAGCCAGAGCCCGGACTTGAACCCGATCGAACATCTCTGGAGACCTGAAAAAAGCTGTGCAGTGACACTCTCCATCCAAACTGACAGACCTTGAGAGGATCTGCAGAAAAAAAAAATGGGAGTAACTCCCCAATTACAGGTGTGCCAAGCTTGTAGCGTCATACCCAAGAAGACTCAAGGCTGTAATAACTGCCAAAGGTGCTTCAACAAAGTACTGCGTAAAGGGTCTGAATACTTCCGTAAATGTGATCAGTTTATTTTTTATAGATTTGCAAAGAAAACTAAACAAAACTGTTTTTGCTTTGTCATTATGGGGTATTGTGTGTATATTGATGAGAACAATCTATTTAATCCATTTTAGAATAAGGCTGTAACATAAAATGTGGAAAAAGTCAAGGGGTCTGAATACTTTTCAAATGCACTGTAACTTCAAAAAACATCTGTGCGTAGAACATACAAAGCCCATCATTTTTTTTGTCAGTGTAATAATAAAATGAAGTAACAACGCAGGAGAAGTGTGTTTTTATTATGTTAAAATAACATTAACGAAGTAACACAGTTGTCATATGGGGGTGACGGGAGGGACACAGTCAGTCTGTGCCAATGCTCTGCTCTTCCACAGACACGGGTCAAAAGATCAACGTGGATAAAAAGAGAAGGGGGAAAAAAAGTAATTAAAAAAAATTAAATACAGCAGATGAATTTGTTTCCATCATTATAAATAAAGAATCTTGGTAAATTCATACAATAAGATAAATGACAAACTAGTCAAGGCAAGCTAACATTATCAAGTTGTTATAAATCAACACTGTTACTTAAACAACATATAGATCATGTTCTCTTCATGATAACACTAAGAAATAATAAGCACAGTGAAACTATTTGGATTGAGAGGGAGGATGGGGATTCCTTCTCCAAGGAAATAGTGTTCCCTGTTAAAAGGACTGGGATGATTGGCTAAATCATTTGATAGACACAAGACATGGCCAATTAGAAAAAGGTTGAGGTTCCGAAGTGAGGTGGAAAAAAACATGATCAACTAAAAACAGGGTGTAAGGAAGAGGACAAGGAAGTAAGCAGTAGTGGGTGGGTAGAGTGAAGGTTGTGAGGAGTGTATGGTGAAATAGGGAGTAGAGCGTAAACTGAAACTCCACAAAAAAGTGTGAGTTACATAATAACTCCAGTAGGCTTATTCCATGTCCAATTGCAGATTTTATTCCAGTGGAGAAACAGAACCTTGAGGCCCGATCCATTCCACTCACAATGATTTTGACATGACATCACAGACCGAGAAAGGTACTGACCAACCACGGAGAAACTTTTGACTACTTTAATACACTAAGTAAATGTCCAAATACTTATGTAAAAAAAATTATTACGTATTCAAATGGGGGGACTAGACACATAGTGCTTTCATTTCTAAATGGTAAAACAGATACATTGCCTTCAGAAAATATTCACACCCCTTGACTTTTTCCACATTTTGTTGTTACAGCCTGGCTGAATTTAAAATGAATTGAGACTTTTTTGTCACTGGCCTACACATAATACCCCACAATGTCGAAGTGGAATTATGTTTTTCAAAATGTTTACAAATTAATTCAAAAGGAAAATCTGAAATGTCTTGAGTCAATAAGTATTCAACCCCTTTGTTAAAAAAAGTACACATTGAATATCCCTTTGAGCATGGTGAAGTTATTAATTACACTTTGGATGGTGTATCAATACACCCAGTCACTACAAAGATACAGGCGTACTTCCTTACTCAGTTGCCGGAAAGGAAGGAAACCGTTCAGGGATTTTACCATGAGGCCAATAGTAACTTTAAAACCGTTACAGAGTTGAATGGCTGTGATAGTTTTCTTCTGAGGATGGAGCAACAACATTGTAGTTACTACACAATTCTAACATAATTGACGGTGTGAAAAGAAAGAAGCCTGTACAGAAAAAAAATATTCTACAACATGCATTTTGTTTGCAACAAGGCACTAAAGTAATTTAGCAAAAAATGTGGCAAAGCAATTAACCTTTTGTCCTGAATACAAAGTGTATTGTATAGGCAAATCCAATGCAACAAATTACTGAGTACCACATGTTACGGGTATGCTTTTAATCGATAAGGACTGGGGAGTTTTTCAGGATAAAAAATAAACAGAATGGAGCTAAGCACAGGTAACATCCTAAAGGAAAACCTGGTTCAGTCTGCTTTCCACCAGACACTGGGAGATGAAGCCACCTTTCAGCTAGACAATAACCTACAAAACAAGGCTAAATCTATACAAGTTGCTTTCCAAGAAGACTGTGAATGTTCCTGAGTGGTCAAGTTAGTTTTGACTTACATCTACTTGAATGATGAACAAATTTGAATTTTGAAAAGAATAATGGCCAAATGTTGCACAATCCAGGTGTGGAAAGCTCTTACAGACGTACCCAGAAAGATCCACAGCTGTAATCACTGCCTAAGGTGCTACTACAAAGTATTGATTCAGGGGTGTGAATACTTATGTAAATGAGATGTCTGTATTTCATTTTCAAAACATGTTTTCACAAAACATATTCAATCTATTTTAAATTCAGGCTGTAACATCAAAATGTGTAATAAGTCAAGAGATGTGAATACTTTCTGAAGGCACTGTATGTATGAAAATACACACAAAAAAGGGTGATATTTTGTACTGTTGCCTCATGAAAAACTTGATCTCAAATTCAAAATGCTGGAGTATAGAGGCAAATGTAAAAATGTTAGCTTCACTGTCCAAATAAATGTATAGGGGAGTGTATATTGTCTTCTCATCCTTTCCAACTGGGTTTGCTACAATGTCTATCAAACAGCTAACGGCTCTAAAATCACATTTTTTATATTTTGAATGCAAACGGTCCAACAGACGATCACATAGTACCATCTGATGTGCGCTCCGACGAGATAGAGTCCTGACAGGCCTCAGTAATCGTCATGGGGGTAAAATAACTGCACGGCCATGCTAGAAGACATAGCGGTGGAGGCAGTGCTTAGAAGCCCCATGTTCAACCAACTGGTCCCCTACAACAACAAGTCCATCCATTCCCATCCATGGTCTCTGGTGCTCAGCCTCACCAACCTCAGGGGCTCGGGCAAATCTTCAGTCTCTTCAGTAAGATATTCAGCATAAGGATTTTGTTACTTTGTCTTGGTAAGCACATTGAGGTACGCCTCGTTCCCTCTCACTTGCCCGCTCATAGGAGTCTGTGTGTGTGTGTTTGTGGAGGGGGGCTAAGAGGGTTAGCCAGGTTAGGGCGGGGAGTTGTTTGTTTTTGCAACTTATCCACTCAGGGTTAACGAATGCTGGCTCATTGTCCTGTTACCTCGATGACGTCATCGTCCGAGCTGCTGCCGCCGTTGTCCGTGGACATGTGATGGGTGTCAGGCTGGCTCAGGGCTGCACCCAGGAGGCTGGAGGGGGAAGAGGGGTAGTGGGAGAGGAAACTGGAGCTTCCTCCAGAGCTGGCTGGGCCTCCTCCCAGGGTGTTGGGGTACATCCTGGGATCAGGCAGCAGGGACTGACTGTAGTTCAGAGGGAAGCCTGGGGACAGAAGGTCGGCCACACTGGGATTCATTAGGTAGGGGGGCAGGGTGGTGGAGGCAGAGGACACAGGCATGGTGTTGGTGGAGGAGGAGGTGGTGGAGGAGGAGGGGAGGTGTCCGTTGCTTCCTGTGGCTGAGGAGGCGTGGTTGAGGAGGTCCGCCCCTGCCGAGGGGAACATGGCCTGCAGGTCTCCCAGAGTCTGTCCTGCTGACTGGAGGAAGGGGGATGAGGAATTGCCTCCCATCAGCAGCGGGTGGCTCATGTGTCCATCCAAGGCCTGGTTCAGGGGGGGGAAGCTGAGGCCGCCGCTGCCCAGGGAGAGGCCGGGGAAACCGGCTGCTGTCGAGCTGCGTTTTCCCCCTGCCTGCTTGTGTCCACGGCTCTCGGCCATCTTGCGTTTGGAGCGTTGCAGAGCGTCGCTGATGCTCATTCCGATGTCATCTCTGAACTGCCGGCTGTGGTCCGATTCTGTGGTTTGATTGTGCTGCTGCGTTCTTCCCCCTCCCCCTCTGTCCCCTGTAAACGTGTCCGATGGTGATGGCAGCTCATTGCCCACGGTGACGGTATCCGCGGTGACGGCGTAGCGGCTGAGCTCGCGTAGGATCTCGGGGCTCTCGGGGGTGGAGGGCCACAAGGCGCTGTCGGGGGTCAGCCGTTGGCGCTCCGCGGGAGACGAACAGCCGTTACCGATGGCGTGAAGAAGTGAAACCTGGGAACCTGAGGAAAATAGAGGGTAAAAATGGCGAGTAACTATTCATTTTTCAAACAGTGCTACAACTAGATTCCCTTAAGTCTGCATATTGATGAGGTCTCACTACTTGTGACCCCCAGGGCTCGGTACTAGGTCCACTCTGGTTCTCTCTGTAGACTGTATACCAAGTCAATTGGATCTATCATATCCTGTCAAATGGATTCCTTATCAAATGTAATGTAATTTAACTTATAGTGCACCTCTGTTGGTAGCAGTTCCTCCCTGCACTGCTCTGCTGAGCTTCCCTGAGCGGACGGCAAAAATCCTGCCATCATTGGTCTTGATGTAGGTACCTGTGAGGAAGACTCCAGTTAATGGATGATAGCAAATCAAACTTTGTCATATGCACAGGATACGCAGTGCAATTAAATGCTTACTTGCAAGCTCTCCTCTCACGACAACAACTAATAAAAGTATAAAAGGTATTCAGACAAAAATAAGGTTGCAAGGAAGCACCAGTCAGTTTTGATGCTTAGGTTAATGTACCGAGCCCTTTATCTAAATGAGATAACTTGGGGAATTCAGGTGCCCATGTAGCTGTTGTAAACCACTCTCTAAGGTGTGTACAGTATTTGGATTAGAGTATGTAGAGAAGTAATTTGACGACATGCAGGTAAATATGGGGCCACAGCTTCTACAGTATACAGTGCATTCGGAAAGTATTCAAACCGCTTTACTCTATCAACATTTTGTTACGTCACAGCCATACTTTAACATGACCTTTTCCCCCCTCATCAAACTACACACAAACACCATAATGACAAAGCAAAAACAAAAATACATTTTTGCAAATGTATATACACTGCTCAAAAAAATAAAGGGAACACTAAAATAACACATCCTAGATCTGAATGAATGAAATATTCTTATTAAATTCTTTTTTCTTTACATAGTTGAATGTGCTGACAACAAAATCACACAAAAATTATCAATGGAAATCAAATTTATCAACCCATGGAGGTCTGGATTTGGAGTCACACTCAAAATTAAAGTGGAAAACCACACTACAGGCTGATCCAACTTTGATGTAATGTCCTTAAAACAAGTCAAAATGAGGCTCAGTAGTGTGTGTGGCCTCCACGTGCCTGTATGACCTCCCTACAACGCCTGGGCATGCTCCTGATGAGGTGGCGGATGGTCTCCTGAGGGATCTCCTCCCAGACCTGGACTAAAGCATCCGCCAACTCCTGGACAGTTTGTGGTGCAACGTGGCATTGGTGGATGGAGCGAGACATGATGTCCCAGATGTGCTCAATTGGATTCAGGTCTGGGGAACGGGCGGGCCAGTCCATAGCATCAATGCCTTCCTCTTGCAGGAACTGCTAACACACTCCAGCCACATGAGGTCTAGCATTAGGAGGAACCCAGGGCCATCCGCACCAGCATATGGTCTCACAAGGGGTCTGAGGATCTCATCTCGGTACCTAATGGCAGTCAGGCTACCTCTGGCGAGCACATGGAGGGCTGTGCGGCCCACCAAAGAAATGCCACCCCACACCATGACTGACCCACCGCCAAACCGGTCATGCTGGAGGATGTTGCAGGCAGCAGAACGTTCTCCACGACGTCTCCAGACTCTGTCACATGTGCTCAGTGTGAACCTGCTTTCATCTGTGAAGAGCACAGGGCGCCAGTGGCGAATTTGCCAATCTTGGTGTTCTCTGGCAAATGCCAAACGTCCTGCACGGTGTTGGGCTGTAAGCACAACCCCCACCTGTGGACGTCGGGCCCTCATACCACCCTCATGAAGTCTGTTTCTGACCGTTTGAGCAGACACATGCACATTTGTGGCCTGCTGGAGGTCATTTTGCAGGGCTCTGGCAGTGCTCCTCCTTGCACAAAGGGGGAGGTAGCGGTCCTGTTGCCCTCCTACGGCCTCCTCCACGTCTCCTGATGTACTGGCCTGTCTCCTGGTAGCGCCTCCATGCTCTGGACACTACGCTGACAGACACAGCAAACCTTCTTGCCACAGCTCGCATTGATGTGCCATCCTGGATGAGCTGCACTACCTGAGACACTTGTGTGGATTGTAGACTCCGTCTCATGCTACCACTAGAGTGAAAGCACCGCCAGCATTCAAAAGTGACCAAAACATCAGCCAGGAAGCATAGGAACTGAGAAGTGGTCTGTGGTCACCACCTGCAGAACCACTCCTTTATTGGGGGTGTTTTGCTAATTGCCTATAATTTCCACCTGTTGTCTATTCCATTTACACAACAGCATGTGACATTTATTGTCAAACAGTGTTGCTTCCTAAGTGGACAGTTTGATTTCACAGAAGTGTGATTGACTTGGAGTTACATTGTGTTGTTTAAGTGTTCCCTTTATTTTTTTGAGCAGTGTATATTTTTTTTTACTGAAATATCACATTACATAAGTATTCAGACCCTTTACGCAGTACTTTGTTGAAGAACCTTTGGCAACGATTACAGCCTCGAGTCTCCTTGGGTATGATGCTACAAGCCTGGCACACCTGTAATTGGGGAGTTACTCCCATTCTTCTCTGCAGATCCTCTCAAGCTCTGTCAGGTTGGATGGGGAGCGTTGCTGCACAGCTATTTTCAGGTCTCTCCAGAGATGTTCCATCGGGTTCAAGTCCGGGCTCTGGCTGGGCCACTCAAGGACATTCAGAGACTTGTTCCGAAGCTACTCCTGCGTTGTCTTGGCTATGTGCTTAGGGTCGTTGTCCTGTTGGAAGGTGAACCTTCTCCCCAGTCTGAGGTCCTGAGCGCTCTGGAGCAGGTTTTCATCAAGGATCTCTCTGTACTTCCCTTCGTTCATCTTTCCCTCGATCCCGACTAGTCTCCCAGTCCCTGCCGCTGAAAAACATCCCCACAGCATGATGCTGCCACCACCATGCTTCACCGTAGGGATGATGTGCCCTTTACTGAGGAGTGGCTTCTGTATGGCAACTACCATAAAGGCCTGATTGGTGGAGTGCTGCAGAGATGGTTGTCCTTCTGGAAGGTTCTCCCATCTCCACAGAGGAACTCTGGAGCTCTGTCAGAGTGACCATCGGGTTCTTGGTCACCTCCTTGACCAAGGCCCTGCTCCCCCGATTGCTCAGTTTGGCCAGGGGGCCAGCTTTAGGATGAGTTTAGGTGGTTCCAAACTTCTTCCATTTAAATATGATGGAGGCCACTGTGTTCTTGCGGACCTTTCAATGCTGCAGACATGTTTTGGTACCCTTCCCCAGATCTGTGCCTTGACACAATCCTGTCTCGGAGCACTACCGACAATTCCTTCGACCTCATGGCTTGGTTTTTGCTCTGACATGCACTGTCAACTCCGGGACCTTATATAGACAGGTGTGTGCCTTTCCAAATCATGCCCAATCAATTGAATTTACCACAGGTGGACTCCAATCAAGTTGTAGAAACATATAAAAAATTATCAATGGAAACAGGATGCACCTGACCTCAATTTCGAGTCTCATAGCAAAGAGTCTGAATACTTATGTAAATAAGGTATGTTTTTTATACATTTGCATACATTTCTAAAAATCTGTTTTCCCTCTGTCATTATGGGGTATTATGTGTAGATTGATGAAAGAAAAAAATGTATTTAATACATTTTAGATTAAGGTTGTAATGTAACAAAATGTGGGGAAAAAGAAGGGGTCTGAATACTTTTCAAATGCACTGTATATAGTGCCTTCAGAAAGTATTCAAACCCCTTGACATATTCCACATTTTGTTGTGTTACAGCCTGAATTCAAAATGGATTATTTAAAAAAAATTCTCTGGGGAAGAGTATAATTTTTTTTCTAGAGTGTCGAAAGTTTCCAAGAGCACAGTGGTCTCCATTGGCAAATGGAAAAAATATGGAAAAACCCAGACTCTGCCTAGAGCTGGCCGTCCGACCAACCTGAGCAACTGGGCAAGAAGGACCTCGTAGTCGCAGCTGAAGATGCTTCTACAAAGTATTGACTCAGGAGTGTAAATATTTATGTAAATTTGATATTTCATTTTCAATAAAATGTGCTAACATTTCTAAAAGCACGTTTTCACTTTGTCATTATTGGGTATTGTGTGTAGATGGGTGATTAAAAAAATCTAATCAATTTTGAATTCAGGCTGTAACAAAATGTGGAATAAGTCAAGAGGTATGAATAATTTCTGAAGGCTCTGTAGGCTGTGTTCTTGTTACCTTTTGAACCTTTGATCATGTGGATACTCTCTCCTGCACCGATACGGGCCTGGACATCAGTGGTGCTGTTGGCTCCTGGGATCACTATATCTGAGAGGTCAAAAACAAGGAGTTAAAGACATACTGATTTTGTATAATTTTTTTTTTTAAAGAAATTATTCTAACCTTCTAAAATTGCTTCAAGTTGGAATGGTCAACTTAACATAGCTGCATGACAAATGGCACCCTATTCCCTATGCTGGTCAAAAGTAGTGAACTATATAGGGAATAGGGTACTATTTGGGACATAGACCCTATAACACCGGTCTATCCTAATGCAGCCCCACAGTGTTTCAATTATTCCTTCAATTCTTAAACCTACCCTTAGGCCGTGTTCAGTAGGCACAACATGTAAGAAAGTGCTCTGAAAAGGGGAGGTACTATCTAAACGTAATCCAATAAGAAAAGCTCATTTCCATTTTACGTCGCAAACCATTTTGCTACAGCGTGCCCTAATGAACAGGACCAGGGCAAGCGTATCAGTGTTAATCAACACCAATTCTATTAAATTCAAACTTTTAAATGTCCCCGCAGGGAAATGTATTGTACCAGTGGTAGTGACAATCCTCTGGACGTAGACGCCAGCCTTCTGCAGGTAGTTGACGGGGTAGCCGACTCCTGAGCTGGAGCCTGCCACGCCCATGCCCGCCATGCGAGGCATCATAGGAATGGGGGTGGACTGGACGGGCCGGACGCTGGCCACGGGCTTCTCATCACCCCGAGCTCTGGGACGCCTAGTGGATTCAAAACACACAAGGATGAGGATCATACACAGTCTGATGTGGTTCAGATGGCATGGTTGAATTTGGAGGCTAGAAGGATGAATCTCATGAAACCAGTTTTAACCATGTCTGTAGAAAATAGTTACAAAACCATGATGCACCTGCAAAAATATACTATTGTTCTCAAGAGTAAGATGCATAGTTTATGTTAAAGTGTCAAATTTTTTATATATTTTCTTTAGAATTTTGTAAATTCTAAATTTTGTAAACGTTCTCATTACCGAAATGCGTCCGGATTAAATTCTCAGGTCATTTTATACAAATTTAATTTAGAAAAAACAAACTTATTATAATAAAACACAATGTCGCTGTAGTATTTCCATAATTCATAACAACGGTAAACTAGCTGAAGTTTACATTTGACTAAAATATTTATTACATAAAAACAGTGTCTGTGGACATGTCTCATTACCGTAACACTTTTTCAAGATCCTGTAAAACCTCAATCAGTTTTTAAATACAATTTTATTCACCCATGATGCATCATCTAGATGAGTAGTCCTTAGATGAGCGCAAGCTAAAAAGGTGCTACAGAACAGCAACTGATGCCGCTCTAGCGGGAGAAATCAAAAGGTGAATATCACACCCAATCACCACACTGGCGGGTAAGTAATACTGTCAAACACCATCATTCCACTATTAGCGCGAGATATATTATGGACATTTTCTGAAATTACACAATGCAGAACCTCTATGTGAAGCACCTTTAAGTTCATTTCTTTGCTTGTATGCCTTCAAACCATTACCGTACCAACATGTATGAATGGGCTTTAGTGATGTGGTCAATTGTTTGCTGACTCATAATGGTTGTCTCCTATTATTTGCAGATTTAGCTAAGGGCCTCATTACCATGACCCTTTGCTATGACACTCGAAATTGAGCTCAGGTGCATCCCGTTTCCATTGATCATCCTTGAGATGTTTCTACAACTTGATTGGAGTCCACTTGTGATAAATTCAATTGACCGGCACACACCTGTCTATATAAAGGTCCCACAGTTGACAGTGCATGTCAGATCAAAAACAAAGCCACGAGGTCTAAGGAACCGCCGTAGAGCTCCAAGACAGGATTGTGTCGAGGCACAGATCTAAGGAAAGGTACCAAAACATTTCTGCAGCATTGAAAGGTCCCCAAGAACACAGTGGCCTCCATCATTCTTAAATGGAAGTAGTTTGGAACCACATAGACTCTTCCAAAGATCTGGCTGTCCGGCCAAACCGAGCATCAAGGGAGAAGGGCCTTGGTCAGGGAGGTGACCAAAAACCCCATGGTCACTGACAGAGCTCCAGAGTTCCTCTGTGGAGAAGAGAGAACCTTCCAGAAGGACAACCATCTCTGCAGCACTCCACCAATCAAGCCTTTATGGTAGTGGCCAGACGGAAGCCACTACTCAGTAAAAGGCACATGACAGCCTGCTTGGTGTTTGCCATAAGGCCCCTAAAGACTCGCAGAACATGAGAAACAAGACTCTCTGGTCTGATGAAACCAAGATTGAACTCTTTGACCTGAATGCCAAACGTCACGTCTGGAGGAAACCTGGCACCATCCCGAGAGTGAAGTATGGGTGGCAGCATCATGCTGTGGGGATGTTTTTCAGCGGCAGGGACTGGGAGACTAGTCAGGATCGAGGCAAAGATGAACGGAGCAAAGTACAGAGAGATCCTTGATGAAAACCTGCTCCGATCAAGACCTCAGACTGGGGTGAAGGTTCACCTTCCAATAGGACAACAACCTTAAGCACACAGCCAAGACAACGCAAGAGTGTCTTTGGGACAAGTCTCTGAATGTCCTTGAGTGGCCCAGCCAGAGCTCGGACTTGAACCCGAGCAAACATCTCTGGAGAGACCTGAAAATGTCTGTGCAGCGACGCTCCCCATCCAACTGGACAGAGCTTGAGAGGATCTGCAGAGAAGAATGGGAGAAACTCCCCAAATGGGAATGGGGGAAACTCTGCCAAGCTTGTAGCATCATACCCAAGAAGACTCGAGGCTGTAATCGCTGCCAAAGGTGCCAAAGTACTGAGTAAAGGGTCTGAATACGTATGTAAATGTGATATTAAATTTGCAAACATTTCTAAAAACCTGTTTTTTGCTTTGTCATTATGGTTATTGTGTGTAGATTAATGAGGGGGGAAAAACTATTCAATCCATTTTAGAATAAGGCTGTAATATAACAAAATGTGGAAAAAGTCAGGCTCAATTTTGTTTGGTATTCTGTGGATTTCATTTAGAGAAGCCCATGTTATCACACACACGAGGCTGCAGCCACTAGCTAGCTTGTCACTTGACGTTTGAAGTTACTGCCATTCTGCCCATGGAGCAGTGCCAGTGTTCTATTGAGCAGCGACCACTCTTTGACCATGGCCATAATGACATACTATTTACTTTAAATCGTGCTTAATCCTCTGAGTAAACCGTCTAACTTTTAAACCATGTACGATTCATAAACAATGAATTAAATCATTTTATGGGTGAACACCCTACAGAAAACCTAGTTATTTTGACAAAAAAGAAGATTCAGAAGATGACAGAAAACAAGATTCATTAAGGTAATGAGAAAATACCTTCTAACAATTACATTTGAAATCTATGAATTATGTCCGACTCAGGCCTTTTCATTAGGCGAGCAATGTTAAATTATTAGAAATTGGTTTGTTTACAACTTTTGGGGCTTTGAAAACTGTGGAAATTGTGATAAAATGCATAATATCTGATATATAAACATATTAATATTACGAAATAGACAAATACAGATCCTAATTCAAGTGATCCAAGAGGAATTTGGTGATTTTTGTTGTCAAATGCCAGTTGTTACAATGATTTTAAAAGGGATCATTTGTTTGGATAGGTAGTAGTTTAGGCTTGCACAGCCCTATTGAAGTATTTGCAGGTGCTTCCACACGGGTGTGGTTCCTGAGTTAATTAAGCAATAAACATCATCATGCTTAGAGTCATGTATAAAAATACCCAGTTGCCCAATGTTTTTGACCTACTATGGCTAGAATAAAACATCTGTGACTTTGAAAGAGAGGTCTCAAATGACCATGGGGGGTTTAAAGAGTGTGTGTGTCTCAGTCACCAGATCTCAACCCAATTGAACACTTACTATTCTGCCCTTGAGTTGCGTTCCCATGCAAAACTAGACAGATAGCTAACAACTAAGTCTTCAATAAAACTCCCAAGGCGTGACTTTTCTTGAATGAATATTGAAAACGTTTATGTTGTAAAACTGCAAAACACAGAAAAGAATATACTTTAGTATTCAATTCACACCGACATACTGTAGCTGTACATTATACATTTGAAGTTGCATGAATACAAAGCACGTGCTACGTACCATGCATCTGGCATGATGCCAAACCATATAGCTAATTGCTTTCTCATATGGTAATTGACTAACTCCTTTCATTACTCTAATAATGTACAACCATCTATGTATAATAACAAAGCATATTACACTAGAAACCGTAACAAAAATACAGTATTGTATATTTTACAATTCGTTTGCATGATGCACGAGCAAAGTAATACAGCTAACATCATACATGAAAGGCATTGCAATTTGTGTGAGTAAATGCAACCAACCAACATTGATATGTAAGACACTCTATCAATAACAAGATTATCATCATTAGCTAAATGCTTGAATCGAATTTACAAACAAATATTTTCCAAGGCTGAAGCGTGACAAGAAATAACTACACTGAAAGACCTGCACCGTAGCGTTGTTTTTAGCTGCTTCTATGAGTGCAGAACGAATTCTCTACTTCCTGTTTGCGTACAGTCTAAGTACCAGAAAGCTCCACTAGGGGGCAAATAACACCATGGAACACAATGAAAATCCATCTTAACCATTGTAATAAAATAATCTGTTACCTTCTAACAGGATGGCAGCACACTTACAGTTGAAGTCGGAAGTTTACATACGGTTGGGAGTCATTAAAAACACGTTTTTCAACCACTCCACAAATTTCTTGTTAACAAACTATAGTTTTGGCAAGTCGGTTAGGACATCTACTTTGTGCATGACACAAGTAATTTTTCCAACAATTGTTTACAGATTATTTCACTTATATCACAATTCCAGTGGGTCAGAAGTTTACATACACTAAATTGACTGTGCCTTTAAACAGCTTGGAAAATTCCAGAAAATGGATGTCATGGCTTTAGAAGCTTCTGATAGGCTAAATGACATAATTTGAGTCAATTGGAAGTGTACACCTGTGGATGTATTTCAAGGCCCACCTTCAAACTCAGTGCCTCTTTGCTTGACATCATGGGAAAATCAAAAGAAAATCAGCCAAGAGCTCGACATTTTTTTTGTAGACCTCCACAAGTCCACAAAATTTTCAAACGCCTGAAGGTACCACGTTCATCTGTACAAACAATAGTACGCAAGTATAAACACCATGGGACCACGCAGCCATCATACCGCTCAGGAAGGAGACGCGTTCTGTCTCCTAGAGATGAACGTACTTTGGTGCGAAAAGTGCAAATCAATCCCAGAACAACAGCAAAGGACCTTGTGAAGATGCTGGAGGAAACGGGTACAAAAGTATCTATATCCACAGTAAAACGAGTTCTATATCGACATAACCTGAAAGTCCGCTTAGCAAGGAAGAAGCCACTGCTCCAAAACCGTCATAAAAAAGCCAGACTACGGTTTGCAACTGCACATGGGGACAAAGATCATACTTTTTTGAGAAATGTCCTCTGGTCTGATGAAACAAAAATAGAACTGTTTGGCCATAATGACCATCGTTATGTTTGGAGGAAAAAGGGGGAGGCTTGCAAGCCGAAGAACACCATCCCAACCATGAAGCACTGGGGGTGGCAGCATCATGTTGTGGTTTGCTGCTTTGCTGCAGGAGGGTCAGGTGCACTTCACAAAATAGATGGCAACATGAGGCAGGAAAATTATGTGGATATATTGAAGCAACATTAGTCAGGAAGTTAAAGCTTGGTTGCAAATGGGTCTTCCAAATGGACAATGACCTGGAGCATACTTCCAAAGTTGTGGCAAAATGGCTAATTAATGGGATTTCAGACGTAAGAGGTTAAACAATTTAAACTTAGGTCAAACATTTCGGGTAGCCTTCCATAGCTTACCACAATAAGTTGGGTGAATTTTGGCCCATTCCTCCTGACAGAGCTGGTGTAAATGAGTCAGGTTTGTAGGCCTCCTTGCTCACACACGCTTTTTCAGTTCTGCCCACAAATTGTCTGTAGGATTAAGGTCAGGGCTTTGTGATGGCCACTCCAATACCTTGACTTTGTTGTCCTTAACTTCTTATGGCTGCAGGGACAGTATTGAGTAGCTTGGATGAAAGGTGCCCAGAGTAAACGGCCTGCTCCTCAGTCCCAGTTACTAATGTATGCATATTATTATTAGTATTAGATAGAAAACGCTCTGAAGTTTCTAAAACTGTTTGAATTGTGTCTGTGAGTATAACAGAACTCATATGGCAGGCAAGAACCTGAGAAAAAATCCAAACAGGAAGTGAGAATTCTGAGAGTGGTCGATGTTAAAGTCATCGCCTATTCAATTCCCCGTAATATATGGATCTGTTTGCACTTCCTACGCCACTAGATGTGAACAGTCAGTAGAACGTGGAATGAAGCTTATGCTGTGTTGTGGGACCGGATGGGAGGTGTTTGAGTCAGTGGTCTGGCAGAGTGCCAGTTCTTGGTCACGCACTTTCCTCATGATATCGCCATGCGTTCCATTACTTCTAGAGACTGAAAAGAATGCTCCGGTAGGAACGTTATTGGATATATATGATAACAACATCCTGAAGATTGATTCTCTACTAAGTTTGACCAGTTTATTCGACTTGTAATATAACTTTTTGAAGTTTTCGTCCAACGTTTGCCTGCATCTGCGTGAGCGTTTGGACACGTGTACTACACATGCTAGCAAAATTAGCTAATTGGACATAAGTAATGGACATTATCGAACAAAACAACAATTTATTGTGGAACTAGGATTCCTGGCACTGCATTCTGATGAAGATAATCAAAGGTAAGGGAATATTTATGATGTAATTTCGTATTTCTGTTGACTCCAACATGGCGGCTAATTTGGCTATTGTTCTGAGCGCCGTCGCAGATTATTGCATGGTTTGTTTTTTCCGTAACGTTTTTTCAAAATCTGACACAGCAGTTGCATTAAGGAGAGGTATATCTATAATTCCATGTGTATAAGGAGCAATGAAGCTGTTCTGGCTCGTGGTGGCCCAATCCCCTACTAAGATACAATGCTGGTGTTTCCTTTATTTTGGCAGTTACCTGTCTGTTAGTGCTGTGATAGCGCAGGTAAGAGAATGGAGAGAGATTGTCACTCACCAGTTGCGCTGGTTAAAGGCTGGGATGTTGATGAGGGTCTGGTCACTGGTTGGGTAGTAGTGGGCGTAGGAGGGGCGAGAGTAGGGCACGGAGGCACGCTTCTCGTCCTCGTAGCTCTTCTTAGCGGCTCTCTTCTCTGCTTTAGTGAGCTTGGACTCCTTCCGGTCCACCAGCAGAGACTCATGGTGGAAGGGTTCCTGGTAGGGTACAGATCAACAGGGTTGATTAATTGCGAGTGTACCATAGTAATGATGTACAGTGATGCATGACAGTGTTTATCTGTGAGAGAGTGAGTGTGTGAGCGTACCTTAGTGATGAGGTGGGGGTAGAGCTGACAGGCTTGGCTGATGACCGTCTCCATCTCTTTGTGGGGCTGGGGAGGGGCTTTGGTCGGGTTAGGCTCCTCCTCTGCAAAGTGCAGCAGAGACTCCACCTCCTTGCGGGTGAACGTCAGAACCGGGTTCAGGTCATCCACCACGCGGTCTGGACACAACCAATCACAGTGTGTTACTGACCAACTATAAAAACTGGGTGGTTTGAGCCCTGAATTCTTATTGACTGAAAGCCATGGTATATCAGAACGTATACCACGGGTATGACAAAACGTTTAGTTTTACTGCTCTAATTATGTTGGTAATCAGTTTATAATAGTAATAAGGCTGTTTGGTGGGTTTGTGATATATGGCCAATATACCACGACTAAGGGCTGTGTCCAGGCACTCCGCGTTGCATCATGCAAAAGAACAGCCCTTAGCCGTGGTATATTCGCCATATAGCACACCTCCAAGGGCCCAATTGCTTAATTAGACTCTCCTGGCTTGTACTATGCCGTCATTCATAATTCAACTTCAAATTCTACACGCTGCCATTCATTCCGATTTAAGTATCTCAAATTAATTCCCACACACAGCAATTTCCACACACACACAGTCATATCGTGCATCACTGTACCCCCCCTCCTACCAGACATGCCCTGCTTGGAGACCTGCCGGTCGTAAATCTTCTTCTCCAGGGTAAAGTCACAGACCAGGCGGTAGATGTGGCAGGGCTTCTTCTGGCCATAGCGGTACACTCGACACACCGCCTGGGCGTCATGACACGGGTTCCACGACGCATCAAACACCACCACCCGGTTGGCCCCGATCAGGTTCACCCCCAAGCAGCCCGCCCTGCAAGTCACACAACACAGGCTTATTAACAACATGCACAAGTGTGTGTGTGTGTGTTACCCTGTGTGTGTGTGTGTATATATGCCTAAGTGAACAGCTGATCAAGTGTATGCAAAAGGGGGAATATATGCAATTGTGTGTGTGAACAAAATATCTGTGCGAGTGAGTGTGTCTAATTGAGTGTATTTGTCTTCGTTTGCACAGGTAGCCCAATTCTGATCGTTTGCCCAATTATAGGCAAACGAGCTGATCTGATTGGTCAAAAGACCAATTAGAGGAAAAACAATCAGAATTGGGCTGCCTGTGTTAACACTGCATTTGTTGTGTATTTGACTGAACAATATATAAGCATAGAAATATAATTATTAGAAAGGGCAGAAGCCATCAGATCACAGCAATTTCACTTCTATGCGTATCAGTGTGTGTGTGTGTGTACAGTCTAGTACCTCGTTGACAGGAGGAAGACCCACGTGGAGGTGTTCTCTGGGTCGTTGAACTGGTTGATGAGTCTCTCTCGCTCTGAAGCAGACGTACTCCCATCCAACCCTGGGGGTTGACAGACAAGACACATTCACCACATCAGCATCATGGGACGATTCCAGTCAAATCGTCTTGCGTTCCAAATGGCACCCTATTTCCCCATGTAGGGCTCTGGTAAAAAGTAGTACACTATGTAGGGAATAGGGTGCCATTTGGGATGCAAAAACACTTCACTAGTGGATCTAGTGTAGTGCGGTGGTCAGTGCAGTAGGGGGCCGTATGACTTCATAAAGAAAAATAAAACACCTGGGCCGCTCAGATTCATTCATTGTTTTTTCGGGCTGAGATTATAACGAATGGAGAGAGGTGACCTGATCCTAGATCAGCACTCCCATTCTGAGATTATGAATATGGGCCCTGATGGTTGAGATGTCGAAGTGAGAGTGTAGATGAGTAAAGTTATCAGTTTGAAGCCAAGTACATGTCACAGGACAATTTGCCATGAAAACCACTCCGGTCTAATAGTCTGGAACAACAGAGTACGTTAGTGGGCATCTAAATTGGATCTTGGTTCACAGCTGAGTTGACACAGAAAGAGAGTCAAAGGGTTGCCATGGGAACGACGACACTGACACCGCCCCGGGAGTAGTGGTTGCCATGGGAACAGGGTCATGTGGACGATGACGACGACTCACTGTAGTAGTTGATGTTGCGGACCCAGGTATGGTTCTGGCCATGGTTGTCCGGGGAGACACGGCCTGCTGGCATTGGTCGTCTGGTCAGGAAGTCTTCAATGACAGTCAGGGTGGACAAGCTCTGGCTGATGGACACACACACACACACGTTAAAAACACATTCAAGTCAGTTAACTACAACCATATGGATACTTCTAGGTTAAAAAGCAAAAACACACATTTCCGTCCTCTGCAAGAAAAAAGGTCAACATTGTTAGAGTATAAGGGTACGCTCATAGAGAAAACACTTCATTCAAACCGATGATGTACATAAACACACTCCGAAACAGCCGTAGGAATAGGTCCAACCTGAAGACCAGGATCTTGTCTCCTCTGATCACGCTCTCATCGATCAGATGGAAGAGCAGCAGCATCTTGGCGGAGTTCTCCAGAACTCCAGTCTGGTAGTTGCTCATGATGTCCTTGGCCTGAACAGAGATGGAACAGGACAGGAAGTGGGTGAGTGAAGCTTTCCATTCTTCCACACCAAGGGAAGGTCTAACGTTTTACAATATAACGTTAGAATAGGGCTGTGGTCGGTCACATTGTCAGCCGGTGATTGTCAAGTAAATAACTGCCGGTCTCACGGTAATTGACTGTTAATTAACATAAAAACATTTAGCATCTCCTGGCTTCCACGCATAGCCTACAAGCCAGTGATGCAAACCTTTGGAACATCTACATTTTAAAATGTATAATAAATCCATATAATATAGCCTACACCATCACAATAAATCACTTCTTTTTTTTTTAGACAGGTCTAAAGAAACATCATATGAAGAAAATGTAGTCTATTTCAGAAGAACAGAATAGCAAACGGAGTTGTCTTTATTTTAGGCCCTGATCTGGCTATGCCATATGGCTGTGGGCTACACCAGTTCATTTAGCAGACAAGATTTGCTTAGAATTCCGTGGCATTATTTTATATTATAGTATGAAGAATACAATTGAACATAGCTGAATAAAATGAAGGATATTTTCTCCAAACGATTTGAGGGAGTGCGCACATACGGCTATTCTGTGTTGAGAGGTTACCAAAGACACAGGTACTCCAAAATGCTTAATTTAGAGTTATTAATGTAACTTTAGTTGCGATACAAACATTGGGCTATATGTTTTGATTTTTAATACATTCTAAGGCTGCATGATGCAACTAATGATGATTTGAAAAAAGTAGCTTGAAAGGTTTGAGCTCTGCTTAGTTTTCTTGCGCAGGCTGTACACACTTCACCAGTCTCTCATTCACAATTTGAAAAGTACTTGATAATGCCTCAAATTTCCAGGCTGCATCATCTTTGTGTGGCCGTAATGCCACCTAAAAAAATCCATGCCTTTTGCAGCCAGTGGCCATTGTGCCCTTGGGCTGAATATAATAATTAGAATTTCCTTTTCCCCACTGCGTGCCGAAGCACCTCTCTCGCTCACATGGCTCTCAGTCACGTGATCGGGTCTTTCTCACAGGCTACAAGTGAAGACAGACACATCGGAGACGCAACTGCGCTCGTCCTTATCCAATTCCGAGGTACATATAAGATAATCGGAAGAACTGTCTACATTTACCAAAAAGATGAGTAGGCCTAACGAACAGCAAAAGCACTAGCCTATGTCAATCTATTATCCCCCATAGTACAAAAGTTTACCTATTCTGTGCGAGAAATAAATATTCCAAACATAGTCCGGGACAGTTGTGGGATGCGATAGATCCCAATTAATACAATCACCATCATAAAAAAAAAAGTTAAGCAATGAGCCTGACGCAGCAGATGAGAACGTTTAGCATAAAATGTTGATAAACTATTAGACTATTTCTTCACATTAATAAGCACAGCAATGCCCACACGACAGTAGCTCACAAGCGCAAATGTGCACACAAATACAATTACGCACGTAATGCTTTTATTAAAAGGTGCATTTTGATGTTGAAAATTATCATCCCCAAACTCGAAACCAGTGGTGTAAAGTACTTAAGTAAAAATACTTTAAAGTACTACTTAAGTAGTTTTTGGGGGTATTTGTACTTTACCATTTTTGACAACTTTTACTTTTAATTCACTACATTCCAAAAGAAAATAATGTACTTTTTACTCCATACATTTCCCTGACACCCAAAATGACTCGTTACATTTTGAATGCAGGAAAATGGTCAATTTCACACACTTATCAAGAAAACATCCCTGCTCATCCCTACTGCCTCTGATCTGGTGGACTCACATAAAAACAAATGCTTCATTTGTAAACATGGGCTCTCATGAAGTGTTTGATTAGATATTTGAGAACATTTGCATTGATGTCAGAGTGATTAGAGGGACAATAGAGTGCTGAGTACCAGGCAGTTAGCAAGTATGGTAGGCTACGAATGACCATCAGCAGCATCAGAGCTTGGAAAAGCCTAATTACCATGACTAAAGGGTCACATGGAATTTGACTGCCATCATGACTCGTGACTGCTGGTGTGGCGTAAATACAGTCAAAGTAACAGCCCTACGTTAGAATCCCCACAGTGGAAATTCATGCAATAATTTTGCAATAATGGTGTTATTTTACATTTTTCCCAACACTAAGGTAGCCTGGTACTAGACACAGCAACATTCGGTGTGGTTTGACCAGACTAACTCAGGAGAAGCACATGACATAATTCCAGCCAACCAACCAGCGGGTGGGTGGGGAGGACAGAGACAGAGAGAGGTGTCAAGGCGTACCCATTCGTAGGTGATGACCTGATTGGCTCTCTCCTGGATGGGGTTGAGCGGGGGCAGGGTAACGTTGGACCGGCTGTTGGCCAAGTCGGCCGCTTTGGCCTTCAGGCCAGCGCCAGGGCAGCGGGGGTTAGCGGCCGCCGTGATGTCATCCAAGTCCAAATCCTGCTCGTTGGCCAGGTTCTCCTTCTGAAGGGTCTCATAGAGCACGTCAGGGTGGTTCCAGATCTAAACACACACACACACGATTAATGAACGGACTACAATAATGTTACTCTGGTCCAGGTGTCAAGATTAGGCTGATTAGCCTGACTGCTTAAAGGGACAGTTCACCCAAATTACATATTGGTTTCCTTATCCTGTAAGCAGTCTATGGACAAGCTATGACAGCAATCCATGCTTCGGTTTTGTTTACCTGGCCACTGTCTCCAAATGCTAACTTTTTAGAATTTGTAGCACAAATCCAATGCAAGATAATATCCCCAGTTTTAGCATTTGTCCCTGCGTTTCATCTCCAAATCATCCGAAATTGTGTAGCTGCTGTTACCTGGCTCTCTGTATCTGTCTGTCTGGCTCTCTGTATCTGTCTGTCTGTCTGTCTAACCCCACAGCACCAGTGAAGCCATCTCAGACTAACCTTGCAGCAGACGCAGAAGGCCTTGAGCGGGTTGAGGCCCAGCCAGCCGCTGTTGCCTGCCTCTCTGAAGCGGTCCATAAACTCAGCGTAAAGGGCCCTCTGCAGGGGCGACAGGCGCACCATGATCACGTGCTCGTCCTTGGAGGGCAGCTGGTCCCTCAGCACGTCGTGGCCTCGCCTGGGACAGACACGGAGGAAACAACGCGCAAAGATCAGCTTATTACTAGAAAGTATACCTAGACAATTCAAAAGAGCTATAGGAGAGAGTAGGGGCTAGGGGTTGATTTGGGATTGGGGATGATGCCTGGGTCACCCAAAATCTTCTCCCTAAACACCAGTAAGGCTGTTCTCTGCTCTTGAGTAATGCGATAATGGGTCGTATATGTATGTATGTAGCAGAGCCGGAGTACTGACTTAGGATCAGCTTTGCCCTTTAGGTCACAATGAACAAGATTACATAGACAGATGATCCTAGACCAGCACTGCTACTTTGAGACCCGCGATACATATGGCTACTGGACAACTTGAGATCAGGATTTTGGTTAAGTCAGGGGAAAGGGTTGTACAAATAATATGTGAATGGAGGATAATGTGAGCAAAGTGGGAATTCTTGATCAAGTCAGGAGAAATCCTATTCGTGGAACTTACCTCTGGACGAACCCCTCCAGCAGGCTATGCAGCACGTGGCTTCTGTATCTCATCAACCTGGCGTCCTGTGGCGTGCTGTCCACACACTGCCCGTTCAGAATGGGCCTCTCGAACATGTTACTGAACTCCTGCCTGGTGCCCAGGAAGTCAGGCCTGACAAAGTCCACCATGCACCAGTACTCTATCAGGTTGTTCTGGAGAGGGTAGCCCGTGAGGACCACACGTCGCCTGGAGCGAATGTTCTTCAGGGCCTGTGAGGTGCTGGCGTGGTAGTTCTTGATGCGGTGGCCCTCGTCACAGATCACCACGTCTGGACCGGGCCTGGCCAGCGCCTTCTCGATACCTGGGTGGGTAGGTGGAGAGGGGTAGAGAGAGCGCAAAGCACAGGTTGAGGAAATGTATTGAGGAGTAGAGAGAGTGTATGTGTGTGTAGGTGTGTGAGAAAGGAGAGAGTAAAACAAAGCTTACGGGAATGCCTGATGAATAAATCAAATAACACCGTTCTCTAATGTACTATCAGTAGTGATTAATACCATCATTTTCATTTACTATGATGTTATTGATGTGCAGAAAATACATCAGCCTTGGCTTTTGAATAATGGTCATTTATGCAGATGTCGATAACGCATTATTCTCCAACGTCAACTCACTATACTGTATTGTTTCCTCGTTATACTGGTATGCAATTTCTCATTTTCAGGGGTCTCACGGAAGAGTTCTGATCTAGGATCAGATTTGCCTTCTAGATCACTATGAATAATATTAGATGGACAGGTGGGACCTGATCCTAGATCAGCACTCCTACTCAGACTACTACAGGCCCTAGATCACCTACAGCTGGCCCTGCAGCGACCTCTAACCCCTGACCTTTCATGAGCTCTTGCTGCCTGTCCTCTTCGTCCAGGTCGATGATGACGGGTCCCTGGGGCTTCTTGGACTTCTTCTTCCTGCCCGCCACAAAGCTCTTCTTCAGGGACAACAGGCGGTACATCTCATAACCCATCAGGAGCACGCCCCCGCCACGTGACCAGTCCTCCACTACCTTAGCCCGGGCCACCGTGGTTCTGTAGGGCGCACACACACACACAAGTCAAAATTGGTAAACACGCACACATACTAGTTAGTGTGTTTTGTGTTATGGAGATAACACATACCAGTGTGTTAGCTAGCTCTACTATATAATGTTACATACTTGTGCTCGTCATTGAGGATGTGGACTCTGAAGGTGCGTCCTGCGACTGTGGCAGGGTCACTATCAGGGGGCAGGGCCTCTTGTGATGGGAGCCACAGGTTAAACTCTGCCAACCAGTTCTGGAGCGTGTTCACCTGGGGGAGAGAGAAAAAGCTAGATAGATGCGCGCGCGCGCGCGCACACACACACACACACACACACACACACACACACACACACACACACACACACACACACACACACACACACACACACACACACACACACACACACACACACACACACACACACACACACACACACACACACACAGACACACAGACAGACAGACAGAGAGAGAGCAGAGGGAGAGAGAAAGGAAGAGAGACAAAGAGAAACACACACACACACTCACTCAAACCACACACCCAACCACTCTCCCTATCGGTGAACTCACAGGGACGATGGCCAGTACGGTGTGGGCCCCGGTGTGTCGCAGCAGGATGTCTATGAAGGAGATGACCTGCAGGGTCTTGCCCAGGCCCATGCTGTGGGCCAGGATACAGCCAAACCCGCTGCTGCCCTTGTAGCGCTCCAGAGACTCCACCAGGTTGTCATAGAGGAACCGGATCCCACCAACCTGGGAGGGAGGGAGAGGAAAGGAGAGAGAGATGGAAAGCAAAGGGTGAGCGCGAGAGGTGAATCAAGAGCCGAGTGAGGAGGAGACCGGCGATGGAAAAAGTGAATGGTGTCACTTCTGAACTATCTTCATACGTGTACGGTACACCTTGGCCTCCGCGTCTCACGGTGCAGGGTAATGGCTAACAGGCATGCTACACTGGCCACGTTACTTTTGCAGATCGGGAGACGCTCCCCCCCAAAAATGGCAATGAAGCCTAAGTGTAAAATTACACCAGTTCTTTTTTCACGAATTCGATATTTGGCTCATGCCCGAGACCACCTTGACAAAGTGGTTCACGCTCTGCTCCCCGCCGGCCAAAGTCACGCGTCCACTGCAGCAGCTAGAAGACTAGGACCGGTTTCCCAGACATGGCTTGACGTTAGTCCTCGACTTAAAAAACACTTTCAATGGAGATTAACCAGTGAGAGAAGGTAGGTTTTTTAATCCAGGACTAGGCTTAATCTGTGTACGGGAAATTGGACCGTAGTGACGGCCCAGTGTAGCTCCCCTGTAATACCTGGTGAGGTTTGACTGCACGAGCCAGCTGTGGGACGAGGTACAGGTCTTCCTCCTCCGCTGGGTGGTTGATGTTGACCAGGACCCTCCCCTGGGCGTCTGGTTGGTTGAGTGAGTCGTTGATGTGCGCTCCGCTGCTCTCCTCCGTGCCCCCCGCACCTTCATCTTCATTGGCCGAATCGCTGCTGATCGGCAGTGTGTCGTCGTCCCCAGAGCTCAGCTCGATCACGTCTGGGTTGGGGAAGAATTTGATTGATTAGATGTATTTATTTATTTTTGGGAGGGTAAAAAAATACAAAATAACAGTTAAAAATGTAAAAAGTGAAAGCTTTATAGCACACTTATTTCCAATGTAGAGAAGGCTTGGTCCAGAGCAGGGAAATGTATATCTATCTATTCATGACATTAAGCATTCATAACCTGACAGCTAAAAACGATATGACTCACATAGATTATGAAGTAATTATGAGGTCTGTGCTCCCTCTAGATTTTTCTAGAGGCATTTTTAGTACTAACCAAGAACTGTGTGTGATATGTTCCTGTTTGTCTAACCAAGGATCCTTATAACTAGGTTTCACCTAGAATGTCTGGGTCGAAGCCTGTAGTGTAGATAGTAGGGTTGTCACAATACCTGTATCACTATACTCAAAAGTAGGAAACAATGGAAGCAAGTAGGAAGCAAGGAAACAATCAAATAAGAAGCGGACTTCGTTTCTCAAGGAAAACAGTCCTAATTGGAAACAAACAGCCTTGTGTCGTCACCCAGAGTCACATTTGTTCATTTCCCAAGCTATTATCACACAAAACATATATCACTGGGATAGTTTGGGATTTTGGCAATGAGGACCGTTATCTACTTCCCCAGGGTCAGATAAACTTGTGGATACCATTTTGGTTTGAAAGAAGTAGCTATCGTTAGCGCCATTGCTAACTAGTGTTAGCGCAATGACAAAGTCTATGGGAACAGCTGGCATGCTAGCTGTTCCTGTAGACTTCCAGTCATTGCGCTAACGCTCGCAAAACTACCTCTAACCTTCACACTGGACGAAGATACATACATGGTATCCACAAGTTAATCTGACTACGGGGAAGTAGATGAAGGGCCTCATTGACAGAATTCCAAACTACCCCTTTTAAAAGGACCAAATAGTTAAGTCTGCTTTGTGTTTTTTTGCCATGGAAAATCGAGTATCGTAGTATTATGATACTGGCAACGTGACAACCCTACTAGACAGAGTGTGATGGTTGTTCTCTCTGTTTTAGCAGTCCTTCTACTGGTCTTACCGTCTCTGATAGTGGGTGTGATAGTGGGGATAGCTGGTGGCTTGGCGTCCTCCTCCTCCTCTCCACTGCTGTCGCTGCTGTCCAGGCAGATTACGTCCTGCCTGGCTAGGAAAGCAGCCTCTAACGACCCCTGGCACTGAAACTCCTCCTCTCCAGGCCTCCCTGACACCGCTTCCACTGGAGGAGAGGGGGAGATGAGAGATAGCGCACCGACCATTGTTGCTATTTTTACTTTGACAACGTAAGGGATTTAACGTTCCATGTGAATAAAGTCAGAGAGACAGAGAGAGAGACAGGAAATAAGTGAGAGGTTAGGAAAATAAATCTCCCTCGACCATGGGGTGGAAGAATTAGGGCTCTATAAAATCCGCGTTGTGGAGAACGCAGACGGAATCCAGACATTAAAACTGTATTCAACAATATTAAAACATTTATTGAACTTGGTAGGAAATCAACCAAATGTATTCAGCTTATTAGAAAAGTAATTAATTTGCCCAGGTTATTCATAAGACATTAACAAAATGCATCAATGATTCATATTTTCCTGCAACTTTCTGAAACGGCACAGGAATGCAGTCAGCGATTAGAGAACCTGTCAGAGGTGATGCTAATGATAGCCATCTTCTAGTAGAGATGGAATGGATTTCCCAAAAACCTTCTCAATTAAATGTTAACTACAAAGTAGACTATGTTTTCATTTAAAATGGTCAAAAGAGCAGTTTCTCAAGAAATCATTTTGCTAGGACTGTATGGGAGTGTGCTGAGCGAGGAGGGGAAAACTGAAAACAAGCTGTTATTGGCAGAGAAGTTTGGAAGTCTTCTAATTTACAAACTCTGCCATCACATGAGCGCTACAGAAACGTCGCTAACCAAACAATGGCCTCTTTGCTGGTGCACAATTTAATTAAAGTGTCACTACACCCGAAAATCGGAATTTCTTAGATTTTCCGAGACCTCAAAAGTGGTCTCCTGATGTGGTTTAAGCATTGTTGTGGACTTACAACATCCAATTGGGTTGTTTTTATATATATATATATATATATATATATATATATATATATATATATATATATAAAAGAGTGTGATTTTGAGAGCAAAAACATGAACATTTGAAAGAACTTAAACCTGGAAAAACAGAAGAGAGAAAAATGGGACTCTCACCTGCTGGAGAAAACTCTTGGACGGGTGGTGCCATGAAGTCCTTCCTCTGCTGCTCCAGACGCCTCAGCCTCTCTAACTCCTCCTGCTGGGCTGCTTTGGTCACTGCCTCCATCTGGTGCTCCTTCAGCAGCGTCCTGTTGGGAGGAGAGGAAGAAGGGATGGGTTAGAGGACAGAAGAATGGGTTACAGGAGAGGACAGGGGGATGGGTTAGTGCAGAGAAGGAGGACAGGGGGATGGCGTTAGAGGAGAGGAGGACAGGGGGACGGCGTTAGAGGAGAGGAGGACGGGTTAGAGGAGAGGGGGACGGGTCAGAGGAGAGGGGGACGGGTCAGAGGAGAGGGGGACGGGTCAGAGGAGAGGAGGACGGGTTAGAGGAGAGGGGGACGGGTCAGAGGAGAGGGGGACGGGTCAGAGGAGAGGGGGACGGGTCAGAGGAGAGGGGGACGGGTCAGAGGAGAGGAGGACGGGTTAGAGGAGAGGAGGTACGGGTTAGAGGAGAGGAGGGCGGGTTAGAGGAGAGGAGGACAGGGGGACGGGTTAGAGGAGAGGAGGACAGGGGGACGGGTTAGAGGAGAGGAGGACGGGTTAGAGGAGAAGAGGACAGGGGTATGGGTTAGAGGAGAGGAGGGCGGGTTAGAGGAGAAGAGGACAGGGGTATGGGTTAGAGGAGAGGAGGACGGGTTAGAGGAGAGGAGGACGGGTTAGAGGAGAGGAGGACGGGTTAGAGGAGAGGAGGACGGGTTAGAGGAGAGGAGGACGGGTTAGAGGAGAGGAGGACGGGTTAGAGGAGAGGGGGACGGGTTAGAGGAGAGGGGGACGGGTCAGAGGAGAGGGGGACGGGTCAGAGGAGAGGGGGACGGGTCAGAGGAGAGGGGGACGGGTCAGAGGAGAGGGGGACGGGTCAGAGGAGAGGGGGACGGGTCAGAGGAGAGGGGGACGGGTCAGAGGAGAGGGGGACGGGTCAGAGGAGAGGGGGACGGGTCAGAGGAGAGGGGGACGGGTCAGAGGAGAGGGGGACGGGTCAGAGGAGAGGGGGACGGGTCAGAGGAGAGAAGGACGGGTCAGAGGAGAGAAGGACGGGTCAGAGGAGAGGAGGACGGGTTAGAGGAGAGGAGGACGGGTTAGAGGAGAGGAGGACAGGGGGACGGGTTAGAGGAGAGGAGGGCGGGTTAGAGGAGAAGAGGACAGGGGTATGTGTTAGAGGAGAGGAGGACGGGTTAGAGGAGGACGGGTTAGAGGAGAGGAGGACGTGTTAGAGGAGAGGAGGGCGGGTTAGAGGAGAGGAGGGCGGGTTAGAGGAGAGGAGGACGGGTTAGAGGAGAGGAGGACAGGGGTACGGGTTAGAGGAGAGGAGGACAGGGGGATGGGTTAGAGGAGAGGAGGACAGGGGGATGGGTTAGAGGAGAGGAGGACAGGGGTATGGGTTAGAGGAGAGGAGGACAGGGGTATGGGTTAGAAGAGAGGAGGACAGGGGTATGGGTTAGAAGAGAGGACAGGGGGATGGGTAAGAGGAGAGGAGGACAGAGGGATGGGTTAGAGAGGAGAGAGAAGGAGATGAGGACGGGTTAGAGGAGAGAAGTAGAGGACAGGGGGATGGGTTAGAGGAGATAGAGGTGGTTAGAGGTGGTTTCAATCCCCTGTTATCGAACAGATGAGTGTACATACCTGATGTTCTTCCTCATGTGTACTGTCTTCGAGAGTTTAGCAGGTTTAGGCTCCTTAGACTTAGAGGTTCTCGGTTTCTTCTTTTTGCCAACTGAGGTCTTGTCCTTGCTGGGGGTCTCAGGACAGGACTTTGAGGCCTGGGACTTTGAGGCCCTCGGTTTCTTCTTCTTGGCCGCAGACGGCTTGTCCTGGCTGGGGCTCTCAGGGCGAGAAGGAGGCTGGGAACTGGGGCCAGAGGGGGGCTGGGAGCGAGACTCAGGCCTAGAGTTGGGCCGGGAGGAAGCCCTGGAGGGGGGCTGAGACGGGGGCTCAGAGGGAGTCTCTTCCGAGGGTGAGGTAGCTGAGGGGGAGTCCCTCCCTCCCTGGGTCTCCGTCTCTGTACTGCCCTGGCCACTCTCTGGCCAATCTGTGGGAGAGAGGAGCAGAGAATGACAATCAATCAACTAATTCTAAAATCCAGGCCTGGGCTTAATCTGTGTCTGGTCAATGAGCTGAAGAATCTCCAATGAACAAGATTCTTAGTCCAGGATCAGGCTTAATGATTTATCAGGGAAACCATCCCTAAATCCTAACTCTTGTATTGTTTACTGGGCCAACCGACCATCTTCTCTATGGTCCATTCATGACCGTTACTGTCCGGCCCCAGTCAGACTGACGTTACTGTCCGGCCCCAGTCAGACTGACGTTACTGTCCGGCCCCAGTCAGACTGACGTTACTGTCCGGCCCCAGTCAGACTGACGTTACTGTCCGGCCCCAGTCAGACTGACGTTACTGTCCGGCCCCAGTCAGACTGACGTTACTGTCCGGCCCCAGTCAGACTGACGTTACAGACAGTGTCTGTCCTCCCAAATGGCACCCTATTCCCTTAAATAGTGCACTACGTCTAATCAGTCAAATGTAGTACACTAGGAATAGGGTGCCATTGGTGACGCATCCAGTGTCTTCATTAGACTCCCCTCCACCCAGGCAGCCAGGCTGAGTGTGTGTGTCAGTGGGGCTTTCCCAAGGCTCTGACCCTATGGGCCCTGGTCAAAAGTAGTACACTAAATAGGGAATAGGGTGCCATTTGTTGATGCAGCCAGTGTCTTCATTACACTCCCATGCTTCTCGACAGTCAGGCCCGAGTGTATGAGTATGAGCGGGGGTTGCCTGGTGTTACCCCTGGCAGCCTCTCACATTCCTGGCATTGAACACGTAGTTTCAGAGCAGATGCCGGCAGCTCCAGGCTGGAAGTCTCGTTACAGCAGCAGTCATCAAACCCTGACCTGAACTCTCCTACCTGTTGCTCTAACACGCTCAAAACTGGTCCGTCTGGCAATGTGGGCCATGGCGGATCAGACTCTCTCCCGAGTGCCCGGCTCACTGCCTGACTCCCTCCCAAATGGCACCCTGTTCCCTATGTAGTGCACTACTTTTGACCAGGTCCCATCATATAGGGCACTACGTAGGGAATAGCGTGCCAGACTTTGTAACTGATTGGTTGACTACATTAGATCGCATAGGAAATACAGACAGCCTATGTTTTGCATCAGACTTCAAAACTAGTTGAATCACTTTTTCTTAGCAGCTGGCAGCTTTGCAACCATTGTTAAACTGAGACTCGGCGATATGACGCTGCCACGAGCAGCAGCATGAACCGAGAATATTGCTGGTGAGAGCAATGCGAGACGATGCACTCGTACACAGTATCTGCGCACGTGCACGGTTCACTCCGCTGCAACGTAAAAGCACGTAACAGCTGCGGCATTACAACAGCGTAGAAGTTTAGCCTGGCGCTTTCAGTTGTAGCGGAAGTCGGCCCGACTCCGCTGTTCACAACGTGCGCCCCCGACTTCACCTTTAACGGAGTTCGTCTTTAGATTGAATCAGAACCACTTCTAGAATGTCTTCTGTTCTGAACCAGTATTAATTGTGAGTATTAAGTCAGAGGCAACACACCAGCCATGTCACTCACCAACTGCATCATCTTCATCATCTCCATCGTTGTCACCCTCATCTTCATCCTCAATCTCCTCCTCCTCTTCCAGATCCTCGTCTTCGCTGTTAACGCTGGGGTCCAGGTCGCTTCCTGAGATGGCCTCTTCAGACATGACGTCCTGCAGGGCTCAGAGAGCATTACCTACACACATAGTCACTGGGAGTACCTGCAATACAATACACATCGCTTAAAGCCAACGGTCAAACAAAGCACAACAAAATGGAGACCCCCTTTAAAAAGGGATCGTTCACCTAGGCTAAATCAAGGTAAGGAAACCAATATGTGGGCAATTCCACGGTAACAGAATTACAGACTCAGATTTGTATGCCAAACAACAACCATTAACTTTTCCAAGTTGAACTCCATGAACAAGGACTACTTTACAAAAACACATTTACTGTAAAAACGGTGCAGATACGAAGTTAGGTAACAACATTTCTGTATAATCTCCCTCAGTTCTTTTTATGTGTCCATATTTTCCCCAAAACTAAAATATCTGCTGCGAATTAAAGATTCAACGATATCTGCAGAAAGAATGGTGTGTCAGCTACGACATGACATGCTGAGTTGGGGGAAAAAAATCTATTTTGGTTATTGAACTACATTAAGCAAAGTAAGGAAAGGGGGGATACCTAGTTAGTTGTACAACAATGCATTCAACTGAAATGTGTCTCCCGCATTTAACCCAACACATCGCTTAAAGCGGAGTGGATTTAAACCCGGTAACAGAATTACATCATGGGTCCCTGAGCTGTACTACACAGAAACGCAGCCTATGGATGTGAATGTCATTCTCTTCATGGTGATGTATCCTGAATATGTACACAAAAAGGTAGAAATATGCAATATCCTCCTTTGCATCTTTGGGTATTATTCTACACACATATTTTAACGAGCTCCACCCCCAAACAAGAGGTTGGTCCAGACTGGACCAAATCTGAACCAATCATAGAGGTCTGTTTCTTTTTATTGAACCTGTATTGACCTAGGCAAGTCAGTTAAGAACAAATTCTGATTTACAATGACGGCCTACCCAGGACGACGCTGGGCCAATTGTGCGCCACCCTATGGGACTCCCAATCACGGCCGGATGTGATGCAGCCTGGATTCAGGTACTGAACCAAGTACTGCAGTGACACCTCTTGCATTGAGATGCATTGTCTTAGACCACTGCCCCACTCCGGAGTGCTCACAAGTTTGGACATCAAAGTACAGCACATTAGAGCTCAGAAGAATACAGTACAATAAAGTAGAGTTTAGTACAGCACAGTACAATAAAGTAGAGTTTAGTACAGCACAGTACAGAACATAGTGTACTCAACTCGTGTGTTCTACTGTGTACTGTACTCTACTGTACAGTATTGTACTCTAATTCTCTTTACTGTACTGTACTAGTGTTGCGTGGTATAACAAAACTTCGGTACCTTTTCGATAGTAGAACATGAAAAATGGTTTGGTACTAGAATTCTTGTTACTTTCGGTACTTCTTTCAAATGTGTCTCGCGGCTCAAGTCTGTACCAGCGCAGCCGATGTACCCCTTATAGCGCGAGCCTGCTCCACTTAGCCTGCATCATGTTAGCTCCCCACTCACGCTGCACAGAAGTTAACACACTTGAATAATGCGACACGGCATTGTGAAACTGTTAATTACTGTTTGCAAAACAATGCCCATACAGGCTGGTCTGGCTAGAACACTTTACCATGCATGACGATACCGGTATCTTCCAGCTTTGTAGGCGAACTATCCTTGCTAGCTTACAGCTGAAGCCAACATAAATTCACTACCCCAGGACTTTGTTCGCAAATCATTACGCTAAATATTCTGACTTCAAAGCTGATCGACCGCTCACTCACGTCTCTCCCAAAGATGATCTATTGCCTCAGCGAACTGTATAGGGCTCCGACGCGCTGCTCCCCTCTTGCCTTGTGATTGACGTCATTACCGGTTAAAGAGACAACGCTCACTTTTATAAAAATAAACTACTTCTATGCAAATGTTGTTGAACAGTACAATAAAAAAAGTCCCAAACTGAAAGTTAACAGATTGTTTGTCATCTGTAGCCCCATGAAATCAGCCCAAAACAAGCTCATTAACTCAATGCATGCACACACTCCTATTGAATATGCATTCTACCTGTATTGTGAACAGGCCTAGGCTACATCTTGATTTAACCAGTTAATCAAGAGATATACCATTCAAATACAATTATTACCAATATGTTGTTATGCAGTTATATTGGTAAAAACTAAGTCAAATTGATTGTGTAATTGATTCATTAATGCATACATGGCTGTCTCTGAAAAATGTCTCAGATTTTTTTTTTGATATTGAACTCAAAAGATGCCCGCCGATTGAACAATGGAGTAGATGAGTTTATCTGTCTGGACCAAATGCCATTCTGTGACTTTGGCAAATATGCATTTTTTTCCTTTCCATGGTATAGTTTTGGTATTGAGTATTGTGATAATAATCTGGTATGGAAGTAAAAATGCTGGTATCATGACAACACTACTGTACTCTACTGCAGTGTTTCCCAACCCTGGTCCTCCGGTATCCCCAACACTACACATTTGTATCATAACCCTGGACAAGCACACCGGATTAAACGTGTTAACTTATCAGCAAGCCTTCAATGAGTTGAATGAGGTGTTGTATGTCAAGGGCTACAATGAAACTGTACTGTTGGGGGTACTGGAGGACCAGGGTTGGGAAACACTGCTCTACTGTCCAAACTTGTGAACCCAACTGTGGTTTGTGACTACTATGATTTCCCAATGTAATCAATTCAATTGTAGAAATTCCCGTGACAAATTCTTCTGAAATAACAGAATTTTTTGTTTTATTCACTTAATTAATAAACAAAATTGATATCAGTAAAAACACTAACTAATTGATAGGGCTACCTGTACTTGTTACTTCTGTGAACTTTCATTATCTTCCCTCATCATGAGGACGTGGGTTTTTGGTAACGGCATTTCAAAGCACAAGGCAATGTTTCTTAAACTTCCAGAACTAAATATAAGTGTTGATATTAGTTGTCAGGCGTCTTCACGTCAACATTATTTTGTTTTGATCTATTTCTAATAACTTTTAAATACTTTTTTTTCTGGTAGTTGTTTTCTAAGACCACTTTTCCATCTGTTTGACCAGAAATCAAGTCTGCTTATTCCTCCTTTTTAGGATGGAAAACGGTGGAAAAATTTACATATGCCGTGAGTTCAAAATATATATAAATAGACTCTTAGCTTTCATTTGATATGCTCCTATGAACTTCACATGTTGGTGCTCATGGGTCATTTTTATGAACTATCCCTTTGGTGAACTATCCCTTTCAGCTTGGCAAAGTGGGGAGAGTTTGATCTGGGGTATGAAATTACTATGTTGGGTAAAACAGGCTGGTTATTAGCATCAATAAATCGATACATTTTGTACATTCATCATCTATGACAGAGGGATGCATGAAATAGAGCAGTACAGTAAAACAAACTGTCGTTGCTTGGTGGGTTGCTTTACCTTCGTCTTTCCTAAGGCATTCTCAAAGTGTCAGAGAGAAAAAGAGGAAAGGGAGCTCTGTGAGTGTGTGTCGAAGTGTGAGTATGTGTGAATATGTGTGAGCGAGCGAGGCGGCAAGAGCGTGAGCGAGCTGGCCAATTACATAAGAGCTCAGTTACATAACAGGCCTTTGCCACTCAGACAGACTGTGTTAAACAGCAGGATATATAGGCTAACCAAAGACACACAGACTATAGTCGTCGCTCCCGTTTTCTCTCACCTTACATACAAAGGCCTGTACACTGTTCCTTAAGATGGTTATGCAACGACTGTCAGGTCTGAGTGTCACAAACCCCACGCCTCCCACACTGGCAGACAGAGGCATTCTCCCAAGTGGGCACGTCAAGATTTTAACAAATTGTAGAAACTCCCTTCTGCCATAACTTACACCGATCCTATGCTTTTCAATCTAAGGGGGAGATGTGTGCAAGTGCACACTTTTAGGAGAAGGGATGTCGTACCCAATGGTGAAGAAACATTCTCTCTAAACTTCCGACACCAGCCTAATCTCGGGAGTTGATAGGCTTGAAGTCATAAACAGCTCAATGCTTGAAGCATTGCGAAGAGCTGCTGGCAAAACGCATGAAAGTGCTGTTTGAATGAATGCTTACGAGCCTGCTGGTGCCTACCATCGCTCAGTCAGACTGCTCTATCAAATCATAGACTTAAATATAACATAATAACACACAGAAATACGAGCCTAAGGTCATTAATATGGTCGAATCCGGAAACTATCATCTCGAAAACAAAACGTTTATTCTTTCAGTGAAATACGGAACCGTTTCGTTCTGACAAACTGAGCAAGAAGGGAGGTGACCAAGAATCCGATGGTCACTGACAGAGCTCCAGACAACTATCTCTGCAGCACTCCACCAATCAGGCCTTTATGGTAGTGGCCAGACTGAAGCCACTCATCAGAAAAAAGGTACATGACAGCCCGCTTGGAGTTTGCCAAAAGGCACATAAAGGACTCAAACCATGAGAAACAAGATTCTCTGGTATGATGAAACCAAGATTGAACTCTTTGGCCTGAATGCCAAGCGTCACGTCTGGAGGAAACCTGGCACCATCCCTACAGTGAAGCATGGTGGTGGCTGCATCATGCTGTGGGGAGGTTTTTCAAGAGCAGGGACTGGGAGACTAGTCAGGATTGAGTGAAAGATGAACGGAGCCATGTACAGAGTGATTCTTTATGAAAACCTGCTCCAGAGCGCTCAGGACCTCAGACTGGGGTGAAGATTCACCTTCCAACAGAACAACAACCTTAAGCACACAGCCAAGACAACGCAAGAGTGTCTTTGGGACAAGTCTCTGAATGTCCTTGAGTGGCCCAGCCAGAGCGCAGACTTGAACCCGATCTAACATCTCTGGAGAGACCTGAAAATAGCTGTGCAGCGACACTCCCCATCCAACCTGACAGAGCTTGAGAGGATCTGCAGAGAAGAATGGGAGAAACTCCCCAAATACAGGTGTGCCAAGCTTGTAGCGTCATACTCAAGAAGACTCGATGCTGTAATCGCTGCCAAAGGTGCTTCAACAATGTACTGAGAAGGGTCTGAATACTTATGTAAATGTAATATTTTAGTTTGATTTTATACATTTGCTAAAATGTCTAAAAACCTGTTTTTGCTTTGTCATTATGGGGTAGTGTGTAGCTTGATGAGGGGAAAAAAACAATTTAATCCATTCTAGAATAAGGCTGCAATGTAACGAAATGTGATAAAGTCAAGGTGTCTGTATACTTTCCGAATGCACTGTATGTATGTATGCATGTATGTATGTAGAGATATATATAACATGTCGTTGGTAGCAAGAATTTTGTATAATCATTTTAATTGAAAAATATTTTTTTTATCAATAGTTGTTTTGTATATCAGTTCATAAACCCAGTGTCATGGGATCGGTACATCGAAGATGTCTTCCAAGCATTTTTGTAACCTGTGTGGCGCAGCATTCAGTGTTTTTGTCCTCAAATGGAACTGTAAAATATTTTTTATTGTCATTTTTCCCCCAGCCAAGTTTTATCTTTAATATTGGGAAGAGAAACAAGTTCCCAATGGTACCTATGTGGATTTGTACCATAAATGCTGAAACGTTAGCCAGGTAAACAAAACCAAAGCATGGGTTTCCGTCAGACCGTGTCCCAGTATTTCCTTTGGGAAAATGTGTAGCAGTGGGGGGAAAAGGTCACGGGAGGCTGAGTTCTGGTGACTTACTACTCCAAATTGAATTAAAATAAAATTATGCTGACACCTTTTCAAATATAACTTCCACCTACAGAAATGAGTCCAATAATATATTGCTAAAATTAATTGTACATATTGGTCCATGCATATAGCCTATATTACCAGGTATGCTATTAGCAATAAGCATAATCACCCGAGGCCCAACTGATGCAGCATAGTGGCTATAAATAAATACAGTAGGCAACCCCATGCTTCAGCCTATCTGCATTTACCCTATTGGGCTAATCATTAGATAGATCCCAAATTAGGTACTTTAACTAGCTACCACTGTTGAATTGTATGTCCCAAAAAAACTTAAATACAGTGACTATATGTAGGCCTATCTGTTAGGGTAACTTGGGGGTAATATGCCCCGTCTGTACTTGTCACAGAACCTACTTCATGTCACCATTTTCCCCTCCAACACTTTCCCTGGTTGCCACTACTCTTGTTCAACTAAAAATGTAGTCTGTGTCATCACAATTTAAGGTTGGGTGTCGGTTTACCCCAAGGTTGCCGCTGTTAACTCTGGGCCTATTTAGACGTTTTTAAATAAATAAAGTAGGAATGGAAATCTTGAATCAACTATGTAAATAGACAAATATCTACTATGGGGTAGTTTGATTTTTCTATTCATTAGTTGTATTGTTTGCAGAGGAAAATTAAATGTGGACTGTTTTATCATCTTCAGTGCGCCTTGGTAGGAATATTTTGTGCTGAATACAACAGGTGTAGATCTTACAGTGAAATGGTAACCAACAGGCTCTAACCAATAGTGCAAAAAAGGTATTAGGTGAACAATAGGAAGGTAAATAAATAAAACAACAGTAAAAAGACAGGCTATATACAGTAGCGAGGCTATAAAAGTAGCGAGGCGACATACAGACACCGGTTAGTCAGGCTGATTGAGGTAGTATGTACATGTAGATATGGTTAAAGTGACTATGCATATATGATAAACAGTGAGTAGCAGAAGCGTAAAAGAGGGGTTGGCGGGTGGTGGGTGGGACACAATGCAGATAGCCCGGTTAGCCAATGTGCGGGAGCACTGGTTGGTCGGCCCAATTGAGGTAGTATGTACATGAATGTATAGTTAAAGTGACTATGCATATATGATAAACAGAGACCATTTAGTGGTCAGAACCTGGTAATATCAAGATATAGGATGGGACATAAACCTAACAACTTCAATTATTAATTTCTCTGAACGGGGGGTGGGGGGGGGGCACAAAAGTCAATGAGAATACATTACATAGGATGAAGAAACAATAATCTGAGCCGCAGCTCCATAACACGGAACCCAAACCGGCTGTGCGCGTGTGCCATTGTGCATAAATGTATTTTGTTCCCCCACACCAAACGCGATCACGACACGCAGGTTAAAATATCAAAACAAACTCTGAACCAATTACATTAATTTGGGGACAGGTCGAAAAGCATAAAACCTTAATGGCAATTTAGTTAGCTAGCTTGCACTTGCTAGCTAATTTGTCCGATTTAGCTAGCTAACTTGTCCTGGGATATAAACATTGAGTTGTTATTTTACCCGAAATGTACAAGGTCCTCTACTCCGACAATTAATCCACACATAAAACGGTCAACCGAATCGTTTCTAGTCATCTCTCCTCCTCCTAGGCTTTTTCTTCTCTTGACTTTATATTGCGATTGGCAACTTTCATAAATTAGGTGCATTACCGCCACCGACCTCGTTCGTCTTTCAGTCACCCACGTGGGTATAACAAATGAGGAGATGGCACGTGGGTACCTGCTTCTATAAACCAACGAGGAGATGGAAGAGGCAGGACTTGCAGCGCGATCTGCATCAGAAATAGAACTGACTTCTATTTTAGCCCTTGGCAACGCAGATGCTCGTTGGCGTGCGTGAGCAGTGTGGGTGCAATAATTGAATAATTTAGATTTCTATTTTGCGACGCGAGAGGCCTAGTCAGCCTGTAATACTTATCAGATATTGAGAACTGATACTGATGTTGGGTTGTGATTGTCGTGGGGGGGTCTGTGGGTGGCGTTTGACCATTTCATTGGATTCCTCGTCTTATTCACTGTTAGAAAAAAAGTTCTCTCCAAATCAGATGTTAGGTATTATATATATTATATGAATCCTATTCATTTAAAATGGTCAATTTGGGTGCAATCAATTAGCTTAATTTCTCAGAGATCAAAATATTTCAACAAAATAATGTTGCAGGAATGCTAATCTTATCTGTTGAAGTTCGAAAGTTCGAACGATTTCAGAACAATCTGAGATGGTGGGTGTCATAGCTTGCTGAAATGACATGGAACGACCCACATGTATGTCCAGCATCAAATATGACCACTACACTGAGCAGCATGTGGATGATATACCTCTTCTCACCTGCATATCAAAACTCCCAAGGGCAAATCAATATCAACCCCTGTATATTTTTACATTCTGTTGACATTTCAATGTGTCAAATGTTAAATCATAGGACATAAAGATATTGTTGCACCTTGGCGTGATACTTGTGTGTTACTTGAATTTCGGAGAAGAAAAAAAAGATGTTATTGTGGTGCAATACCAAAAATGTGACATGGAAAAGAGAGTTCAGGAATATATCTGACTGAGATTTTGTTTCCAAACAACAATGGCAATATTCCTGCTAATCAATATAATATGGATGCCAACATTAACCGCTGACTGTCAATCCCTCTCTGTCACACACACACACAATTGAGCAATTATAGCGCAGTGTGTTACATAAAATGCTAAATGCAAGAGATAATAACCAACTCTAGCTTCTGTATGTAGCCATCACGTGCAACCATAAACAGGTAGCTAACTAGCTAGAATAGGGGCGCATCATTAGCAAATACCTAGCTGGCTTAAAGTTACTTGTTGTTTTCTACCTTGTGCCCATCGTCAGATATGTCATTATTAACTCGCGAAAATCAACATAATAGCTAATGTTATTAGCACGCTAACTAGCCGGATATCGAGATGTTGGCTTATTAAAACGCACATCTGAGATGAAATATTGCTAAGAGATGCTGTTGCTAGCTACATGTCTGGCTATAAACAGATCACAATCCAAGATAATGTATTTTACGCTAGCTATCTTAGCTAATTTGTCACAATTAGTTAGCTAACAGCAGTTTAGCTAGCTGACGTTCAACGAGTTGCATAAAAATGAACAAACGAGTCGTACCAAATACAGCCTGCTAACGTTAGCTAACTCGTGCGTGTTTGAGCAGCTAGCTAGCTTGTTGTTAGTGAGCTAGCGTCATGTTACCATACATTCGCCGCTGTTTTCAGCCAACGTCTATTGTCCAGAGGATGGCTAATCAAGAAATCCCCTTATGTAACATTGTTAACCTAAAACTAAAATGAAGTTCGAATCAAAAAGTTGTCAAACTATGTACTTACATTTTGCATTCCCGTAGGAAATCGAATTGATGATATGCTTATGATTAATACATTATTTTTTACAAACTGTATTTTTTTTTATTTCCCCCTCACTGTTTCTTCAAGGGTAACAGTAACACGGTTCCCCTGCACAGATGGAAAAACAACTCGCTAGAAGTCGGTTCCCGAAGGCACACTCGAATGACAAAAACTGTTTAAAAGAAGCCAAAAACTGCTATCAGGAAAGGTCCAAAAAATCATATTTGATTTTAGTTTATGCTATACTCGCCAACACTAAATCATAAAGTTAATAGCATAGAAATTAGAGCATGTAATTGTTCTATTAATGCACATCACGACAAAGTATGTTATTGCGCCATCTGCTGGTGTAGTCTTGAGGTTGATACGGAGCTGTGCGGTGACAAGTGGGATGCACTGTTGAACGATACATCCTGAGGGGTTCGTGCTGATTGTAAGAAGATTGTGTCAGCCGGTGCAGTGTTCTCATAAGGAGCGTTATACTTGGAATACGGAGGAGGAATGGAGGGAAAAAGAGAGGCAGAGGAGGTCTAAGAGAGAGAGAGAGTGAGGAAGAGGGTGAGCTTGAGTTGGTTAAAAAAAGAGATGGTTTGTTAAAGAAGAATGGTAGAAAGTGTACGCAGAGAGAGTTGAAATATAAGTGAATGAGGGCGATGTATCGGAGGTGGTAGGTGTGGTGAAGTTCTTGGAGCCCAGGGCTTGCACCCAGGGTCAGGATAAAGATGAGTTTGTGATCGTAGGAGTGAAGTTTTTGGAAAAAGTGGACCCTTGAATTTTGGCTGATCCATTTGACGTTTCATGGTGGGTGCTGTGCTGTTTCAGAGTTGTGGAAACGGTGAGGGTAACCAGAAGTGGTATTGTGATAATTGTATGTGTTTCTGCTGGTCAGAGGGAGCAGGAGTTAAACGAATGGGGCCAAGATATGTGAACTGTTTTGCTCAAGAAAAGGATGCCATTCAAAGAAGTGATTACTGGGGTTGCGGTAAATGTGAAAGCTAACCAACTGAAGGGGAAGATTCCCGGGGTTGTGATGCTCATCGTTTGGTGCAACGCAGACAGGGTGACGTGAGTGGAGAAACAGAAGAGTCATTGTCTGTTCTTTTGAGTTTTGATGTTGAGTCTTTGCCCGACAAAGTGATGTAAGAATATATAAGTTATCCTGTATGAGCTTTTATGCCGACTACATTACGTTGTTACAGGTGTCAAGCGTATGGGCATGTGGCAGTAGTGTGTAGGAGGGAGGTTCCTATGTGTGAGAAGTGTGCAGAAGGGCATGAGACAAATGAATGTGTAGAATTGGAGAAAGTAGTGGTTTGTGTTAATTGTGGGGGTGCCCAGGGGTGCGAGAGAGGCAGGTTGAGGTTTCCAGAGTTAGAGTAGTGCAGAAGTTGTCATATACTGAGGCAGTGAAGAAAGTAGAGTAAGATGGGTCCTGGCCCCTTACACTAAGCCTGAATTTGTCCTGCTAGGTGACCTAAACTGGGACATGCTTAAACCACCTGACAAAGTCCTAAAGCAATGGGACTCCCTAAATCTTTCTCAGATTATTATCAATCCCACAAGGTATGACTCCAAACACTCAGAAAAGGCTACTCTCCTTGATGTTATCCTCACAAATAATCATTGGTAGTCTGGTGTTTTCTGTAATGACCTTAGTGATCACGGTTGTCCTGATTTGTCATAGACGCTTGCTAAAAAAATTTAATGAGCAAGCCTTCCTTCATGAACTGGCCTCTGTAAAATGGTATAGAATCAACTTGATTCTCTCTGTCGAAGATGCTTGGACCTTCTTTTTTGATATTTTCAGTGGTATTGTTTACAAACAGGCCCCCATAAAGAAAATGAGAATTAAAAACAGGTTCAGCCCCTGGTTCGACAGTGATCTTGCGGCGTTACTCCACCTCAAGAATTGCATTTGGCGAAACGCTCGGCACACACATACTCAGGCTGACTGGCTCTCGTTCAGGCAAATTAATAATAAGTGCACTCAGGCTATCCGGAAGGCCAAAGTTAGTTACTTTAAGGAGCAGTTCTCTCTCTGTGGGTCTAACCCCAAGAAGTTCTGGAAAACGGTTAAAGACCTGGAGAACAAACCCTTGATGATGTGGTTGTTACTGACAAGAAGCACATGGCTGAGCACTTTAATCACCACTTCATTAAGTCAGGATTCCTATTTGACTGAGTCATGCCTCCTTGCCAGTTCAACATTTCCTCATCTCCCACCCCTTCTAATGCGACTATCCCTGATGCTTTTCCGTATTTTTCCCCTGCCTCGCTACAAAGTTTCTCCCTGCAGGCAGTCTCTGAGTCTGAGGAGCTAAAGGAGCTCCTTAAACTTGACCCAAAAAGGTCAGACTCTTTCTTCTTTAAGGTTGCTGCCGCTATCATCGCCAAGCCTATCTCCAACCTTTTTAACCCGTCTCTTCTTTCTGGGAACGTTCCCATTTCTTGGAAGGCAGCCACAGTTTGTACTTTATTTAAAGGGGGAGATCAATCTGATCCCATTTCTATTTTGCCCTGTTTATCAAAAGTGTTGGAAAAACTTGTCAATAATCAACAGACTGGCTTTCTTGATGTCTTGGGTATGCAATCTGGTTTCCGCTTAGGTTATGGATGTGTCACTGCAACCTTAAAGGTCCTCAATGATGTCACCATTGCCCTTGATTCTAAGCAATGTTGTTCTGCTATTTTTATTAACTTGGCCAAAGCTTTTTATACAGTAAACCATTTAATTATTGTGAGCCAGCTAAGGAGTATTGGTGTCTGAGGGGTCTTTGGCCTGGTTTGCTAACTACCTCTCTCAAAGAGTGCAGTGTATAAAGTCTTAAAATCTTCTGTATCAGCCACTGCCTGTCACCAAGGGAGTACCCTAAGGCTCGATCCTAGGCCCTACACTCTTCTTAATTTACATCAACAACATTGCCCAGGCAGTAGGAAGCTCTCTCAGCCATTTATATGCATATGATACAGTCTTATACTCAGCAGACCCCTCCCTGGATTTTGTGTTAAATGCTCTTCAACAAAGCTTTATTAGTGTCCAACAAGCTTTCTCTACCCTTGACCTCCAAAACAAAGGTCATGTGGTTTGGTAAGAAGAATGCCCCTCTCCCAACAGGTGTGATTACTACCTCTGAGGGTTTAGAGCTTGAGGTATTCACCTCATACAAGTACTTGGGAGTATGGCTAGACGGTACACTGTCCTTTTCTCAGCACATATCAACGCTGCAGGCTAAAGTTAAATCTAGACTTGGTTTCCTCTATGGTAAGCTCCTCTTTCACCCCAGCTGCCAAACTAACCCTGATTCAGATGACCATCCTACCCATGCTAGATTACAGAGAGATAATTTATAGATCGGCAGGTAAGGGTGCTCTCGAGCGGGTAGATGTTCTTTACCATTCTGCCAACAGATTTGACACCAATGCTCCTTATAGGACACATCACTGCACTCCATACTCCTCTGTAAACTGGTCATCTCTGTATAGCTGTCGCAAGACTCACTCCCCCCTTTCTGAGATATCAACTGCAGCCTTCATCCTCCACATACAACACTCGTTCTGCCAGTCACATTCTGTTAAAGGTCCCCAATGCACACACATCCCTGGGTCGCTCCTCTTTCAGTTCGCTGCAGCTAGAAACTGGAACGAGCTGCAAGAAACACTCAAACTGGACAGTTTTATCTCAATCCCTTCATTCAAAGACTCAATCATTGACACTCTTAGAAAACAGTTGTAGCTGCTTTGTGTGATGCATTGTTGTCTCTACCTTCTTGCCCTTGTGCTGTTGTCTGTGCCCAAAAATGTTTGTACCATAATTTGTGCTGCTACTATGTTGTGTTGCTACCACGTTGTTGTTATGTTGTGTTGCTACCATGCTATTTTGTCATGTGTTGCTGCCTTGCTATGTTGTTGTCTTAGGTCTCTCTTTAAGTAGTGTTGTGTTGTCTCGCCGTGATGTGTGTTTTGTCCTATATTTCTATTTTTAATCCCAGCCCCCGTCCCCGCAGGAGGCCATTTGCCTTTTGGTAGGCCGTCATTGTAAATAAGAATTTGTTCTTAACTGACTTGCCTAGTTAAAAAATAAATAATAATAATGAAGGGGAAGGGATCCTGAGAGGAGTGGTGTGAGTAGTAGACCTGTACCAGTACAGAGGGATAAAACCAACAAGTGATCTATGTTTCAGTAAGATTGGATTTTTGCCATTTATAGTGATGGTTATCAACTGTACAGCAGGATGGAACATAAGTCGCAGAAAATAGAGGTTGTGGTGGCAGCTGCAGAGAGGAATTTGTGCTAGACTATCCAAAAATCCAATCTTACTGAAAATAATTTCGCTACACCCGCAATAACATCTGCTAAACATGTGTATGTGACCAATACAATTTGATTTGACATCAGAAGAGTTACAGGGTGTGTTAAGGGGTGGTGTCCCATCCTTTCAGACTGTTGGCCTGAAGTAGGACTAAATATATTTAAATACTGGAATATGGTATTTATTATTATTTTTGGGTGAGTCTACTGTTAGATGGTAGGGTATTTGTTGTATTCAAAAAAAAAAAAAAAAAATTATATGCTAGGTATAAGGGAGTTATACTCCAGTCTAGTAGGTGGCGGTAATGCAACATTTATTGGATGCCAACCGCCGTTAAACTTAATCGAAGAAGAAGAATAGTAGTCTTGAATACGACCATATCGAAGTCGCACATAAATGACGTCCAATTAAAGCGTCCAAGCTGTCGTTCTTTTGTGTTAGAAATTAATATGTCTTCGTTCCGTTAGCTAATTGGGTAAAACTTTTGTAGTGGTTATGTGAATATGGACTGGCTCAGTACTTAGCCAAATGTCGATGGACTGTAATTACATACAAAAATGAACAAAGGGTGGCTGGAACTCGAGAGTGACCCGGGTAAGAAGCTAATGCGTTAGCTGCTAACGTTAGCGAACAATTCTTTGTCAGATATAATCTAATCTACAATCAGATTGTTTGATCGTCTCTATGTTTTACTGCCAGTAAACACAATACGTTTAATAGCAAATTACGTTATATAGATTTATACGCAGGGCTATGAGTCAGCTAGCTACTGTAGCTTGTAATATATCAATTCCACACTAGTTAGTACTATAACGTTACATTGTTCATTAGTTGCACCAGCAGGAGGACTTACCTACAATGTTTCTGTTTGTATGATCGAAGCCATTGTTACATTTTCAATTAACGTGTTTTCTTATGATCTGTGCAGGGCTATTCACGCTCTTGGTGGAGGATTTTGGTGAGTTGATTTGACAGGTTGGTTGATAAAGTAAACTTGTACTGGATAAGTGTGAGCACCACATAGTTTGAGTATCCCTTTGTGTATTTTGCATGTGTGTTTGTAATGTAGGCGTGAAGGGGGTTCAGGTGGAGGAGATATACGACCTACAAAGCAAGTGTCCAAGGTATGGAGCAATGGTCATCAAGCTACTGTCACTGTGTCAAACTCTCTGAAAACCTCATTATATATACAGCCCACTGTATATATAGCCTAGGCCTACTTGTGTATAAACCCAAATATGTGGACAGCTTTCTGATGTCCTTGACTCTTGTCCCCCCCCACCCAGTCCTGTCTATGGCTTCATCTTCCTGTTCAAGTGGATTGAGGAGCGAAGGTCTAGGAGGAAAGTCTCCACCTTGATGGATGAGACCGCTGTCATTGATGATGACATTGTTAATGACATGTTCTTTGCCCACCAGGTGAGTCTGTTTAATCCTTGACTATAAGATTCAGGCCAGTCAGTTTGCAGTAATAGTGATTTGCAAGCATGGAGGCTATATTGTTGTCAGAATGTGGTGCATTCCATAATTTCCTACTGTGTCAGAGGAAGGCATTGTTTTTATTTTCTTTCTGTCATTGAGTTCCTTTACACGGTTATTTTTTTCTGTGCCCAGCTGATCCCCAACTCCTGTGCCACCCATGCACTTCTGAGCGTGCTCCTGAACTGTAGTGGGGTTGAGTTGGGCACTACCCTCAGCCGCATGAAGACCTTCACTAAAGGCTTCGGTCCAGAGGTGAGGACACACACACCTACCTCTCTCCAATTTCTGCTGTGGTGTTATGATTATAATCAAATTTTACATTGCATTCTTTCGTGTTCTTTCAGAGTAAAGGCTACGCCATTGGAAATGCCCCAGAGCTGGCCAAAGCACATAACAGCCATGCCAGGTAGGAGGTGCTGCTGCGTTTGTACCTCCCTATTGAGTATGCCCCTTCCTACAACTAGGTTTTATTCAGTAGGCACATAAAAAAAACAGGCTGAAACGGAGAGGTACCTACCTGAAATTGTCCAATTAGAAACAGTTGTTTTCATTTGTTGTTGCAAACCATTTTCTACGTTGTGCACTAATGAATACAACCCTGATTTGTGTGGGGTTGTGTGACTGCCACCCATGATTGATTCTTCCTTCTCTTGTTTCCATGGAGACCGGAGCCCAGGCACCTGCCGGAGAAGCAGAATGGGATTAGTGCCGTGCGGACCATGGAAGCGTTCCACTTTGTCAGCTACGTGCCCATCAAAGACCGACTGTTTGAGTTAGACGGCCTCAAGGCATACCCCATTGACCACGGTGAGACTGCACGCTGTGATGGACTAAGGGAAGCAGCGTAGTACTGCTCACTCACGTTGAGACAGCCTAGCGCAGCCTTAAAGTATGGGTCACGACCCAAAGTGGGTTGCGGACCTGTTAATTGCGGCTCGCGATTTGTCCTGAGTAAATGTATAATTATTTCATGTAATTACTGGAATTGATTTGGTTAAGTGCAACTGCGGTCTCTGCTCAGTGCGCTCTCAGCTGAGCAGCAGTGTCTCTGCTCAGTTTGGCAGCTGCGCGAGTGGGAGGGAGATGCCTGTGTGCTTTGCAGTTTACCCAATCTTTTTTCTGCAGTTTTATTGAAGATCACGCTGCTGTCATTCAGCAGTAGATGAGGCGCTGTCAGCCACTGACTTGTCATTCCCACTCGCCATCACTCACCGCTGTCATCAAATGGACTCAAGCTAGCCACAAGTTTTTGACTGAGCACAATTGTCATGAAATGCAAATACAGTGATGAGTTTCTCTCTCTTGGTTTCATACAAACTTTGAGAAATAACGAGGAGCCCAGGGAGTTCTTTCAGAACAGGGCAGAATGCTTCAGGAAACAGTGCTTCGACAGTGGAAAAGTAAGTCAGCTAGGAAGGCATTGTTGTCATTTTATAACAGGTGATGATCAGCAGAAATAAGGGAGTACTATCTCATAGTAGTAGATGTGAGTTTCTCTTTCAAACAATCCCCTTGGACACAGCTAATAGCTAGCTAGCTAACGTTAGCCAAAACAAGCTAGCCAGCTACTGCAACCCTAAGTAGCAGTACAGATGAAGATGGAAAATGATCAGGACGACTGTACATCTTACTGTAGAAATTATTGTTGAAAGCAAGTTAAGTTGAAACTGTTGTGTTAAAATACAAGTAATCATTTTGATTCTGGAAATTACTGATTTAAAGCAAGATGCTTTTTGAGGCAAACACGCACAGTTCTGGGTTGCTCATCTACAGCAGGAATCTGTCTTCTGCCTGACTGAGAAAGCAGTAGATGTTTTGATCCAGTTTGGCAGGGTTCTCAACTCTGGCATCTTTAAAAAAACAAGTACAGAAACGGACTCAATGCTGAGCATGACCTCCGAGTTGCACTGTCAAAAACGGAGCCCAGAATAGACCATCTTGTTGAAAACTTCAACCAGCCATGCACCTCTGTGTGTTTTGTATGTTTGTTTTCTGGTCTACTGTGTGAGGTGATCAATCAGTTTATTCCAGTCAGAATATTTGTTGTTGAATTTAAACAGCAACAGTTCCAACCTGGACCTATATGTAGGAGTGTTTTTAAAGGTGGAAAATGAATTGAATTGCTAAATGAAACATGAATTGCTATTTACAGTTGAAGTCGGAAGTTTACATACACCTTAGACAAATACATTTAAACTCAGTTTTTCACAATTTCTGACATTTAATCCTGGTAAAAATTCCCTGTCTTAGGTCAGTTAGGATCACCACTTTATTTTAAGAATGTGAAATGTCAGAATAATAGTAGAGAGATTTCAGCTTTTATTTCTTTCATCACATTCCCAGTGGGTCTGAAGTGTACATACACTGAATTAGTATTTGGTAGCATTGCCTTTAAATTGTTTAACTTGGGTCAAATGTTTCCGGTAGCCTTCCACAAGCTTCCCACAATAAGTTGGGTGAATTTTGACCCATTCCTCCTGACAGGTAGACCACCTTGCTCGCACACACTTTTTCAGATTTTCTATAGGATTGAGGTCAGGTCTTTGTGATGACCACTCCAATACCTTGACTTTGTTGTCTTTAAGCCATTTTGCCACAACTTTGGAAGTATGTTTGGAGTCATTGTCCATTTGGAAGACCCATTTGCGACCAAGCTTTAACTTCCTGACTGATGTCTTGAGATGTTGCTTCAATATATCCACATCAGTTTCCTCCCTTATGATGCCATCTATTTTGTGAAGTGCACCAGTCCCTCCTGCAGCAAAGCATCCCCACAACATGATGCTGCCACCCCTGTGCTTCAAGATTGGAATGGTGTTCTTCAGCTTGCAAGCTTCTCCCTTTTTCCTCCAAACATAATGATGGTCATTATGGCCAAACAGTTATATTTTTGTTTCATCAGACAAGAGGACATTTCTCCAAAAACCGTAGTCTGGCTTTTTTATGGCGGTTTTGGAGCAGTGGCTTATTCCTTGATGAGCGGCCTTTCAGGTTATGTCGATATACTTGCGTACTATTGTTTGTACAGAATAACTTGGTACCTTCAGGCGTTTGGGAATTGCTCCCAAGGATGAACCAGACTTGTGGAGGTCTACAACTGTTTTTCTGAAGTCTTGGCTGATTTCTTTTGATTTTCCCATGATGTCAAGCAAAGAGGCATTGAGTTTGAAGGTCGGCCTTGAAATACATCCACAGGTACACCTCCAATTGACTCAAATTATGTCAATTAGCCTATCAGAAGCTTCTAAAGCCATGACATCATTTTCTGGAATTTTCCAAGCTGTTAAAAGGCACAGTCAACTTAGTGCATGTAAACTTCTGACTAATGACTCCAACCTAAGTATATGTACACTTCTGACTTCAACTGTATATGGGTATTTCATTAAATTATTTGTTTTTGCCTATTTTGTTTTAGGCATCAGGAAAATGAAATGTACCAATTATTATGCATAGGTCCATGTTTTCATAAGCTTGGGTCCCAGGAAAACACAGAATTTCTAATTTGGGTCCCAGGCTGATACATTTTAAGAACCCCTGGCCTAGTGTCTTCATAGCGCTGTAATGTCATGTAACGCACATGACTATGACTTCTGTCATCTACTGTGTGGCAATACAACCCTTGACGAAATACTGTGAGACTACAGTGGCTCATTTTCAAATGGCACTCTATTCCCTATGTAGTCCACTCCTCTTGTCCAGGGCCCATAGGGTGACCACGTGGGCTCGAGATGAAAGTAGCGTGGGGAGGGGGGAAGTCAATTCTAAACATTTCTTCCTCTGCCAATCTCTCTCAGGGCCATGGGGAGAGGAGGAGGAGTGGACGGATAAGGCTCGACGGGTCATCATGGAGAGGATTGGCTTGGCCACAGCTGGGTGAGCCTGAGGCCTATCTCTTGCCTCAGTAACACTGAATGAGATATTACGCGCACACACACACTCACACACTTTCTCTCACCTCTCAGAGAGCCATACCATGATATCCGCTTCAACCTGATGGCAGTGGTTCCTGACCGCAGGGTGAAGTATGAGTCCAAACTAGAGATCCTCAAGAGGAACAGACAGATGGTTCTGGAGGGATTACAGCAGGTCAGGAAACCCACACAGAGGAGCCAATTGATACACCCCAGTGAGAAAGTGTGGGTGGGTGTGTGTATCTCATCAGGTGTGTTCCTTTTAGCTTGCCCTTTGTCCTGGTTAAGCAGAGATTTGACTTTAGGATCAATAGAATGGTATAAAATGTGCCAACTCTACCCAGCCAGTGCCCCTGGAGAGCTAAAACGAATGCACCCAGACCAATAGACCACGTGTGTCCGATTGACTTGACATGAATGTCACCTGTTCTCCAGCTGATCCGGGTCACCCAGCCAGAGCTCGTCCAGGACAGAAAGCAGCAGGACTCCTCCCCCTCAGAGGACACGCCCCCTGCTATCAAAAAAGAAGAGGCAGAGCCTCAACCTGTTACATCACAGGGGGCCGAGCAGACTCCTCCCACAGGTATTACATTCACCTTCAACCTCCCCAATGTAGATTCTCTTTATAGACATGAGAAAGGGTTTCTGGGAGTCCGTCGTTGTCTCCCAAATGGCACCCTATTCCCTATGTAGTGCACTATTTTTGACCATAGCCATATGGGCGCTGGTCAAAAGTAGTGCACCATGAAGGGAATGTCTCAGGGTATGATGTGCTGCAACAGTTCCACTGATGTCCCTGAGTTCATGACTGTCTCTCCCCCTGTTCTGCGGACGCTGCAGCAGCCCAGTCCCAGTCGACACCCAGCCCCTCAGGCAAGGGGAAGGCCATGGGGAAACCAACCGCCCCAGCGGGGGGAGGGGGAGCCACGCAGCCTGTCAACAGCCCCACCCTAATCGTCCCGCGCCTGCCCGCCTTCCTGGACAACCACAACTACGCCAAGTCCCCCATGCAGGTCAGCAGGAGGGGGATGGGTTAAGATGTGACACAACTCAAATTTCCACACTCAAGTCTCATTAACATCAATGTGTGATGGATTGTCACGACAGGCTTGACTTGCGTACACACATCTCAAGTTAGGATTCGGCCCCATGGACCAATACTATATGTTTGCCGTGACAGGGTAGATGATTGGTTATTCTGTGATTGACAGGAGGAAGAGGACCTTGCGGCAGGGGTGACTGGGGTAGGTCGTCCCCGGGTGCCTGGCGCAAACCAGCCCCCCTTCTCTGACGATGACGATGAGGAGGAAGAAACTGGCACAGCAGCAGGCACACCCACCAGGTCAGCTCCACACAACTAGAGTTATTCTAGTTCCATGGTCACTCTTTCTATTCTAGTTCTATGGTCACTCTTTCTATTCTATTTCCATTCTATTTCTATGGTCAGCTCCGTGTCGCATAGTGTTTCCATTAAGACTGTGGTAAAGGCCTTAGGTGATGGTGTTATTCAGACTAAAAAGGGTTATACCACATTTTTCCTTGAGTCCAAAATGTTCCCCTCTGTAACTTGAATGTTCGCGTATGTTCATGTGTGTGTTGGTGTGTTTAGGTTCAGGCGGAAGGCGGGCCTGCGTTCACGTACGGGCCGTGTAGGCGGCGGTGGCGTGGAGACCAAGCTGGCGCTGAGTGTCCTGGCCGAGAAACTCAAGAAGGAAGTCCAGAGGAAGGATGCTCTGGCCACGCCCCTCTCGGTCCGCACCGAGGGCCGCACGGGGGGCATCGTGATCACCGCCACCTCGCAGCCTTCGCCCACGCCAAGCAACGAGAGCACCGACACCGCCTCGGAGATGGGCAGCGCCTTCAACTCGCCACTGCGCTCCCCGGCTCGCTCCCAGGCGGCCACACGGCCATCCAGCCCCGTGGCGTCCCACCTGTCCCGGGTGCTGTTCGGGGAGGATGAGGGTCTGCTGAGGCTGGACGCCAGGCACAACCGGGCTGTTAGAGAGCTGGGGCCCTCTGTCAGCACCGCCCTGCTGCACCTACAGGAGGATGGTGTTATATATGCTGTACCGCCACCCGGTGAGGATGTGTGTGTGTGTGTGTGCAAGATAGGGAGAGTAAGATACTGGACATGTGGGGAAGTGAACATGGGCACTCGGATTTAAGATTATCATCATAAATTAATTATCAAAGAGCAGCTGCTTACCTTCAAACCTAATTACCAAAGCCATATTATTAATACCTGGATTATACTAATCTAATACCAGACTGACACAGCTCTGGAGATGCAAGAGCTGAACAATGCCTTAACTAGTAGGGGATGTAACGATTCACCGATACGCACCGGCCCCCGATTTCAAATGTTTTTAGAAACAAGTGCATCGGCCCACAAACCGATCCAAATGTGGCATGCATCAGTCAGAAAATCGATTCAAACGTTACAAATCGCCGGTTGACTAAAATGTTTTGCTCATATTACCTTATTTTTACCTTCTGAAAATACCTCTCATCTTTCAGTGTCGAACTGCATGTAACTGTGTTGACAGTCATTGGTCTACAATTCAGTTTGCATGCCGAACAACCCCAGGCCATATCGGTAGCCTAGTCAAACTGCACACTGTGCCCAGCTTCACACGCTGACCAACGTGAGGTAGGCAACCTGTTCCTGATCTTGCATGATATTAGGCTATATTGAGTGACAACTTATATAATTTGCTAGGTTATAGTTATCTATGCACTGTTAAATTGTGTTTTACCAGAATAGAAGTAAGCTACAGGAGAGACAACTCTCATTGGCTGTCCCTGCTGGCAATAGATTTTATTTTGATTTGTTCACCATCGTCAATAGTTTTGGTAGTTTAGCTTTAAACGGTGTACACTGAGTATACCAAACATTAGGAACACCTTCCTAATATTGAGTTGAACCCCCCCCTTTTGCCCTCAGAACAGACTCAATTCGTCGGGGCATGGACTCTTCAAGGTGTCGAAAGCGTTTGACAGGGATGCTGACCCATGTTGACTCCAATGCTTCCCACAGTTGTGTCAAGTTGGCTGGATGTCCTTTGCGGGGGTGAAATCTAAAGTGTGCTATGTAATAGCTAATTTGGAAACAATAAATATTGATGCATTGCTAGCTCAAACACTTAATCTGCAAAAATGACAAGTTAATTAGTGGGTGATGATTTCAGAATCAAAGTGGGGCGACACAAAACTGGCTACATTGCCCCCCCCAAACTGGTAGTGGGGTGGTACCTAGTCTCCCTTATAGCTCAGGTGCCTACATAGTACCTACACCATAGACATATGTAATTTACACACACACACACAGCCCTCTCAGACAGATCCAGCTCAGAGAGCCCCAACTCATGAGCTCTATCAGCAGCAGATTTGAATTTAGAATGGAAAATGAATGTGTTTATGCAACAAATGTTAGTGCATCGAATCGGATCAAACCGAATCCCATCGATTCGCTCTCAAATCAAACCGAATCGCACTAAAACGTCTCGTTCATGAATCCTATCGGAGCCCATGTACAGTTGAAGTCTGAAGTTTACATACTCTCAGGTTGGAGTCATTAAAACTCGTTTTTCAACCACTCCACACATTTCTTGTTAACAAACTATAGTTTTGGCAAGTCGGTTAGGACATCTACTTTGTGCATGACACAATTTTTTCCAACAGTTTTAATTCACTGTATTACAATTCCAGTGGGTCAGAAGTTTACATACACTAAGTTGACTGTGCCTTTAAACAGCTTGGAATATTCCAGAAAATTATGGCTTTAGAAGCTTCTGATAGGCTAATTGACATAATTAGAGTCAATTGGAGGTGTACCTGTGGATGTATTTCAAGGCCTACTTTCAAACTCAGTGCCTCTTTGTTTGACATCATGGGAAAATCAAATGAAATCAGCCCAAAAAATTGTAGACCTCCACAAGTCCGGTTCATCCTTGGGAGCAATTTCCAAACGCCTGAAGGTACCACGTTCATCTGTACAAACAATAGTATGCAAGTATAAACACCATGGGACCACGCAGCCATCATAACGCTCAGGAAGGAGACGTGTTCTGTCTCCTAGAGATGAACGTACTCGAAGTGTAAATCAATCCCAGAACAACAGCAAAGGACCTTGTGAAGATGCTGGAGGAAACCGGTATAAAAGTATCTATATCCACAGTAAAATGAGTCCTATATCGACATAACCTGAAAGGCCGCTCAGCAAGGAAGAAGCCACTACTACAAAACCGCCATAAAAAGCCAGACTACGGTTTGCAACTGCACATGGGGACAAAGATCGTACTTTTTGTAGAAATGTCCTCTGGTCTGATGCAACAAAAATAGAACTGTTTGGCCATAATGACCATCGTTATGTTTGGAGGAAATAGGGGGAGGCTTGCAAGCCGAAGAACACCATCCCAACCGTAAAACACGGGGGTGGCATCATCATGTTGTGGGGGTGCTTTGCTGCAGGAGAAACTGGTGCACTTAAAAAAATAGATGGCATCATGAGGCAGGAAAATTATGTGGATATATTGAAGCAACATTTCAAGACATCAGTCAGGAAGTTAAAGCTTGGTCGCAAATGGGTCTTCCAAATGGACAATGACCGCAAGCATACTTCCAAAGTTGTGGCAAAATGGCTTAAGGACAACAAAGTCAAGGTATTGGATTGGCCATCACAAAGCCCTGACCTCAATCCCATAGAAAAATTGTGGGCAGAACTGAAAAAGCGTGTGCGAGCAAGGAGGCCTTACAAACCTGACTCAGTTACACCAGCAACATTTTGGAATGGACCAAAATTTACCCAACTTATTGTGGGAAGCTTGTGGAAGGCTACCCAAAATGTTTGACCCAAGTTAAACAATTTAAAGGCAACGCTACCAAATACTAATTGAATGTATGTAAACTTCTGACCCACTGGGAATGTGATGAAAGAAATACAAGCTGAAATAAATCCTTCTCTCTACTATTATTCTGACATTTCACATTCTTAAAATAAAGTGGTGATCTTAACTGACCTAAGACAGGGAATTTTTACTAGGATTAAATGTCAGGAATTGTGAAATACTGAGTTTAAATGTATTTGGCTAAGGTGTATGTAAACTTCCGACTTCAACTGTAGAAATAACAAAATATGCTGAAAAGCTGCCGTGTTGTTCAATGTAACCAGGTATAAAATCCCGACCTACGGTTCGGTTTGCAATGCTCCCACATAGGAAATGGAGAATGTGAGAAGAACCCTGTGGCTTCACGCTATTCGACGTGGGGAATGTGGGTACCCGGGGTCCATCAAATCGTCTTGTAAGGATAGATGCACATTCCTATTAGCCAGACAGAAAAGTATGGAAGGTGACACCACTGAATCTGATGGCGAGTTGATAGCTGGGACATATTCGCTACAAACTAAACGAAAGAAAATGGACAAACGGAGAGGAACTTCCTGAACTCGTCTAATAAGAAACTCTATTTTTGGGGGGGGTTCCTAAACGTTTTTTTATACAGTGTGCAATGATGAATATTTGTTGGGGTTTATTGCGCAATAGATGTTGTTTCTATGCCTGTGCAGCTGATACACCACCTGAGGGGTCCAAGCGAGAGAAGGCAGGCACTCCAGAGAAGGTAAAAGAGCAAGGGAGCAACCCAGCAGGAGGGGGGGAAGGTGTGAAGGAGGACGGTAAGGAGGGACCATCGGCGGAGGTGAAAGAGGAGCGCAAAGACGTCAAACCCAGAAAGGAAAAGATAATCTCCACGGAATCCGTTGGAAGCAACAAGCCCTCCGGGGAGAAATACTCTCCTAAAGTAGGTCTCTTTTTTTTCTTCTTCTCTCTCTCGCTAGAAACATCCCTGGAGATTTCTGTATTTTTATGGCTCGTCAATCCTTTTTTCACTTTTTTTCTTTTGAGTTATTGTCCTGTTTTCCACTCGTTTTTGTATGCCTTTTGTTTTCCAATTCATCGTCTTTCACTGTATTGTGTGTCTAATAGCTAATAAGGTTGACTTGCTGTATGTAACAGTTTGCTGTTTATAACCAAATGTCAGCCAGTTGATTTCTTCTCCCTCTTGTTTTCCTGCAGGAGCTGCTCGCTCTGCTGAAATGTGTGGAGGCGGACATCGCCAACTATGAAGTGTTTTTGAAGGAGGAGGTGGAGAAGAGGAAGAAATACAAGGTTATAATACATTCTAATCACGTTCCTAAGTAAGTGGGATTAATGAGCTGGTCACAGAAATCCAAAGCTGTGTGGGTGTTAATGGAAATGTTGAACTGTGTTTTGACCAGATCGATGACCAGAGAAGGACCCATAATTATGACGAGTTCATCTGTACTTTCATATCCATGCTGGCCCAAGAAGGTAAGGTCACCTCTCAACTCTTTCCCTTGGTAGAACTAAAGGTGGAATTTCATGCATGCACACATCCAGTCTTATTCTCTCTCTGTGTATTAGCTGATCCCTGTTCTATATTTAACCTCCCTACTGTCCAGTCAGGGACCCACACTGCCTGAGAGTAGTCTGCATAATGGTACACTCTCTCCACGTCTTCCTCTCTGACAAGTGTTTTTATATGATTTCCTGTAGGAAATGTGATATAACATTTTACTAGATCATAGGCAATTTTACAGGAACCAATTTTACAAGTTCTCGCTCTCCTTCTGTCTCCAGGCATGTTGGCTAGTCTGGTCGAGCAGAATATCTCTGTGCGTCGTCGTCAGGGAGTGAGCATCGGCCGTCTACACAAACAGAGGAAACCAGACCGCAGGAAACGCTCGCGACCCTACAAGGCCAAGCGCCAGTGACCCCAGGGAGTGCTTGCTCGGGATCACCGATCACCAATTACAGCAGAGAAAATACAAAAACCCTTGTTGCACTCATGACACTGTCTTGTGACGTCAGGGAGAAAAGGACTCATTCATATTGCTGTATTTGTGTCAGTCTCTGACTTCATCCAATGGACCATCTGTTGATTAGTTTAATCAGGTTGTTTGCTTTACTGTAAGCAGAAGAGTAATTTTGTATGTTAGATTGTGTCCTGCGTGACACCCTATTCCCTAGTGCACTACTTTTGACCAGAGCCCTACATATTGTAATACTTTTTATGGGTTCTGATCAAATGTTGGGCGCTATATAGGGAATTGGGTGCAGTTTGGGATGCACTCCTAGTTTCCATGTAAAAGGACCTCTGTCTGTGCCATCACACTGTGGACTGGGTCGTGTTCATTAGGCACGCGGCGGCAAACTTTTCGAACGTTTTGCAAATGAAAATGAGTTGTTTGCAATTCCAGGTAGTTCCTCCCTGTTTCAGTCTGTTTTTCTTCCATTTGGTGCCTAATGAACACAAAGGTGTGACAACTGATTGTGAGGGACACAGGAAGCTTCTGGGAAGTCTTGGAGTTGGTCGGATCATGTGATGTGACTCCTCTTTCCTGTCAAGAAGGGCTGGTTCACCGCTATTTGCTTGCTTGTATTATGCTTTGGCAGTACCCGACTATGCGTCACAAATAGCACCATATTTCCTATTTAGTACACTATCTTTAGGTCTCTGATCAAAAGTAGTGCACTATATAGGGAATAAGGTGCAATTTGGAATATACTGTATCCCCTTTCGAGGTCCTGTAAATGAATGGATGAGATCTACTCATGTTTTTTTAAGTCTGTAAATGATCTCTAAATGTAGATTCTAATGTTGGAGAGCATGAGATGCGTGCGGGGGAGTGTGTAAGCAGTTTGTATGTTTCTGTACATATGTATCTGTCAGCATCAGTGGTAACAGAAGTGGTTTTTAAAAATCCTTGTCACATGAATACTACAATGAACTCCACAAAAGCACTATTGACCTCACTCACTTCTCATCATGCCATAGGTGGATGCTCTGGGTCATATATTTGATAAAAACATATCACATGGGCTTGGCTTTGACTGCATTTATTCCATTACTTGCACAGAGACTTCCATCCTCTTAGCAGACTGAGTTTAGTCCGTGACCATCCTCTCTGATTTGAATAGTGTTGTGAGCGGAAAGCGAACCCGCCGAGGCGTGGCACGCAAACACCTTACTTACGCTTCGTGCCAATAGGACTCATCCACTTGGTGGGAATTGTAACATGCTTCATATAGCGAGGACCGTTACAAGAGCTTTATATGTTGAGACACCGCTGGAGCTGGAGACTTTCCTAAGGAAGAATACCCTCTGGAGTCCAGAGGGCAGACGTAAGCGGGGGAGGCCCAAGACACCATAGCAGAGAACAGTTGAGACTGAGCTCCAGGCGCATCAGTAGAGCAGGGCCACAGTGAAGATGGCCAGAGACCGACAGAATCGAAGAGCCTTTGCTGTGGCCCTATGCGCCAGCCAGCACAACTGAGATGAGTGTAGAGAATGTCCAAGCTGCCATTTTGTTTAGTTGCTGCCTATGTCCACGAGGTGTAGCAATGGCTCCAGGATGTGCTGCTGAACCCCCTTAGTCACACAGTTATATCATCGACACTTCTCCATGGTCAGCAAGGCCTCTCGCCACATGGGTTCATTCCAATGTAGTGTCACTTTGGAGACGTTTAGGCACATTGTAATACCTAGCATTATACATAGACCTACAACCAGGAAGACATAATCCAAGCTAGCCTCAATCTTAGCTTTGGTCAAGTCAGCACAACTCAACATTATGAAGTAAAAAACCCACTCCGGTTGTTATTTAAACATTTTTTTTAGGGCCAAAGTGTTATTATGAATGTTGAGTGTATGTATTAAATAGGGCTTGTTCCGGTGTACTGGTTTCTTCTTCTAATCTTCCTTAACCCAATGGCATTGTCACACCACCATGATAGAGCTGGCCATGCACCCTGAAGATGTAGTGCTCTATGTAGGGAATAGGGTGCCATTTGGGACATAGATTCACCCAGAGCCAACAGTGGGTTGACATGACTACATTGGAGTTGGCATTTTCTTTTTCATTATTTTAGGCAGGAAATGAATCGGGGCAGACGGTGGTATCCTAACCCAATGTTAACTTTTATGCCTTTCACAAATCCTAACCTTTACCTCACTGAAACTATACCTCATTTTAACCTTAACCTAAGTCTTGACCATATGCCTGTTTTCATTCTGCCCGTTGATTTCATTCTGCCACTGTGCTGCGTCTCTCCAACAGCACCCTGGAGAGGCGCGCAGGGCATGGACAAGCTAAATATTTTGCGCCCCTGCCTTTGGCAAACTGGGCACTGCTTATCACGAGGCACTCACCTAAATAGCCCTTATGCCACTGGGTGAGAGAAGTTATCATTGTTAATGGGCAGAATAATGTGAAGTTTTATGTGTTGTTGGTGGTGTGTCGGAAAATGCTGCCCTCTTCAAACTGCCGCTCTAGGCGGCTGCCTAATGGACTGGCCGACACTGCTCTACATGATTATTATTTACCACCTTTATCATTCATTTTAATTTAAGGTTAGGGTTAGCAGTGTGGTTAAGGTTAAGTTTCAAATCCAACTTTAAGAAGATACATATTTTTTTTTTTAAATAGGCAGGGTTTATGACTTTGTGGCTATAGAAGCTAGTGACAACCGGGTTTTTCGCAGGAGTGTGAATGAATGAGAGTGGTGCTGAGGGGAGAGATTGTAGATAGCATTATCAATGATGGAGTAGCCTTAGCTGCGGAGGGACATCTGCTGGGTCCTGCAGAGCTGAGCATAGCGCCTGGAACTGATCAACAGTTAACTGATCAATAGTCACAGAAACAGAGGCCAGAAAGGACAGACAGGGGTACTGGAAGGGACAGGGCGGCTGGCTAACACCCAAATAACACCCTATTCTCTATATAGTTTACTACTTTTGATTAGAGCCCTATGGGCCCTTGTCAAAAGCAGTGCACTAAATAGGGAATAGGGTGCCATTTTGGATGCATATTCTGCCTAGTGCCCTTTGAGACTGTAGCCTTTTAACGAGGAAGAGAACGTGCAGGCTTCATAGAAGATTTGGTTTATTCTATTTAGTGGTCATTATTTTCAATCCATCTCAGCGCTTTAGAGCATAACAGGTTGTAAAACCTGGAGAGCACCACTCTAATTGGTCCACTGTTAGAGAGACACGCCTCTCCATGGAGCATAGTAGGCCTATTAACAAACACTACGCCTACGTAACATGCAGTGGGAAATGGAGATGAATGACAGTTTCATGTTTAAATTGCTTCTATATTGGAAAATGTCATGTTTTTCATGCGGTTCAAGTGTCTTGGCAGGCGACACAAACGAGGACTTAAGGGCACGCGCCCGTACGCGCTCACTCCCTTTTGCGTCAGCGCGCGTCCTCTGTCTTTCCGTCAGTGCTCGTGCTCCGTGCAGGAAACAGAATTATAGGTGATGATGGCGGAAGGGGAGCAGCGTTGAGTTTCCTCAGAGTTTTTTATTCTAACTGTAGAACCCTCTACAACTTCGTTTCTCTCCTCCGAATCATCTTCCGAGACGATGGGGAACGAAGGCAGCATCGAGGGAGAGGGCCAGCCGGGACAGCCCGGCTCTACTGTTCCTTCCCCGGGGGCTCCGACTTCCATTTCAGCACCAGCAGGCTCTGGACAGCTCATCAAGCCCAGCAATGGTGCGCCAACGGGAGGGACGGGGGCCGGACCCGGCCCGGGGATTAACAGGTACTATCTGGGACAGTTCTCTGCAGAACCGTGACAATAAAACAACAATGTTTCTGTTTCCAGGATATTTATTTATCGTGATGCATGTCATGTAGCGTAGCCTTTAGTGGACGATCAGCTATAGACTATAGTGGCCGTTTGTCAGAGTGTGGAGAAAATAGGCTACAGCTGGTGTTTTTAATTATTTATTTACAATATCGTTGTCAACACATATTGTCCATATAGGCTAGGTTATTCCTAGTTTTGCAATGTAGCCATTTGTTGAATAGGTTACTTGTACAAATGTGATGCAACAGTCATGCATAAATGGCTAAAATCTCACGTTAACAGGCGGGTAAGCTAAAGTAAGGCAGTCGGCTACTGTATAAGCTATAAAGAGAAGGTAGACATTTTAAATCATGAATGGTCACAGCTCTATACTGTATAATTATAGCGTGCGTAAGCATATTGTAGCCACCAAATTGAACATTTTCATTGATGAAGATTCCACGCCCGCTCTTGCACAGTGTGCGTGAGATTGGGCTATCAGGTTGTAGCTATACTAGAGGGGCCATCTCTTTACGATGAAGCGAAACACCACCTTCATACTTTTTTACATTTTCTTTTGGTGATCTCTAAAATATATCCCTTTTAGTAGATAAGGGATTCCATTGCTTTTTACACTTTGATTCCACGATGGGCGTGACGTGTGAGGAAAAGCAGCTGCAGTGACTGTAGTGGTCTTTTCACGTGACGTAGATTCAGAGAAAGATCAATCGTTTTTTCTCGTCAATTGACTACAACACCTGCTAAATAGCAGTCTAAAAGGCGACCGTTAGAGCCTTAGTAGAAAATACAATAATCACTTCTTCAGTAGAGAATATTCCAATAGAAAAAGAAAAAACGATAGATTAGTAACATACTGTACTTTAGAGACGGGGTGATGGGATGAAAGCATATTGAGTCAACGTGTTCCCATAACTCTTGAATCATTTCTACCGCCACACCTTTTACATGGTCGGTTGCGCTGTTGGAGCACCATGTCGTAAATAAAACGTAAATATTTTCCCACGTATGAGTGCAAAGTAAAGTTTGCATGCTACGTTCATGATTAATGTTACATCACCGCCGAATCTAGTGAATCATATGCCTCACGTGAAGAAGAAAAGTCGCTTTACCTCCCCATATGGACTTTTGTCAATTGTATAATGTAGCCTAGCCTACTGTGTGTTTACTATTAATATTAATTTGCTACTCATTATTAATTTTTTAACACGCACACGCGCGCGCGCGCGCACGCACACACACACACACACACACACACACACACACACACACACACACACACACACACACACACACACACACACACACACACACACACAGGATGCTCAGCTGAAGACCTGTCTGTGTGTGTGTGTGTAGATAACTGTCAGACTGATGGTCTCTAACATCATTGTGACTGGATAACACAAGCTGAAGACCAGAATACCATCAGCAGATAGCGCTGCCTGTATTTTGCATGTAGTATGTACAGTATATAGGCTTATTTTACCTGTATGTAAGCCTTGTCTGAGACAGAACGCATAGGGTAGTGAAGGCCACCCCCTCCAACCCTCCAAAATAATATACTTTATATACAGTGCATTCAGAAAGTATTCAGACCCCTTCACTTTTTCAACATTTTGTTACATTACAGCTTTATTTTAAAATGTATAAAAATAAATAAACAATCCTCATCAATCTACACACAATACCCCAATGACAAAGTGAAAACATAATTTTGTTTTTGCAAAAAAAAATCTGATATCACAAAAAACTGATATCACAAACTGAGCAATCGGGGGAAAAGGGCCTTGGTCAGTGAGGTGACCAAGAACCCGATGGTCACTCTGACAGAGCTCCAGGGTTCCTCTGTGGAGATGGGAGGACCTTCCAGAAGGACAACCATCTAAGCAGCACTCCACCAATCAGGCCTTTATGGTAGAGTGGCCAGACGGAAGCCACTCCTCAGTAAAAGGCACATGACAGCCCACTTTTTTTTAGGTGCCTAAAGGCACATGAGAAACAAGATTCTCTGGTCTGATGAAACCAAGATTGAACTCTTTGGCCTGAATGCCACGTGTCACATATGGAGGAAACCTGGAACCATACCTACGGCGAAGCATGGTGGTGGCAGCATCATGCTATGGGGATGTTTTTCAGTGGCAGGGACTGGGAGACTAGTTAGAATTGAGGAGAAGATGAACAGAGCAAAGTGCAGAGAGATCCTTAGTGAAAATATGCTCCAGAGCACTCAGGACCTCAGACTGGGTTGAAGGTTCACCTTCCAACAGTACAACGACCCAAAGCACACAGCCAAGACAACGCAGGAGTGGCTTCGGGACAAGTCTCTGAATGTCCTTGAGTGGCCCAGCCAGAGCCCGGACCTGAACCCGATCGAAGATCTCCGGAGAGACCTGAAAATTGTTGTTCAGCGAAGCTTCCCATCAAACGTGACAGAGCTTGAGAGGATCTGCAGAGAGGAATGAGAGAAGCTCTCCAAATACAGGTGTGCCAAGCTTGTAGTGTCATACCCAAGAAGACTTGAGGCTGTAATCTCTGCCAAAGGTGCTTCAACAAAGTACTGAATAAATAATAATAAAGGTCTGAATACTTATGTAAATGTAATATTTTAGTTTGTTTATTTTCATTACGGAGCATTGTGTGTAGATAAATTAGGATTTTTTTGTTATTTTATATATTTTAGAACAAGGCTGTAACGTAACCAAATGTGGAAAAAGTCAAGGGGTCTGAATACTTTCCGAATGCACTGTATATACAGTACCAGTCAAAAGTTTGGACACACCTACTCATTGAAGTGTTTTATTTTATTTTTACTATTTTCTACATTGTAGAATAATAGTGAAGACATCAAAACAATGAAATAACACATGGAATCATGTAGTAACTTAAAAAGTGTTATACAAATCCAAATATATTTTAGATTCTTCAAAGTAGCCACCCTTTGCCTTGATGACAGCTTTGCACTCGCTTGGAATTCTCTCAACTATCTTCACCTGGAATGCTTTTCCAACAGTTTTGAAGGAGTTCCCACATATGCTGAGCACTTGTTGGCTGCTTTTTCTTCACTCTGCGGTCCAACTCATCCCAAACCATCTCAATTGGGTTGAGGTCGGGTGATTGTGGAGGCCTGTTCATCTGATGCAGCACTCCATCCCTCTGCTTCTTTGTCAAATAGCCCTTACACAGCCTGGAGGTGTGTTGGGTCATTGTCCTGTTGAAAAACAAATGATAGTCCCACTAAGCGCACACCAGATGGGATGGTGTATCCCTGCAGAATGCTGTGGTAGCCATGCTGGTTGTGTGCCTTGAGTTCTAAATAAATCGCAGACAGTGTCATCAGCAAAGCACCCCCACACCATAACACCTCCTCCTCCATGCTTCACGGTTGGAACTACACATGCGGAGATCATCCGTTCACCTAAGACACGGTGGTTGGAACCAATCATCGCACATTTGGACTCATTAGACCAAATGACAGATTTCCACTGGTCTAATGTCCATTGCTTGTGTTTCTTGGCCCAAGCAAGTCTCTTCTTATTATTGGCGTCCTTTAGTAATGGTTTCTTTGCAGTAGTTTGACAATGAAGGCCTGATTCACGCAGTCTCCTCTGAACAGTTGATGTTGAGATGTATCTGTTACTTCAACTCTGTGAAGCATTTGTTTGGGCTGCAATCTGAGGTGCAGTTAACTCTAATGAAAAAATCCTCTGCAGTAGAGGTAACTCTGGGTCTTGAGTTTCATCATAGCGCTTGATGGTTTTTGCAACTGCACTTGAAGAAAACACTTGGTCTTTTACCAAATAGGGCTATCTTCTGTATATCACCTCTACCTTGTCACAACACAACTGATTGGCTCAAACGCATTAAGAAGGAAAGAAATTCCACAAATTAACTTTTAACAAGGCATACCTGTTAATTGAAATGCATTCCAGGTGAATGCCCCATGAAGCTGGTTGAAAGAATGCCAAGAGTTTGCAAAGCTGTCATCAAGGCAAAAAGTGGCTACTTTGAAGAATCTCAAATACAAAATATATTTTGATTTGTTTTACACCTTTTTGGTTACTACATGATTCCATATGTGTTATTTCATAGTTGTGATGTCTTCACTATTATTCTACAATGTAGAAAATAGGAAAAATAAAGAAAAAACCCTTGAATGAGTAGGCATGTCCAAACTTTTGACTGGTACTGTGTGTATATGTGTGTGTATATATATATATATATATATATAAAGGTGTGTATATATATATATACTGTATATATATATGTGTGTGTATATATGTATGTACAGTATGTATGTATGTATGTGTGTGTGTGGACACCCCTTCAAATTAGTGGATTTGGCTATTTCAGCCACATCCATTGCTGACAGGTTTATTAAATAAAGCACATATCCATGCAATCTCCATAGACAAACATTGGCAATAGAATGGCCTTATTGAAGAGCTCAGTGACTTTCAATGTAGCACCGTTGTAGGATGCCACCTTTCCAGTTCTTAAAATTGTCTTTCTTTTGAAGTGGAATGTCTCGGAGCAACAACGGCTCAGCAGCGAAGTGGTAGCCCACACAAGTTCACAGAACGGGACCGCCGAGTGCTGAAGCGCGTAGGACGTAAAAATCATCTGTCAGTTGCAACACTCACTACCAAACTGCCTCTGGAAGCAACCTCAGCACAAGAACTGTTCGTCGGGAGATTAATGAAATGGGTTTCAATGTCCGAGCATTGAAACCCGCCTTTGGACTCTGGAGCAGTGGAAACACGTTCTCTGGAGTGATGAATCACGCTTCACTATCTGGCAGTCCGACGGACAAATCTGGGTTGGACAGATGCCAGGAGAACGCTACCTGCCCCAATGCATAGTGCCACCTGTAAAGTTTGGTGGAGGAGGAATAATGGTCTGGGGCTGTTTTTCATGGTTTGGGCTAGGCCCCTTAGTTCCAGTTAAGGGAAATCTTAACGCTACAGCATAACATGACATTTTAGACGATTCTGTGCTTCCAGCTTTGTGGCGACAGTTTGGGGAAGGCCCTTTCCTGTTTCAGCATGACAATGCCCCTGTGCACGAACCGAGGTTCATACAGAAAGGGTTTGTACAGATCGGTGTGGAAGAACTTGACTGGCCTGCACAGAGCTCTGACCTCAACCCCATCAAACACCTTTGGGATGAATTAAAACACAGACTGCGAGCCAGGCCTAATCACCCAACATCAGTGCCCGACCTCACTAATGCTCTTGTAGCTGAATGGAAGCAAGTCCCCGCAACAATTTTCCAACATCTAGTGCAAAGCCTTCCCAGAAGAGTGGAGGCTGTTATAGCAGCAACAGGGACCAACTCCATATTAATGCCCATGATTTTGAAGTGAGATGTTCGGCGAGCAGGTCTCCACATACTTCTAGTCGCAGTAGTGTGTAAATGTATATAATTTATATATGTGATTTTGGGGGAAACTAACAGCTAACTTTCTACAACTCTACACATTTTGCTATGGGGCAAAGAGAAAAATGTGCAGTTTTATAGCTAATGTCATGCTATTCTACATGCTTTGCCATGAGGCTGAGCGAAAATTTTGCTGTTTGAAAGCTAATTTCATGCAATTCTCCACATATTGCCATGGGGCAGAGAGAAACATTTTCAGTTTTATAGCTAATCTCATGCTATTCTACACATTTTGCGATGAGGCTGAGAAAATTCTGCATTTTAAAGCAAATTTCCTGGTATTCTACACATCTTGCCATGAGGCTACAAGAAAATGTTGCAGTTTTACTGCAAATCTCCTGTAATTATAATTTTTTTACCATGGCTTATGACATGCTCAAATGCCATCTGGGGGGGGGGGGCTCCGGGGTATCCCCCTCAAAAATCCTATGGGCCACTCCTTTCAGTGAAGTACACCCTTTGGATCACAGGAGGCTTGTCCAGGCAGTATGTATGCCTATTTTTGCATGTGTAGTAGGTGAATTCTGTGAACGTCAATTCAGATTCCTCCTCGCATATCAGTGAATTTCTGTCTCTCTGGGTGGTGCTACATGTACATCACAAATCACCCAGCCTGTGACAACCACAGATGGGTTGACGGTTGGTGCTGTTCGCTCTGCATTTTCCCATGGCTATGTTTTATGGTGATATCTCAGCCAATAGCCCATGGCAAATCAATCGGTGCGAGACTGCAACATATATGTGTGTAGCCGTCTCTCTGGAGAGAGAGAAAGGAGAGAGGTAGGGAGAGAGGGCGAGAGAGATAGAAACCCATTACCATGTTTCATTAAAAAAGCCCAGTAGGTGGTTTTAAAGGCTCATTGCTATCTTCGTCTCACATTCCCGACAAACTGCCTAACAGAGGTGAGACCTGAATCCACGTCCCATATAGCCCCCTATTCCCTATATAGTGCACTACTTTTGACCAGGGCCCATAGGGAATAGGGTGCCATTTGGGATGCAAGCCATGTGTGTGTGGTGACTGAGCCACTGAAGTTGATTGGCAACGTTTTCACACCTAGGTCTTCATCAGACGTGATGAGGGTGGAAAATGCCAATGAAGCACATGGGAGCATAGATTGCACTATGCAGAGTGTATTTTTCATTTAGCTGAACATCTGGTCATGTTAAGCAGTAGTCGTAGAAATGGCCTAGAGAAAAAACAGAGGTCTATGATATGAACCCAAGCACTCCAAGCTGTAGCTGCCAGACAACCGCGTGTCTCTAGGCTTACTCAGATACCCCATCCACAAGGCCCATGGGAGTAGCTGTTGCTAATCAGCATTTGTATCCTTTGCATCCCAAATGGTGCCCTAATTCCCTATGTAGTGCAGTACTTTTGACCAGGGCCCAATAAAGGGAACAGGGGGTCATTTGTGATAAACACACAAGCTCTTCCCTACCGTTATTTATCCTTTGTGACGTTTCACCTCGTCTCTGAAGGATCCGTGGTGTTGTTTCCACAGTGAAAAGAGCATCAGGGGTTGACTTGATCATGCTGATAGTGATGATAGGTGGTGGTTGTATCATAAAGGCCTATGTATGTACTCCCAGTTTACTGCCATGGAATCTCACAAACATACAGTACACGGATATTTGGAACGGAGAGCATTCACAATACTGAACATGTTGTGCACACGTATTGCGTTCACATCGAGACCTTCACTCTTACGTTCCTACTTATCCCTCTTTCTCGTGCACACACACACAACATTTGAGTAGGAATGTCAAGCAGTGTCTTTGAGTGTCTTTGTTAAACAAATGCGCGCACACACACACACACACACACACACACACACACACACACACACACACAGAGAGAGAGACAATCTAATTCTCACTCTCAGCTGGCTAGACATTTCCCTTCCAGTAGAAGACAGAGGGGATGATGTAAATCTATGAACAAACTAAGAAACTCTCTGGGGTGTGAGATTTTCTCCAGACTATTACCTCTATCAGGAGAAAGATGGGAGGGAGTCAGAGAAACCCGGTCTGCATCTCAACCGGCACACTATTCCCCATATAGTTCCACTACTTTCAGCACCTGCGAGTCAAAAGGAGTGCACTATAAAGGGGAACAGGGTAACATTTGAGAGACACCCCAGCACCATCTCCTGCTGCTGAAATATTGAGTTCCCTGCCACTGACCATGTTCATAAAGGAAATGGTAATTGCCTGTCCATTTATTTCAATATATATTCCGTATAGATTGGAATAATTCACTGCTAAAAGGTCCCACATGAAGCGCCATTAGTGAGCACAGCCCTGTGTTGGTGCTGAGGAGGTCAGCTCCGTCTGTCTCTTCCCGGAGGAGCTCTGTGTGCCGAGTACAGCAGCTGGGGTTGTACCTCCGACAGTGTCTGAATATCTGTCTGTACCGGAATTGTGTCTTGGTCAATTTTCTCCGTGGCTCAGTTGGTCGAGCGTGGCGCTTGCGTCGCCTGGACTGTGGGTTCGATTCCCGCCGGGGTCACTCATACAAACAAAATGTATGCACGCATGATTGTAAAGTGCTTTGAATCGAAGTCTCTGCTAAATGGCCTATATGAGTCTATTATTATCCGCGTTGAAAATGTGCAGCGAGGGTAGAGGCCTCCGTACTGAGAGGATACACTGCACACAGTGGATTCATTTGTAATGACTGAGAACATAGATATCTGTCTGTACTCAGAATATTGTGTTCTATAGTAGCCTTCACTGAAGGTAATTGCTGCACAGACTGTACATCGGCGGGCCTACTGCAGATGCATTGTTGAGCTGTGTAGGTAAGCATTGGTATTTGGCACGGTGGTTCGGAGCCTAGCTCTCTCACTCTCACCGCACACCAACAAAAGGCTCTGCTTCCTACTCACTTCCACTGGCATCAGACTCAGAGCGACGCTTATCGGAGAGAGTTGCACCAAGCGTTTATACTTTTCACTCTGGGATAAAGCAAACCACCTGCCATTCCTCTCATTGCTTAATAACAACAGATGCAAAAATCCCAAGGTGCTTTGCTTTCAACAAGAGTGCTGTTCACTGGTGGATGTTTTGAAGAGGTGGATGGGGAGATCTATCCCATAGAGCGCTGCTATCCCACTCGTGGCTTCCTGCCGTTATGTTTTAATGCCTGGTGTGTGTGTGTGTTTGTGATTGTTTGTCTAACGCCTGAGGTTTGGGCTTTGTTTGTTTAACGCCTGAGGTTTGGGCTTTGTCAGGACCACAAGGGATTCCACTCTACAAGCCTTTATTAGCATAACAATAGGTTTTTAACCCAAATAAAACATATTAGTTGCCACCAAACATATTTTTTAATACTGCTTTATTTGACCCCTTTCCAAACTAGTTGCAGTTTGTTAGTAATACAATTGTAAACGATGGAATGGAGAAATGCATCGGTTTCCGCGAGTTGAACGGTGATAGCTGATGGTCAGTATTACAACCATGCTGGTCACTCAATAGCAGAATGTGTGTATTTATTTTCTGTCTTTGGAAAGATGCAACGGTAGGGTCCAATTGGGATTACGACTGAGGTCTCCCTCACTTTGCCCAATGTAGAACAACAGGCTTGACGCTCTTCTAATAAGACATTTGACATCTCGTAGATGTATATTTGATGTAACCGGGAGCCTAGCTCAGCTCATTTTCATTCGGCTCATTATTACGGATTCTATTGTGGATACGGAACACTGCCAGGAAGACATTGTCGAGGAGACTTCTTGTCGAGCATTTATAGCGCTAGTGTTTCTGTGAGCAGGTCTTAGGTGAACAGAACGATTCCTAGAGAGAGAGAGAGAGAGAAAAACAGGTGATTTGAGTTGCTTCACAACCAGCTGCTCTGCTCAGCCCGTCTTCAGTGACTCACTGTCACAAACAGTTCTATTTTTATTCTCCTCTTCCCTCATTTCCATCTCCTTCTCCCGCCCTGGAAGTGGTGTGCTCCCCGAACAGAGTCCTGACTACCGATGGAGACTCCTGGACTTTGAAGAAGACGCGAGCATCAAAACAAAGGCCTGCGTAGCGTTGTTGTTCTCACAGGGAAGCGGAAAGCTAGGATTTCTATTTGAATTGCTGTAGCCAATCCATGGGCGGGTGTCTGCGGGGCAGAGAGGGCAGATTGGGAAAGAGAAAAAGAGACAAGAGGGGAAGTTGTTAGTGCTGCTAACGTCTGATTAAACCAACTTCTCGTCTTGTCTTTTCATTCCCCTCTCCAACAAGAGAGAGACATGGCGTTAAGTCCACAGAGACAATTCACCGGAAAGGCATTTTAAGGAACATAGGTGAATGCAATTCACTACCATACCCAAGACTCAATACTATCTAAACCTCTCATAGGCTGCAGACACCAGCACATTTATTCCATATAGACTCAACACAAACCACTACTTGACTTACATGTATGCATGCTTGATTCAGTACTCGGACTGCGGGGTTGGCGAGGTGTGTGTGTGTGTATGTGTGTGTGTGATGGAGAGGGCGAGTGTTTGTTCAGTTGCCTACTTCTTCCTTCCATCTCCAGAGCTACTATACTGTAGGGGAAACTGAGGCTGTGCCTCAAATGGCACTCTATTCCCTATTTAGTGCACTATTTATGACCCGGGCTCTGGTCAAAAGTAGTGCACTATATAGGGAATAGGGTGCCATGTGAGACCCAGCCTGTCTTTTCCACTGCCAGGGGGTCAGAAGGCTGAAAACTGTGGGCGAGGAAGAGGAAGCAGTGAAGCAGAAAGGGAAAAAAACATTCACCGCTCTTTGAAGGAACCAAACGCTGTTCTCCTCTTATCTCACCAAGAGAAAACAGTCCATTTCTCCAGCTCACACAGTCTTTCCTTTTTCGTGCCCATATTGGTATTGGCCAAAGCAAATTGGCAACTTGCAAGACCCTTTCATTCAGGATTCATGACCAAAAAAATACATGTGTTTAAATGTTGATACTTGTGATATTCAAAATCATTGCTCCCCGTTTAACACTTTAAGAGGTTTCAGTTCAATCTTTGACCCCAAAAAGGCCTGTTTTTCTGAGGTGTAACCTAACATCCTCTCGCGAGAGTCTAACGTGTGTCTGTCCTCCACAGCATCTCTGGAAGACCCCCCCAGACAGACCCTGGGTCCGGGCCCAAGGCGGGGGTCCAGACTGGGCCTGGGACGGGGGACCGCCTGGCCTCCCAGAGGGAGCAGCAGGGTCAGAGCCACGTTGCCCGCAAGAACCTCCAGGTGGACGTGGGTAGTAGCAGGACAGGACGGTCCCCATCGGTGTCCCCCGCCGTCACCCCCACCTCACCCTACTCCGTGCCCCAGATCGCCCCCATGCCCAGCAGCAAGCTGTGTCCCGTCTGCAAGACGGCCGACCTGACGGGCACCACGGAGGACAACCAGCCAAACTGCAGCACCTGCACCCAGTGCCGATCCACGGTGTGCAACCAGTGTGGCTTCAACCCCAACCCGCATCTCACCGAGGTAGGACCTGCTTCTGATCGGCTGTGTGGAACTGTTAGGGGGGGGGGGATATATATTTTAAACAAAGTTATAGACCTGTTTAACAGTTATACAAGATATTGTTTGTGTATCATCATGTTTCACAATGCCTGATGAGTTTGGGTCAGGACCTCAGGAACAGAGAATGTGGTCCGGTTTAGAGAATGCGGTCCGGTTTAGAGAATGCGGTCCGGTTTAGAGAATGCGGTCCGGTTTAGAGAATGCGGTCCGGTTTAGAGAATGCGGTCCGGTTTAGAGAATGCGGTCCGGTTTAGAGAATGCGGTCCGGTTTAGAGAATGCGGCCCGGTTTAGAAAATGCGGTCCGGTTTAGAGAATACGGTCCGGTTTAGAGAATGTGGTAAGTGTTGTAGAATGTGTTTAGAGACGGTGGTCCAGGTTATAACAGAGTCATTTGGTCAGGTTGGTTGGTTTTTATTGAGTCAGTGAGTCAGGAAGTCAGTCCCTGCATCCCAAATGGCACCCTATTCCCTAACTAGTGCACTACTTTTGCCCAGAGCCCTATGGGCAATTCAGTGAGTCCGTGTTCCAGAGAGAAGATAATGCAGGTGGGGTGATGGTGATGAATCCTCCAGTGGCGAGGACCAAGGCCTGTTGGGAGGGCCAGGTAAGGGCCAAGGTAAATAACCCACAGTAAGGTAATTAATCCTGGGACTGTGACTGGCCATCCACTGGGCACTGACCCAGGACCAGCTCCAACCACACTACTCACTGGCCCTCTGGAGATGCAGCAATGTGTCTGTGACTGAATGGGAGAGAGTGTGTGTGTGTGTGTGTGCGTGTGCGTGATGAGACAGAGAGTGTGTACTGTACTGTATATGAGATGAACATATATTGGAGTGAGTGTGTGCAAATAAGAGTGGACAAGAGATAGAGATGAGATGCCCCCGGCTTGAAATGGGAAAGAGAGGAGAGAATGGGAGGATACATGAGGAGGGGAGGAGAGAATAAGAAATAGAGGAGAGAATGGGAGGAGAGGAGTAGAGATGAGCGGAGGTGGGGTTCAGAGAGGGGAAGAAAGAGTGGAATTGAATGGAATTAGATGGGGACCAAAGAGCCACTGTACAGAGAGATAAATAGATAGACAGAGAGGGTAAGAGAGACAGAGAAACCGAGGGAGCAGTGTGGTCCGTGGGTGTTGGTATTTTTTTCAGCTGAGCCCTGGGTGAGCTTGTCACAGGCTGTCAGGGAGACAGAGACAGAGAGAGAGAGAGAGAGGCAGAGTGTTCCGCTTGATCTAGCCCGTGAGAAAGCACAGGACCATGAGATTTAACCTCTAACCCAGTTACCATGGACTGAGTCGGTCTGCGTGGCTGCCTGCCTACTGCACAGCACAGATCTACTTACGGTGCAATGACATTACATTGTCTGTGTCGCTCTATATTGATGACGAGGAGGAGGAAGAGGAGGAGGAAGAATAGGAGGGCTCTGGTCAAAAGTAGTGCGCTACATAAGGAATGGGGTGCCATTTGGGACACTGTCCTAGTGTTCAGCACACAGCAGCCCTGACTTCCCCTCACAGTTGATTTATGATGTGCCATCCTGATCCTGGTGGAATGGAACTCATTGGATGATTCCCAAATGGCACCCGATTCCCGAATATCATTTGGTTAAAAGTAGTGCACTAAATAGGGAATAGGCTGCCATTTGAGACGCCGCCATTTTTGGTGGTGTGAGGCTGAAGACGAGGCCGCATAAAAACAACGTCGTGACAGCCATGCAATTTAGAGTGACATTAACAGGGTCTAACATATGGCCATGATATGCCAACAACCAATTGCAGGATTGTCAATCCTCCATGCTCATCTAGTCATCTGAAAAGGGAAGATGGATGTTGTGCGCGCGCGCGCCCTCATGTGCATGTAAATTGGGGTCCGAAATGATTGACACCCTTGATAAAGATGGAGCAAAAATGACTTAAAAAAAATAAGTAATTCAAATACTGTACTGTAGGCTAAAAAATACCTCTATTTTCATGTCATCCAACAAATGTAAACCGCTGGAGTTTGCTAGATGGTCTCGGCACTTGGATTGGAACCGGTGTTTTGGTCAGATGACCTGAAAATAGAGCTATGTGGCCTCGCACACCAGTGGTGGGTTTTGGCATCGAAATGAGAACGCATGAAAATAACGAAAATAACCCCATACCTACTGTAAAATATGGTGGTGGATTGTTGATGATATGGGGCTATTTTGCCTCCACTGGTCCTGGGGCCCTTGTTGAGGTCAACGGCATCATGAACTTTATCCAGTACCAGGACAAACTTTGCCACAGGTGGATCTTCCAGGAAGACAATAACCCCATCAACATCCACAAAGAAATGGTTATATTTGCCACAAACTCTGCATTTTGCAACGGCCATCTCAGTCTCAGAACTTGAAACCCATTGAAAACCTGTGGTTTGAATTGAACAATCTTAAGAGCTGCCATTTTATTGTGAGGAACTGCAGTTTCATCAGACGTTTTTTCTGTTTTGGCCTTTAGTTGTGTGAGTGATCCGCCGACAGAGATGGCCGCTTCGCGTTCCTAGGAAACTATGCAGTATTTTGTTTTTTTACGTGTTATTTCTTACATTGGTACCCCAGGTAATCTTAGGTTTTATTACATACAGTCGGGAGGAACTATTGGATATAAGAGCAACGTCAACTCACCATCATTACGACCAGGAATACGACTTTCCTGAAGCGGATCCTCTGTTTTGCCCACCACCCAGGACAATGGATCGGATCCCAGCCGGCGAACCAAAACAACGACGCCGTAAAAGAGGCAGACAAAGCGGTCTTCTGGTCAGGCTCCGGAGACGGGCACATCGCGCACCGCTCCCGAGCATACTACTCGCCAATGTCCAGTCTCTTGACAACAAGGTAGATGAAATCCGAGCAAGGGTAGCATTCCAGAGAGACATAAGAGACTGTAACGTTCTTTGATTCGCGGAAACAAGGCTCACTCGAGACACGCTATCGGAGTCGGTACAGCCAGCTGGTTTCCTCACGCATCGCGCCGACAGAAACAAGCATCTTTCTGGTTAGAAGACGGGCGGGGGGTATGCCTTATGATTAACGAGACGTGGTGTGATCATAACAACATACAGGAACTCAAGTCCTTCTGTTCACCTGACTTAGAATTCTATACAATCAAATGTCGACCGCATTATCTACCAAGAGAATTATCTTCGATTATAATCACAGCCGTATATATTCCCCCCCAAGCAGACACATCGATGGCCCTGAACGAACTTCGTTTGACTCTATGTAAACTGGAAACCACATATCCTGAGGCTGCATTCATTGTAGCTGGGGATTTTAACAAGGCTAATCTGAAAACAAGACTCCCTAAATTCTATCAGCATATCGATTGTGCAACCAGGACTGGTAAAACCCTGGATCATTGTTATTCTAAATTCTGCGACGCATATAAGGCCCTCCCCCACCCTCCCTTCGGAAAAGCTGACCACGGCTCCATTTAGTTGCTTCCAGCCTATAGACAGAAACTAAAACAGGAAGCTCCCGCGCTCAGGTCTGTTCAACGCTGGTCCAACCAATCTGATTCCACGCTTTAAGATTGCTTCGATCACGTGGACTGGGATATGTTCCGCATTGCGTCAAACAACAACATTGACGAATACGCTGATTCGGTGAGCGAGTTTATTAGCAAGTGCATCGGCGATGTCGTACCCACAGCAACTATTAAAACATTCCCAAACCAGAAACCGTGGATTGATGGCAGCATTCGCGCGAAACTGAAAGCGCGAACCACTGCTTTTAATCAGGGCAAGGTGACCGGAAACATGACCGAATACAAACAGTGTAGCTATTCCCTCCACAAGGCAATCAAACAAGCTAAGCGTCAGTATAGAGACAAAGTAGAGTCGCAATTCAACGGCTCAGACACAAGAGGTATGTGGCAGGGTCTACAGTCAATCACGGATTACAAAAAGAAAACCAGCCCCGTCGCGGACCAGGATGTCTTGCTCCCAGACAGACTAAACAACTTCTTTGCCCGCTTTGAGGACAATACAGTGCCACTGACACGGCCCGCTACCAAAACCTGCAGACTCTCCTTCACTGCAGCCGAGGTGAGTAAAACATTTAAACGTGTTAACCCTCGCAAGGCTGCAGGCCCAGACGGCATCCCCAGCCGCGTCCTCAGAGCATGCGCAGACCAGCTGGCTGGTGTGTTTACGGACATATTCAACTAATCCTTATCCCAGTCTGCTGTCCCCACATGCTTCAAGAGGGCCACCATTGTTCCTGTTCCCAAGAAAGCTAAGGTAACTGAGCTAAATGACTACTGCCCTGTAGCACTCACTTCCGTCATCATGAAGTGCTTTGAGAGACTAGTCAAGGACCATATCACCTCCACCCTACCTGACACCCTAGACCCACTCCAATTTACTTACCGCCCCAATAGGTCCACAGACGACGCAATCGCAACCACACTGCCCTAACCCATCTGGACAAGAGGAATACCTATGTGAGAATGCTGTTCATCGACTACAGCTCAGCATTTAACACCATAGTACCCTCCAAACTCGTCATCAAGCTCGAGACCCTGGGTCTCGACCCCGCCCTGTGCAACTGGGTACTGGACCTCCTGACGGGCAGCCCCCAGGTGGTGAGGGTAGGTAACAACACCTCCATTCCGCTGATCCTCAACACTGGGGCCCCACAAGGGTGCGTTCTGAGCCCTCTCCTGTACTCCCTGTTCACCCACGACTGCGTGGCCAAGCACGCCTCCAACTCAATCATCAAGTTTGCAGACGACACTACAGTGGTAGGCTTCATTACCAACAACGACGAGACGGCCTACAGGGAGGAGGTGAGGGCCCTCGGAGTGTGGTGTCAGGAAAATAACCTCACACTCAACGTCAACAAAACAAAGGAGATGATCGTGGACTTCAGGAAACAGCAGAGGGAGCACCCCCCTATCCACATCGACGGACAGTAGTGGAGAGGGTAGTAAGTTTTAAGTTCCTCGTCGTACACATCACGGATAAACTGAATTGGTCCACCCACACAGACAATGTGGTGAAGAAGGCGCAGCAGCGCCTCTTCAACCTCAGGAGGCTGAAGAAATTCGGCTTGTCACCAAAAGCACTCACAAACCTTTACAGATGCACAATCGAGAGCATCCTGTCGGGCTGTATCACCGCCTGGTACGGCAACTGCTCCGCCCACAACCGTAAGGCTCTCCAGAGGGTAGTGAGGTCTGCACAACGCATCACCGGGGGCAAACTACCTGCTCTCCAGGACACCTACACCACCCGATGTCACAGGAAGGCCATAAAGATCATCAAGAACAACAACCACCCGAGCCACTGCTTGTTCACCCGCTATCATCCAGAAGGCGAGGTCAGTACAGGTGCATCAAAGCAGGGACCGAGAGACTGAAAAACAGCTTCTATCTCAATGCCACTTCATATAATGTTTACATACCCTACATTACTCATCTCATATGTATATACTGTACTCTATACCATCTACTGCATCTTGCTATCTTGATGTAATACATGTATCACTAGCCACTTAAACAATGTCACTTTTATATGTTTACATACCCTACCTTATTCATCTCATATGTATATACTGTACTCGATACCATCTACTGCATCTTGCCTATGCCGTTCTGTACCATCACTCATTCATATATTTTTATGTACATATTCTTCATTCCTTTACACTTGTGTGTATAAGGTAGTTGTTGTGAAATTGTTAGGTTAGATTACTCGTTGGTTATTACTGCATTGTCGGAACTAGAAGCACAAGCATTTCGCCACACTTGCATTAACATCTGCTAACCATGTGTATGTGACAAATAAAATTTGATTTGATTTGATCCTCACTAATGGTGTACCTAGATTGATGCTTACATACATGCAGACGACGGGTCTCAAGGATCTGGAAAGATCCCTCCCAATAGTGTTACTGAAAACAGTAATAATATTAAATAATATTGACCCGTATCTTTTTTAGGAAAGAAATATGACTTCTTAAATAAAATCTCTTTCTCTGAGCTATTTTTGAGCATACAATATAGCTCCGTATTTGAATGATTTATTTTATACAGTATTCTTTGCTCATCTTTATCAAGGGTGTCAATTTGGGCTCCCGAGTGGCCCAGAGGTCTAAGGCACTGTATCTCAGTGCAACATGCCTCACTACAGTCCCTGGTTCGAATCCAGGCTGTATCACATCCGGCTGTGATTGGGAGTCCCATAGGGTGGCGCACAATTGGCCCAGCGACGTCCGGGTTTGGCCGGGGTAGGCCGTCATTGTAAATAAGAATTTGCTCTTAACTGACTTGCCTAGTTAAATAAAGGTTACATTTAAAAAATATATAATAATAATAATTTAAAAACTATTCCGGACCCCATTTTATATTTGACGTATGTATGTGTGTGTGTGTATGGTGTATGCATGCGTGTATTTGTTGGGTTGCACATGCATGCGTGTGTACAAGTGTGTGTATGTGTGTTTTAGGCGTATGCGTTGCATTTGCATTAGATAGAACAAGAGCTACTATGACAGAGATAAGACTCTTCTTTGTTTTAAGTGAATGTGACGATAACATGCTGGTCTTATGCGGGGGAGTCAGGTGTCCCAGGTGTCCCCATGTCCCGCTGTCTACAGGCTGATCATTTCATCAGGGAGAGGGGAGAGAGGGGGAGAGCGAGAGAGAGAGAGAGAGAGATGTCCCTTTTTTGAAGACCTGTATCGCATGCTATCTTTGCCATGGCATCAATAACCATTGGTTTGGGGATATTAAAGCCATTTCAATTGAACTGAATTGAAGAGTGGAAGATAATAGCCCTGGAGAGAAAAATAAGAAGAAAAGCAGCAAAGAAAGAGGGAGAGAGCAGATAGAAAAGGCGGAAATGAAATTAGAGCATAAGGCGATAAAAATCAGACGTGGTTAAACCATAATGTGAAGCCATGAAGGATCGGCTGATTTCAGAGAATTCACATGAGGAGCGAACATGATGGAATCAAGATTTAATTACAAAGTCATTCATGATTTAGTCAAACAATGAAAACCAACTGGAGAGCGAGCTAGTCGGCTTTTGTCTGAAAGATTAGTTGGAAAAACTGCCTGGTCTGAAAACTGGGCTAGCTGCAGCACGGAGAATAGGGCTTGCGTCCGAAATGGTACTCTATTCCCTTCATAGTGCACTACATTTGACCAGGGCCCGTATAGGAATAGGTTGCCATTTTGGACGCACCCTAAACCCTCCTATCCCGAGGCTCTGGGATTTCTGCTACTATCTCTCCATGAAACCCACATGTCCTAATTCCATTAAACACCAACTGTGTTAAACACCATACTTCTACGTTATAATAACTCATTATCGTGTGTATCCACACATTTAGTTGCATCTTGGAATTTGACAGTAAATACAAGATATCAAGACGTTCATACTGGAGCGCATGTCTATCTAATATGCAATGGAAATATATTTTTTTCATCAAACCTACCAACTAGGGTAGCAAAATCTTTCACCAAATTCCATTTTTTTCTCTCCAGAAATCACAGTTGGAAGATTATCAGAATCAGGAGGGAATAAGCAGGAAATGTTGAATCTTCTAACCGGGATTTCTGGCAAACCTGGACATTTTGGCAAGTTACCGGTTGCAACCCTATTACCAATAATTAGCCACAGCAGAGTCTAGAGTCGAGGTGTTGTGAGGTAGTGTGCTCCAGTCAGTAGACTGGCCTAAACTGGTCAAGCATCCCACCGAGACACAACACACTGAATTTTTCAGACACTACACTAGAAAATCAAAAGAAAACCACCGGATATTTTTTACCCCATAACATTCGGTGTTCCATTGAGTAAGTTACGTAAAAAAAAAAAGTGTGTCATTTTTAAAAACGTTTTCTTCTCGTCTATGTCCGCGTCCCAAATGGCACCCTATTCGATATGCAGTGGCAAGACAAAGTATGTGAACCCTTTGGAATTACCCGGATTTCTGCATAAATTGGTCATAACATTCTATATGATCTCCCTCTAAGTCACAACAATAGACAAACACGGTCTGCTTAAACTAATAACACACAAATTATTGTATTTTTCTTGTCTATATTGAATATATAATTTAAACATTCACAGTGTAGGTTGGAAAAAGTATGTGAACCCCTAGGGTAATGACTTCTCCGAAAGCTAATTGGAGTCAGGAGTCAGCTAACCTGTAGTCCAATCAATGAGACGAGATTGGAGATGTTGGTTAAAGCTGCCCTGCCCTAACAAAAACACTCACAAATTTTGAGTTTGCTATTCACAAGAAGCATTGCTTGATGTGAACCATGCCTCGAACAAAAGAGAGCTCAGAAGACCTAAGGTTAAGCATTATTGACTTGTATGAAGCTGGAAAGGGTTACAAAAGTATCTCTGTTCATCAGTCCACGGTAAGACAAATTGTCTATACATGGAGAAAGTTCAGCACTGTTGCCACTCCCCCTAAGAGTGGCCGTCCTGCAAAGATGACTGCAAGAGCACAGCGCAGAATGCTCAATGAGGTTAAGAAGAATCCAAGAGTGTCAGCTAAAAACTTACAGAAATCTCTGGAACATGCTAACATCTCTGTTGACGAGTCTACAATATGTAAAACACTAAACAAGAATGGTGTTCATGGGAGGACACCACAGAAGAAGCCACTGCTGTCAAAAAAAAACATTGCTGCACGTCTGAAGTTCGCAAAAGAGCACCAGAATGTTCCACAGCGCTACTGGCAAAATATTCTGTGGACAGATGAAACTACAGTTGAGTTGTTTGGAAGGAACACACAACACTATGTGTGGAGAAAAAAAGGCACAGCACACCAACATAAAAACCTCAACCCAACTGTAAAGTATGGTGGAGGGAGCATCATGGTTTGGGGCTGCTTTGCTGCCTCAGGACCTGGACAGCTTGCTATCGTCGACAGATTTCCCAAGTTTATCAAGACATTTTGCAGGAGAATGTCAGGCTATCTGTCCGCCAATTGAAGCTCAACCGGACATCACCCAGAAGTTGGGTGATGCAACAGGACAATGACCCAAAACACAGAAGTAAATCAACAACAGAATGGCTTCAACAGAAGAAAATACACCTTCTGGAGTGGCCCAGTCAGAGTCCTGACCTCAACCCGAATGAGGTGCTGTTGCATAACCTCAAGAGAGCAGTTCACACCAGACATCCCATGAATATTGCTGAACTGAAACAGTTTTGTCAAGAGGAATGTGCCAAAATTCCTCCTGACCGTTGTGCAGGTCTGACCCGCAACTACAGAAAACGTTTGGTTGAGGTTATTGCTGCCAAAGGAGGGTCAACCAGTTATTACATCCAAGGGTTCACATACTTTTCCCACCCTGCACTGTGAATGTTTACACGGTGTGTTCAATAAAGACACAATTGTTTGTGTGTTATTAATTTAAGCAGACAGTGTTTGTCTGCTGTTATGACTTAGATGAAGATCAGTTCAAATTTTATGACCAATTTATGCATAAATCCAGGTATTTCCAAAGGGTTCACATACTTTTTCTTGCCCCTGTATATAGCCACCACTTTTGACCAGAGCCCTATGGGTGTCATGTGGAACAGCCTATTTCTTCTTTCTTTCCAGTCATTGTAGATAGGATCCTGGCCTTTCAACAGGGGCTGAAGTGAAGTGTATTGTACAGGAGGCTGTTGGTTGAGTTAGTTAGGCAAATACTGTAGCAGGAGGCTGTTGGTTGAGTTAGTTAGGTAAATGCTGTAGCAGGAGGCTGTGGGTTGAGTTAGTTAGGCAAATACTGGAGCAGGAGGCTGTTGGTTGAGTTAGTTAGGCAAATACTGGAGCAGGAGGCTGTGGGTTGAGTTAGTTAGGCAAATACTGTAGCAGGAGGCTGTGGGTTGAGTTAGTTAGGTAAATACTGTAGCAGGAGGCTGTGGGTTGAGTTAGTTAGGCAAATACTGTAGCAGGAGGCTGTGGGTTGAGTTAGTTCGTTAAATACTGGAGCAGTGACAGATAAAATAAGGGTTTATAACAGGCTGCCAGCCACGGGACAGAATGACAGCTGCCGCCCAGGGTAGGGGGCTGGTCTGTGTGTGTGCATGTGTGGGTGTGTGTGTACACGTGTACGTCCATGCATGCATGCGTGTGTGTGCGCGGGTGTGTGTCTGTGTGTGTGTTCATGCATCTATGTGTGTGTGTTTTGTTTTTAAATGCGTGTCACCTCTGCAGAATGTTCCATAATTAACCTTGGTAACTAGAGAGTTACAAACTGTACCTCACTAGACCACAGCGTTCTAAGAATCTCCCTGACTGTTTCCCAAATAGTACCCTATTGCCCATATAGTGTACTTCTTTTGACTAGGGCCCATACACACTTAGAACAAACGGTGCTATTAATAATCTAGTGGGGTCTATCGGTTGTCCCCATAAGAGAACACTTTGAAGAACCCTTTTTGGTTCCGGAAATATCCCTTTTTGGGTTCCAAGTAGAGCTCTTTCCACAGAGGGTTCTACATTGAACCCAAAAGTGTTCTACCTGGAACCAAAAAGGGGTTCTACCTGGAACCAAAAAGGGGTTCTACCTGGAACCAAAAAAGGTTATCCTAATGGGGACAGCCGAAAAATCCTTTTGGAACCCTTTTTTTCTAAGAGTGTAATGGTGGCACATTGGCAGTTGTTGGGAATGTGGTGCCATTTAAGACATACCTCGGACTTCACATTCCAAGCACACATTTGACAAAATATTGCATACCTTATCTGAATAGAATATTCCATGTGTTCCCTTAAGCTAGCAGAACTGTCCAATGCATCATTTGGGCAGACGTTCCATACCTCACTTCAGTAGAATGTGCCCATTCCTCACCAAGGCTGAAGGCTCCGTTTATTTAGAGAGCAGAGAGCTTCACTCTTCAACGTCAACAGAGTGCTTCTCTGCCTCGAAGTCAAACCTCACACTCAGCCCAATATTCTGTGTAACACATGGTTTCTCGAAACAAGGGTTTGTCCTCTTTTGGGGGGCGCTTGCGTTACACCGAGCTCTGTAGAACTGACTTTACTGTAACTTAGGGCGTAATCTTATTAACCGATCCGCAACATCTCACGGACCGGAGGTTGATAAACACGGGTGTCGTACACTGAGCAGCAGAATCAGTGGAGGCTGGTGAGGGGAGTGGAGCTCATAATAATGGCTGGAATGGAACGCTGTCAAACACATGGAAACCATACCGTTCTATTGATTCCGTTCCAATCCATGACTATGTGCCGTCCTCCGATTTCGAAGTGCCACCAGCCACCACTGAGAAGCAGACTACTCTGTGAGTTTATTCCGTCTGATGCCAGTCCTATGGGATCCCTGCTGGGCCTCTAACGTCCTGTCACTTCCTGGTGTACAACATCGAGATGCGGCTTTCACAACACGGAGAGGTTTTCCACTAATCACCTTCAAGACACCTATCATCGTTTTCCTTCCAGCCGCTGGAGGTTTCTGCTTCAGAACTCGAATGCCAGCCTAGCAACATTTAGTAACGAGGGAAGCGCCTTTTGGAGAAAGTGTGTGCGCCCCGTTTGTGTTTTGCATCATTTGTGTGTGTGTACGCTACAAAGGCACAGGGAGGCCTTTTGATGTCTCCTGGCCCAGTTTTGTGCTAGTTGATAAACCACTGCATTTCGAATTCCTCCTTTCTCCCCAGACTGCAGTGTTCAGCAGCACCATGTAGCCTAGCCCGCTGCAGCTTGGTGGTACTGCAGAAGGTTGGTCTGCAGGGCATGGCTTCTCCGTCTGTCTACTGCTGTGTCTGGGTCCATCTCTGTCCGATCCACCGTTCCTCACAGTACCACTGTGTCTGCTTGCGGCCCAAATGGAAACCTATTCCCTATGTAGTGCACTACCTTCGACCAGAGGCCCCTATGCCTGTCTCTGTCTGTTTTGTCTGTCTCGGTCTGCTACACCATTTCTCACATAACCACTGTGTCTGCCTGCGTCCCAAATTATTCCCTATGCAGTGCACTATGCAGGGGATAGGGTGCCATTCCAGACGTAGATAGTGTCTCTGTCTGCCTGTCTGCTTGACTGAGGGTGTGGCTGGCTGAGACCTGATGATGTTTAGCATTAGCTTGACATGGCAGCCAGCAAAGATAGTGGAGCAAAAGAAAGAGGAATGGCGTATGAGAAAAATAGATCCCGATTAGACTTTATTAACATATTTATTTCCCGCTGGTGTTTAGACAGTGTGTGTTGTAGTATGGTAGTGCTGTGGTCTATTCCTGTGATATATGGTATATATCCAGCTCTCTGTAGGCTTCTCACTGCTAAATCATTTCCACAAACGCGCGCACTCTCTCTCTCTCTATCTATCTATCTATCTATCTATATATGAAGCATTGCTATCTGAAGCGCTGCTGTGTAATTTGTGCTTCAATCCATGGCAGGAGGTGACAGGATGCAGAACATACACACACACTACCAGCCACTACTAGAGTAATGGAAAATGGATGACGAGATGGGAGAGAAATGAAGATTGAGAGGGCGGCGATGGAGAGATGAGGACAGGGGAACGAGTGATAAAGATGTAGAGGGAGACCAAGATGGAGGGAGGGCAGAAGAGAGAAATGAAATGGGGGAGAGACCGCGATAGTGTTGCTGTAATTTCATGCCTTTTTCATGAAGGGGAAAAAAAAGAAATCACATTTTATAAAGACTCACATGATTGCCTCAGAACAGGCAGAGAGAGAGAGAGAGTGACAGAGGGAGAGAGAGAGAGAGAGAGATAGGTAAACGAGTGCTGGCTCTCCACAAAAGATCAGATTTCATAAAGGTTAACGTAATTGTCTTAAGAGATGCTACGAAAGAGAGAAAAAGAGAGAAACTATAACAGAGGAGGGTAACGAGAGAGAGCGACAGAGCGACAGAGAGAGAGAGAGAGAGAGAGAGAGAGAGAGAGAGAGAGAGAGAGAGAGAGAGAGAGAGAGAGAGCTCTTTCAACCTTGATTTGATCAAGGCCCTGGCTTGTTTTTTTTGCATATCTATTTTCCCTGCAGCACACTGTTGTTTGTGAGCGCTCCGGGTTGATTGACTGTTCAAAGTAATGCCTCGTCACTCCAACCTCAGAGAGACTACAGGGACTAAAACAGGGTGTGGGATACTGCTGTGACTGAATGACTGACACACACACTGGCAGACAGACAGACAGACTGACCCAGGAACACACTGACTTGTTGTCATTGACCACCTGACCCAGTGAACAAAATATCAACAAAGGCCTCATGGGAAATATGCACTCCTCAATAATAGCTGTAACAACCTCCTCTCAGCCCTCTCCATTACTATGGTCCAGCCGGGCTTATGGCAACAATACGAGATCTCGGCTGTGTCCCAAAGGTCAAAAGTAGTTCAATACAGGAATCGGGTGACCAGCCCTCATTCACAGCCCTCATTCACACAGGAATCGGTTTGGGACCAGCCCTCATTCACACTTGGTGTGGCTAATAGCTAATACTCATTTAGCTTCCACCTCGTGAACTCTGGACTATTTGAACAGCAATTCACACAGTTCTTTCACAAATGTGATATCAGGGTAATTTCAAGTTTAGTATGATCTGGTGAGGCATCCTTCACCATGCAGCGAGAGGGGTTCTTTTTATAGCATTCACCAACCAGGCATAATGATTCTACGCTATCGTGCCTGGCTGGCTGGAGTTGTAATATGCTCTAGCTGTCCATGGGTGTGTCCCAAATGGCACCCTGGAAGTGATTTCGTACACTCGTTTTGACCAGGGCCCTGTTTGGAATGGCACCATATTCCCTATTTAGTGCACTCCTTTTGACCAGGCTCCTTTTTTAGAGCACTACTTTTGACCACTGCCCTCTGCTCAAAAGTGGTGCACTAAATAGGGAATAGGTTGCAATTTGGGACACTACTTACTGTATATGCTTGACACGACCAGTCCTGTGGAGGATAGTACAGGATAGTCAGATACAGATCTAGAGCACTCCCCACTGGGGCACAAACGTCCATTCAACATCTGTTCCACGTTGGTTCAAAGTCATTTCATTGAAATGACTTGGAAACAACGTTGACTCAACCAGTGTGTGCCAAGTGGGTGTGGACTGCATGTCACAACACAGCCATGGCATCTTGGCTGTCGCTGGACATGTTAGCCCAACAGTGATATACGTAAATACAATACATATCGCATCGAAAAATCTTCCGTATACAACTCTGTGTATGTCTTTGTAGAACTGCATGTTTAGGCGACATATTGTGTGTGTGTGTGTGTGTGTGTCTGTCTGTTTGTATGAGTGAATACAGGAGTTTGTGTGTCCGTCTGTGTGTTTGTGAGCGGAATTAGACAGATGCGTGTTTTTGAGTGAAATGAAATACCGAAATGTGTGTCTGTGTGCTTTTGAACGGGTTCAAAATTGGAACTTCAGAGCAATAACACGGAAGGAAGTAATAAGGGAATCATATTCATGAGCAATGATCAATAGTGGCTGGTACAGACTGGCTAGACAGAGAAAAAATATGCAAGACAAGATTCATTACGTCTCAGTACAAATGAGAAACTTAATGATGTAAGAACGGACTCATTTACTTGCAATCACTTCCACAGACCATAAACAGCCATTAAATGTGGCGGTGTGTTCATGGATGCCAAGGGAAGCCAGGCTTCTCCCAAAAAATTATCAAGAAAAAAACATAGAAACTAATGTATCTTTCCTCTCTGTGTTTCATACATTTCCTTCAATTTGCAAGAGGCTGAATGTATCTCACCGGAGAAAGCATCCGCCCAAACGAAACAGTGCCCCTCTGCCTCAGTATGTGTAGCGTATCTATCTGATGCTGTCTGGTCAGAAAGAGTATTACATTGTTGCCGCCCGTAGCATTGAATGCAAGGGAAGCCAGCGAGCATTTGGCCTCCCTTAATAAAAAATGTATAAAATAATAGCCAATCAGCATTGAGCTAAACTGAGTGACCTCAGCTGTGAATGGTCTTGGTGCACAAAAAAACCCGTTGGCTTCAGGCCAATCACATCACATGGCAAGTGTTATTATTGACAGAAACTTGAATTGTTTTGCATCTCGTTGTATTGTTGTCCTCCGGTGGCTAGATAGCTAGCTAGCTAAAATCGTTCCTTTCCTAAATTAGCCATGGATGGAGATAGAGATTTAGACTTGTGGTTTTACTAAATTCTCAGTACTGGCCAGTGATTATAACGGCGATTCTGATCCAACCATAAATTCATACATTGTTGTGCCCCTGGCCTGAGAGGATGGAAGTTCAACACGTAGCTAGATGTAGTATGCTAATGTGAACTAGCTGCCCAGGAAAGGAAGTTAGGCTAGCAAGCAAGTATTTTAGCCAGGTAGCCTAGGACAACAAAAACTAGAAGAGTGTACTGTATGACAGCCATAGACTTCACTGGACAGATGCTGCTCTCCGGTTTTGTAATGAAACAAATGTGTGGCTGAATTTATTCTGCCACTGTGTCTTCCTATTGTCTCGGCATTTAGGGCTATATATCACAGTCGCAAGGCAAATGAACTAACAGGTTTTAGAGTAAACGCCACCATTATCACAACACATAGGTTGTAATATGGCTTTTCTTTCTGTATTGGCTTCCCCAGTGACTTCACCCACGCACCGTTACTCATTAAATGAAAGAGCTAGTCCTCTCAAATCATACTTCGTTGATGAAACAGGGATGTCTGGGAAGACGGGGCCTTTCTTTTTTTGTTGTTGACATTGTGTGTGTGTGTGAATCTGTGTGCGTGTGTGTGGCTCCGTTTGTAAAGCATGGTGCTTGCAACGCCATGAATCGTTGGTTGAATTTGTTCTGGGCCACCCGTATGAAAAATATACGCGTGCATGACTAAGTCGCATTGGATAAAAGCTAAACACTAAATGGCATATATTATTAGTGAACATTATTAGTATGGTTTGTGAGTGAAACTAGGGGCCACATGGTTCTGCGTTCTGAAGGTCCGAGTTGAAGACCACACCCTCCCTGTCCCCTGTTCCCGCGCATCATGGCGCGGGAACAGGGGACAGGGACGGTGTGGTTTTCAACTCGTAGAGGGAGAGATGGTGGGGGAGAGATGGTGTGGGAGAGGGAGAGGGGGGGGGGGTGTCACTCCTGTCTTGTTACAGTATCTGCCTGGTGAAGAGGGAGTAAGGAGAAGGAGAGAGAGAGAGAGAGAGAAGGTGGAAGAAAGAGAAGCTGGGAGAAAGAGAGGGCAGGGGCAGAGAGAGAGAGACAGCGAAGACATGAAAGGCAAAGGGAGGAAGAGGGAAGTGAGGAGAGAAAGACTGAGACAAGACAGCGTGAGAGAGGACAGAAGGGGGTATATCCCATGCCATGTGTCAGTAAGCTTACGTGGTCATTTATCAGCCCTGCTGTTTACCAACAAGAGGCTCCTAGTGAGACAAGCCAAGGTGTATCAAACTTCTCAGAGTAGGAGTGCTGATTTAGGACCAGTTCTGCTTTTTCGATTGCATTTTACGGACAGGGGGACATGACCTCTGAGACGCTTGATACATACGGCTCCAGTTCTCTTGCTCAATGTATATTTGACATAAGATTTGTTCCTTAAAAACATCCATCGATTGTCTATAAAGTTTTCAGAAATTGATGTATTGATTTTTGTTAATAAAACCAATCGGGTAACGCGCAATGATTTGAGTGAATTCAGTTGGTGACACTGGGTATGTATAGTACTCTGTATAGATATCTCTTGCTAATGCGGTTTTATTTCTTCTTTATTGCTACCGTAGGTCCAGGAGTGGCTGTGTCTGAACTGCCAGATGCAGAGAGCTTTGGGAATGGACATGGAGACACCTCGCTCCAAGAGCCAGCAGCAGATTCACTCTCCGTCTCACCAAGCCAAACCAGAGACCATCTCTGAACCTCAAACTCAGCCCCCACCCCAGCCCCAGCCCCAACCTCAGCCCCAGGTCCAACCTCAGCCCCAGCCCCAAGCCCCACATAAGGCACAGCCTCTAACCCAGCACCAGGCTCCGACACAGGCCCAGCCCCCACCGGGCCCTAACAGACAGACTGGTCCAGGCCCGGGACAGACCGCTCAGCAACAGAGAAGTCCAGGGGGCCCTGCTCCAGCCCAGGGTCAGGGTGGGGCTCGTCTCCCCCCAGGAGCTGTCCCTCTCCCAGGCATGGCCAAAGCCCCATCCCAGCCTGACCTCCGTGGCTCCCCTGCCCACCAGCCCCTGCCCCTCCGCCAGGACCACACCCGCAGCGCAGGGAGCTCCCCGTCACGCCAGCCTCCGCCCCCGGCCGCCGCCCCCGAGCAGACCTTTGGGAAGCTGTTTGGAGGCTTCGGTGGCTTCGGTGCCTCCCTCCTCAACCAGGCCAGCACCCTCATATCAGATAACCCAGTAGCTGCTCCGCCGCAGCCCCAACAGCCCCCCAAACCTGCCCCCAAACCAGCCGGACCCCAGGGACCTGCAGCTGGGGCTGGGAAACCACTAGGAACTCATTCTGGCCAACAGGGACCCCACGCACCCCAACAGGGACCCCATGCACCCCAACAGGGACCCCACGCACCCCAACAGGGACCCCCCCAGCAGCAGGCCAAAGGTGCCTGCTGTCCCCTGTGTAAGACCAGTCTCAACGTGGGGGTGACGGCCGAGCCGGCCAACTACAACACCTGCACCCAGTGTCACGCCCAGGTCTGCAACCTCTGTGGATTTAACCCTGCACCCCATCTGGAGGTAAGAGCGGTCTCATCTCTAATCTCTAATCATCAGAGTCTTCAGTTGGTTGTGGTTTCTCTTCCTGTGTGTGTGTGTGGGAGTGTGTAAGAGGGAGATACACAGCTTTGTGGCTTTGTGTGAGGTATGTGGGTGGATTTGATCAGGTCTGAATGCGGGCCAAGTGCCCTGTGATAAAACTGGGCCATCTGTGGTGAAATAGATGATAGAATAGTTTATGGATGTGTTTCTATAAAAATGCCATGTCATAGTGCAATAGAATATGTCTCACTCTGGCTGCCCTAGTCTTTCTCTGTCTTTCTTAAACCTGCGTTCTACTAAAGCTTCCCCATGGGTGTGTGTCAGGGGCATTACTATTCGATACATCTGGGTTGTAATCATTAGGCACCAAACGAAAGAAAACAGACTGAAACAGGGAGGGACAACTTGAACTTGTTTTTGTTTTCTGTTGCAAACATTTTCCGTTGAATGCCCCTAATGAATACAAACCGTGGTTTATTGGGCACTCTTCCTGCTGCTTCCTGTCTGTCTCTAGTAATCACGTGGGATTGTGTCGCTCCAGAAGTGCTGCGCTGTGACTCACAACAGTCCCCCCTGTGGTGGAAAGGGAGATTTAGGTTACATCCCAAATAGCACCCTATTCCCGATGTAGTGCACTAGTTTAGACCAGGGCCCATGGGGAATAGGATGCCATTAGGGACATTGACATGGCCAATAAAACTAAATTGGGTTTGATCCTTTCTGAGTAATAGATGACTCATTCATTAATATCAATGAGTCATAATGAAAGACCTATGGAGATTCACAAGGCAGTGTGAGTGACTCACCCCTTTAACCCTCTTAACCCACGGTTGTAAAAATACGACGCTACCTAAATTGCATCCAGTACCGGTACTAAACTAAAAAAATGATGTCATCACTACCTAGTTCATCTCCTTAGACCCAAATAGTAGTATTTGGTGTGTGTCACTATTATTGTGGCATCAGTAGCCTCTGAAACATTAGAAAACTGTCCACTCGTCTGAGATCACACTGGTCCCCTACACAAGCATACGGTCTGACTACCGAGTGGCGCAGCGGTCTAAGGCACTGCGTCGCAGTGCTAGAGGCGTCACGACAGACTCTGGTTTGATCCCAGGCTGTATCACAATCGGCCGTGATCGGGAGTCCCATAGGGCGGCACGCAATTGGCCCAGTGTTGGGAGGGTTTGGCCGGGGTAGGCCGTCATTGTAAAATAAGAATTTGTTCTTAACTTTCTTGCCTAGTTAAATAAAGGTTAAATAAAAATAAATAAAAAAACAAGCATACTGGATGTTGGTAGCCATCCATGCAAGCCCATGACTTGACATTTTTTTTCTTGTCTTCTCTAAGATGATTATGTAGATTTTTTTTGTATTTATTAAGAAACAAACATTCTGAGCTAGAGGTAGTTTTGTAAGTATTCCAAAAACACATCATTGCGCTTAAAGGTTTGCTAAAATGAGACATGGGGACACATTCATATGTTAATACAGAAGTGAGGTTGTATCCTTTCCAAATAATGAAAATATGGAAAACAAAATGCTTTGATGTTCTCTCTACGTATCAAAAGAAGAAACATTTATATATATATATTTTTTAAATGATTGGTTTATGAGGTCAGAATACTGCCATCGACGAGCATTCATTTTATGGTGAAGAAGTGAGATAGGATGGCTATCTCTCCAAGTTCAACTAGAAAGGACAACCAAATATTACTAAAAATAAGTTCAATGTACTCCATACGCAGAAAAGAAAATAGTTGATCCTTCAAAAAAAGTATGAATTTGTTTGCAACATACTAACGTTTGGATAGATCAAGTTGATCAATTGAGCAATTTCAGACAAAATATGACCTAATTTTACACTTTTGATCCAATTTGATGTGATTTTTTTTTATAGAATTCAAATTTGTCCCGCCATTGAAGCTCAATGGTGCATTTTTGCTAAGCTTACATACAATTATTCTACAAACTTGAAATTCCAAAAATGTATTATTTTCATCATCAGAGGCCTATTAGAAGTATTTCTGAAGGGTAATACATTTTTTTAATCCTCATTTGGATTTATGCTTGGGTCTCACAGGGTTAACGGCGCACCCCCTGATTCTTTCCAATAGAACCAAAAAATAAAAAAGCCACTCGTTAGAACAGAGCCTCGTTAGGCTTTCAGGCCAATCAGGAGTCAGGCCAATCACGGAGCTTAATTATGCAAATCAGGCCCAATTGAATGATGGCAGTAATAACAAGATTAGTGGCCGGTGTTGGGCTTGTTATGGGCCTGCCTTGTCTTCCTCGGCGTCTGGCTGCCAGTAGCAGTGGCTCCGGCCAATTATAGATAGATAGATAGATAGATCGCTATGGAAACATGGCGACATCGTTTGTCAGGCGCTGCTTTGATGCCTGGGTGGATTCAGAAGCAGCTGAACAAGCCGAGCCGAGGAGTTTCATGAGACGTCCAAAGAGTACAGAACGTTTCGGAGTGAAGTGATGAGATGTCTCGCTGTGGTGTTGAGTAACTCTACGGCAGCGTCAGTCTGAAACCTTTGTGTGTTTGAAGATTGCATCAGCAGACTAGGTTTTGTTTGGGCTCTATTGTGAGAGATTCGGATGTAAATGTAATTGGTACAATGCCTATGTTGTATCTGTATCTGCAGGTTTGTTGGTAAGGGCTAGAGAACTGTGTAAGGAGAGTGCTGATTCTTCTGTATGCTTCCCCGACTAACACACATAAACACTCTCCCTCTTTTTTCCCCTGCCTTCTCCCTCTTTTTTTCCTGCCTTCTCCCTCTTTTTTTCCTGTCTCACCCTCTTTCCTGTCCTGGCTGTAGGCTAACCCTCTCTTGATCTCTTTCACCCTCCCTCCAGGTTTATTTGTGGCTGTTCTCTCTCTCTCTCTCGTTCTCTCTCGTTCTGGGTGTGGCTGTAATTGGTCGAATGCATGGGGAAAGGAGTAGAGGAGCAGCGCCACTGCACTAGACAGCTCCTATAGCCCTTGCACTACACAGCTGATTCAAATGACCAACTAACTCATCATCAAGCTTTGATTAGTCGAATCCGCTGTGTAGTGGACCCTGCTCGAGCCAACCCACATGCAGCACCACTGCACTACACAGCTCCTTCAGCTAACCCAAATTCAGCACCACATCACCGGACAGCTCCTATAGCCATCCCCCATTCAGCACCACCTCACCGGACAGCTCCTTTAGCCAACCAGCGTTCAGCACGACACCATTTGACAGGTTCTCTAGCCCAGTGGTTCTCAAACCTCTCCTCGGAGATCGCCAAATGTTTCAAAATGTTGTTGTAGTCCTGAACTAACTCACCTGATTCACCTAGTCAAGGACTTTATGATTAGTTGACAAATTGAATCAGGTGTGCTAGCTCTGGAATAGATCAAATACATGGAATGGCCGGGGGTCGCTGAGGAAAGGTTTGAGAACCACTGCTCTAGCCAACCCACATTCCCCACCAGACAGACAGCTCCACTAGCCAACCCATATACCCCTCGGGTCTAGCAGGTGCTGCCTTTGACCAATCAGAACATTTCATAGCTTGTCTCTACATTTAAGCGGGACCACTGTAGACCAGTCAGTGGTTTACATGGTGTACTCTGCAATACATAAGTTTCATTGCATACAGGCTTGGGCATTGTGATCTGTCATTGTGTTTGTGTGTATTTGTGTGTGTGGTTATTTTAAGAAGTCTAATCTCTCATGGGCAGATGCACGTAACATAACTGGTATCGTAGCATCTGTCAACGACTAAACAAGGAACTTTGTTCCGGTGTGCAGATTTCCCATCACTGGTCATTTAGACAAATCCCGATTTTGCAGGTGTTCGCATCTTTCGAATTCCAGAAGAGGAGGGAACACTTGGCCCATAGACATGCCTGTAACTTGCAAAGAGACAGGGTCAAACTCATCGTTCCGCTTCCGCTCCTCGTTCTAGTATCTTCTCTAACACTGGCGCAATTATGCACGATTTTAGTTCTGGGTGACCGAGATTCGAATAAATCTTTCCTATGTGTTTGGTCACAGGGGTGCCGAATCCTGACGTGGCCTGCGCTCTTTACCCGTACATTATATAAATAATACATTGACGTCAATGGAAGATTTGTGTGTGGATCTCAAGTGAGTGCAGCCCTGCTGGTGTTGACGTGTGCGTTCCCAATGGCACCCTATTCCCTATTGTGCACTACTTTTGACGAGAGCCCTATGCTAACCCTCTGTGTTTGACCATCTGCGTTGTGAGCCCGGAGCTACTGCATGTATCAACACTGCACTCAGTAAGGTGACTGTATACATAACAGAGTGGAAAGGAATCATTCATCTGACCATGGCTTTTGAAGAAAACCCGGCAATCTTTACACTCTGAGAATAGGCTTCCAAAAGGGTTCTTCGGCTATCCCCATACGATAACCCTTTTATGTTTTAGATAACACCTTTTTTTCCCTACGAGTGTGGGGTAGAAAATCTGGGATTCTTTTTGGTATTACAATGCCTCTCAGCCCTATGAGAGCCATAATGCATAATTCATTTCCATTGGATATATGGACTGTACTGTAGTGTATATCAAATGAGGACTTAGCTCCCATTTTAATCTGTACAGTTTACTGAAAGAGAGCGAGAAAGACCGTGTGTGTGAGAGAGAGAGAGCATGGAAGTGAGAGATGAAGAGAGATAGCGGGAGGGAGAAAAAGAAAGTGTGAGACAGAGATAATGAGTGAGAGGAGAGAGAGAGAGAGATTTTACAGGTAACTGCCAAAATAAAGGAAACACCAAAATAAAGTGTCTTAATAGGGCGTTGGGCCACCATGAGACAGAACAGCTTCAATGCACCTACTTGCTTAATTAACTCAGGAACCACACCTGTGTGGAAGCACCTACTTTCAAAATACTAATTTACTCAAGTGTTTCCATTATTTTGTCAGTTACCTGTATGTTACAGCAGCCTATGTGATTCACATCAATCAGAGCTGTGGGATTTCTATGGGTCTCTAGTGAATAAGATGTCCTTGTGAGTGTGTGTTAGTTACTTCCCCAATGCTGGCTTTCAGGGGAGATTATTCTATTGTAATCTGTATTATTCTAGTGTATTCTATATTATTATAGTGTCATTGTTCCTCTGGTTGTGCAGGTAAATAAAACAACATACATTGTGTTTTTTTTTCTACTGATGTGTGAGCAGACTGGTCTAATTTACATCTGGGTCTAAATGGAGTTGGTGGTGTGTGTGTGTGTATATGATCGCTCCTGGGTGTGTGTGTCTGCTCCTGGGTGTGTGTGTGTGTGTGTGATTGCGATATTACCAGATTTCCTGACATTTATACAAATGTAAAATGTCACAGCACACTGCGAACAGCGTCTATAAAAGACAGACCATCTGATAGAAAACAATGTGTTTGTGGTCCTGCAGGCAGGTGTGTGTGTGTGTGTGTGTGTGTGTGTGTGTGTGCATAGGAGTGTGAAGCTTTATCCTCCTGTGTCTAAGGCTGCCAATGGCACCCTATTCCCTATGTGGTGCACTACTTTTGACCTGAGCCAATAGAGCTCTCGTCAAAAGTTGTGCACTAAATAGGGAATAGGGTGCCATTGGGCACACAACCTTGGATTTTCATCAGAGCATCTAGAATAGAGAATGTTACTTTGACTCAAATAACTATGATTATAGTGTCAGACCCTATACTCCAAGTTGATATTCACATCTTAAAAAGGAATTCTCCTCAACCACGCCCACAAATTGGGGAAAACAAATATTCTTTCCCATTGACCTTCATGGTAAAAGAGCTAACGTTGTCGTTGATTGTTTTATGTACAGTTGAAGTCGGAAATTTACATACTTAGGTTGGAGTCATTAAACCTTGTTTTTGAACCACTCCACAAATTTCTTGTTAACAAACTATAGTTTTGGCAAGTCGGTTAGGACTAGAGGTTGACCGATTATGATTTTTCAACGCCGATACCGATACCGATTATTGGAGGACCCAAAAAAGCCGATTCCCGATTAATCGGACGATTTTTAAAATGTATTTGTAATAATGACAATTACAACAATACTGAATGAACACTTATTTTAACTTAATATAATACATCAATAAAATCAATTTAGCCTCAAATAAATAATGAAACATGTTCAATTTGGTTTAAATAATGCAAAAACAAAGTGTTGGAGAAGAAAGTAAAAGTGCAATATGTGCCGGAGAAGAAAGTAAAAGTGCAATATGTGCCATGTAAAAAAGCTAACGTTTAAGTTCCTTTCTCAGAACATGAGAACATATGAAAGCTGGTGGTTCCTTTTAACATGAGTCTTCAATATTCCAAGGTAAGAAGTTTTAGGTTGTAGTTATTATAGGAATTATAGGACTATTTATCTCTATACCATTTGTATTTCATATACCTTTGACTATTGGATGTTCTTATAGGCACTTTAGTATTGCCAGTGTAACAGTATAGCTTCCATCCCTCTCCTCGCCGCTACCTGGGCTCGAACCAGGAACACATCGACAACAGCCATCCTCGAAGCAGCGTTACCCATGCAGAGCAAGGGGAACAACTGCTCCAAGTCTCAGAGCGAGTGACGTTTGAAACGCTATTAGCGCGCGACCCACTAACTAGCTAGCCATTTCACATCGGTTACACCAGCCTAATCTCGGGAGTTGATAGGCTTGAAGTCATAAACAGCGCAATGCTTGAAGCATTGCAAAGAGCTGCTGGCAAAACGCACGAAAGTGCTGTTTGAATGAATGCTTACGAGCGTGCTGGTGCCTACCATCGCTCAGTCAGACTGCTCTATCAAATCATAGACTTAATTATAACATAATAACACACAGAAATACGAGCCTAAGGTCATTAGTATGGTCGAATCCGGAAACTATCATCTCGAAAACAAAACGTTTATTCTTTCAGTGAAATACGGAACCGTTCCGTATTTTATCTAACGGGTGGCATCCATAAGTCTAAATATTCTTGTTACATTGCACAACCTTCAATGTTATGTCATAATTACGTAAAATTCTGGCAAATTAGTTCGCAATGAGCACCAGGCGGCCCAAACTGTTGCATATACCCTGACTCTGCGTGCAATGAACGCAAGAAAAGTGACACAATTTCACCTGGTTAATATTGCCTGCTAACCTGGATTTCTTTTAGCTAAATATGCAGGTTTCAAAATATATACTTCTGTGTATTGATTTTAAGAAAGGCATTGATGTTTATGGTTAGGTTGTCACGTTCCTGACCTGTTTTCTGTTGTTTTGTATGTGTGTGATGGTCAGGGCGTGAGTTTTGGGTGGGCATTCTATGTTTGCTGTTTCTATGTTGGTTTTGGGTTGCCTGGTATGGCTCTTAATTAGAGGCAGGTGTTTTGCGTTTTCCTCTAATTGAGAGTCATATTAAGGTAGGTTATTCTCACTGTTTGTTTGTGGGTGATTGTCGCTGTGTCTGTGTTTGTTGCACCACACGGTACTGTCTCGTCTCGGTCGTTCCTGTTCATGTGTTCTTCGTTTCATGTAAGTTCGTAGTTTAGGTCTGTCTAGTTCGTTTTGTTATTTTGTATATTTAGTCAAGTGTATTTCGTGTCTGTCTTCGTCTTACATTAAAGTATTATGTATTCATCACCCGCTGCGCCTTGGTCTACTCACTCACCGAAAGAGAGCCGTTACAGAATCACCCACCAAACCCAGATCAAGCAGCGGGTTAACGGACAGCAACGACAGCAGCAGTGGATCAAGGAGGATTGGACATGGGAGGAGATCCTAGACGGAGAAGGACCCTGGGCTGAACCAGAGGAGTGTCGCCGCCCCAAAGCGGAGCTGGAGGCAGCGAAAGCGGAGAGGCGGCGATATGAGGATGCAGCACGGAAACAAGGCTGGAAGCCCGTGAGTCAAACCCAAAAATTTCTTGGGGGGGGGCTCTCGGGGAATATAGTTGGGTCAGTCAGGGGACTTGAGCCAACTCCTCCTGTTTTACATAAGGAGCCGGTGAGGGCGGATTTGGAGGTGAGTAACGCAGAGACAGTAAAGGAGCTAATGGAGAAATTGAAGGAGAAAGATATGAGGGATGTACTGGTTTGGTGCATGAGGCACGGCATCCGTCCGAATGAACGTATTGATGAGTTGATGTCACCGGGTACCGCTCTCCATATTCGTCCTGAGGTGCGTGCTAGCCATCTGGTTAAGACAGTGCCTACACCACGCACCAAGCCTCCTGTGCGTCTCCAGAGTCCTGTGCGTCCTGTTACTGCTCCCCGCTCTAGCCCTGAGATACGCCTACACGGTCCGGTATATCCGGCGCCACCTTCCCGCCCCAGCTCAGTACCACCAGTGCCTACACCACGCACCAGGCTTCCAGTGCGTCTCCAGAGTCCTGTTCCTCCTCCACGCACTCTCCCTATGGTGCGTGTCTCCAGCCCAGTGCCTCCAGTTTCGGCACCACGGACTAAGCCATCTGTGCGTCTCCAGAGCCCTGTACGCACTGTTCCTTCTCCCCGCACTCGCCCTGAGGTGCGTGCCCTCAGCCCGGTACCTCCAGTTCCGGTACCACGCACCAGGCCTATAGTGCGCTTCGAGAGGTCAGTGTGCCCTGTCCCTGCTCCCCGCACTAGCCTTGAAGTGCGTGCCGTCATCCCGGTACCTCCAGTTCCGGCACCACGCACCAGGCCTACTGTGCACCTCAGCAGGGCAGAGTCGGCCGTCTGCCCAACGCCTTCTGCACTGCCTGTCTGCCCAGCTCCGTCTGAGCCATCTGTCTGCCCAGCGCCGTCTGAGCCATCTGTCTGCCCAGCGCCGTCGGAGCCATCTGTCTGCCCAGCGCCGTCTGAGCCATCTGTCTGCCCAGCTCCGTCTGAGCCATCTGTCTGCCCAGCGCCGTCTGAGCCATCTGTCTGCCCAGCGCCGTCTGAGCCATCTGTCTGCCCAGCGCCGTCTGAGCCATCTGTCTGCCCAGCGCCGTCTGAGCCATCTGTCTGCCCAGCGCCGTCTGAGCCATCTGTCTGCCCAGCGCCGTCTGAGCCATCTGTCTGCCCAGCGCCGTCTGAGCCATCCGTCTGCCCAGCGCCTTCTGAGCCATCCGTCTGCCCAGCGCCTTCTGAGCCATCCGTCTGCCCAGCGCCTTCTGAGCCATCCGTCTGCCACGAGCCATTAGAGCCGCCCGTCTGTCCCGAGCCATTAGAGCCGTCCGTCAGTCAGGAGCCGCTAGAGCCGTCCGTCAGTCAGGAGCCGCCAGAGCCGCCAGCCAGTCAGGAGCCGCCAGAGCCGTCAGCCAGTCAGAAGCCGCCAGAGCCGCCAGCCAGTCAGGAGCTGCCAGAGCCGCCAGCCAGTCAGGAGCTGCCCTACAGTCATGAGCTGCCCTACAGTCATGAGCTGCCCTACAGTCATGAGCTGCCCTACAGTCATGAGCTGCCCTACAGCCCGGACCTGCCAGAGTCCCTCAGCCCGGACCTGCCAGAGTCCCTCAGCCCGGACCTGCCAGAGTCCCTCAGCTCGGACCTGCCAGAGTCCCTCAGCCCGGACCTGCCAGAGTCCCTCAGCCAGGACCTGCCAGAGTCCCTCAGCCAGGACCTGCCAGAGTCCCTCAGCCAGGACCTGCCAGAGTCCCTCAGCCAGGACCTGCCAGAGTCCCTCAGCCAGGACCTGCCAGAGTCCCTCAGCCAGGACCTGCCAGAGTCCCTCAGCCAGGACCTGCCAGAGTCCCTCAGCCAGGACCTGCCAGAGTCCCTCAGCCAGGACCTGCCGCCCCTTATTCCGGTGCTGCCCCTTATCCCGGTGCTGCCCCTTATCCCGGTGCTGCCCCTTCATTTAGGTGGTTTTAGTTGGAGGGTGGTCATTGGGAGGGGGATACAGAAGCGGGGAGTGACTATGGTGGTGTGGGGACAGCGTCCGGAGCCTGAGCCACCACCGTGGTCAGATGCCCACCCAGACCCTCCCCTGGACTTTGTGCTGGTGCGCCCGGCGTTCGCACCTTGAGGGGGGGGTTCTGTCACGTTCCTGACCTGTTTTCTGTTGTTTTGTATGTGTGTGATGGTCAGGGCGTGAGTTTTGGGTGGGCAGTCTATGTTTGCTGTTTCTATGTTGGTTTTGGGTTGCTAATTAGAGGCAGGTGTTTTGCGTTTTCCTCTAATTGAGAGTCATATTAAGGTAGGTTGTTCTCACTGTTTGTTTGTGGGTGATTGTCGCTGTGTCTGTGTTTGTTGCACCACACGGTACTGTCTCGTCTCGGTCGTTCCTGTTCATGTGTTCTTCGTTTCATGTAAGTTCGTAGTTTAGGTCTGTCTAGTTCGTTTTGTTATTTTGTATATTTAGTCAAGTGTATTAGTGTCTGTCTTCGTCTTACATTAAAGTATTATGTATTCATCACCCGCTGCGCCTTGGTCTACTCACTCACCGAAAGAGAGCCGTTACATAGGTACACGTTGGAGCAACGACAGTCCTTTTTCGTGAATGCGCACCGCATCGATTATATGCAACGCAGGACACGCTAGATAAACTAGTAATATCATCAACCATGTGTAGTTATAACTAGTGATTATGATTGATTGATTGATTGTTTTTTATAAGATAAGTTTAATGCTAGCTAGCAACTTACCTTGGCTTCTTACTGCATTCGCGTAACAGGCAGGCTCCTCGTGAGGCAGGTGGTTAGAGCATTGGACTAGTTAGCCGTAAGGTTGCAAGATTGAATCCCTGAGCTGACAAGGTAAAAATCTGTCGTTCTGCCCCTGAACAAGGCAGTTAACCCACCGTTCCTAGGCCGTCATTGAAAATAAGAATGTGTTCTTAACTGACTTGCCTAGTTAAATAAAGGTGTAATTTCTTTCTTTTTTTATAAAAAAAAATCAGCGTCCAAAAATACCGATTTCCGATTGTTATGAAAACTTCAAATAGGCCCTAATTAATCGGCCATTCTGATTAATCGGTCGACCTCTAGTTAGGACATCTACATTGTGCATGACACAAGTAATTTTTTCCAACAATTGTTTACAGACAGATTATTTCACTTATAATTCTCTGTATCACAATTCCAGTAGGTCAGAAGTTTACATACACTAAGTTGACTGTGCCTTTAAACAGCTTGGAAAATTACAGAAAATGATGTCATGGCTTTAGAAGCTTCTGATAGGCTAATTGACATAATTTGAGTCAATTGGAGGTGTATCTGTGGATGTATTTCAAGGCCTAACTTCAAATTCAGTGCCTCTTTGCTTGACATCATGGGAAAATCAAAAGAAATCAGCCAAGACCTCAGAAAAAAATTGTAGACCTCCGCAAGTCTGGTTCATCCTTGGGAGCAATTTCCAAACGCCTGAAGGTACCACGTTCATCTGTACAAACAATAGTACGCAAGTATAAACACCATGGGACCACGCAGCCGTCATGCCGTTCAGGAAGGAGACGCGTTCTGTCTCCTAGAGATGCATGTACTTTGGTTCGAAAAGTGCAAATCAATCCCAGAATAACAGTAAAGGACCTTGTGAAAATGCTGGATGACACAGGTACAAAAATATCTATATCCACAGTAAAATGAGTCCTATATCGACATAACCTGAAAGGCCAGTGCTCCAAAACCGCCATAAAAAGCCAGACTACGGTTTGCAACTGCACATGGGGACAAAGATTGTACTTTTTGGAGAAATGTCCTCTGGTCTGATGAAACAAAAATAGAACTGTTTGGCCATAATGACCATCGTTATGTTTGGAGGAAAAAGAGGGAGTCTTGTAAGCCAAAGAACACCATCCCAACCATGAAGCACGGGGGTGCAGCATCATGTTGTGGGAGTGCTTTGCTGCAGGAGGGACTGGTGCACTTCACAAAATAGATGGCATCATAAGGGAGGAAAATTATGTGGATATATTGAAGCAACATCTCAAGACATCAGTCAGGAAGTTAAAGCTTGGTCGCAAATGGGTCTTCCAAATGGACAATGACTGCAAGCATACTTCCAAAGTTGTGGCAAAATGGCTTAAGGACAACAAAGTCAAGGTATTGGAGTGGCCATCACAAAGCCCTGACCTCAATCCTATAGACAATTTGTGGGCAGAACTGAAAAAGCGAGCAAGGAGGCCTACAAACCTGACTCAGTTACACCAGCTATGTCAGGAGGAATGGGCCAAAATTCACCCAACTTATTGTGGGAAGCTTGTGGAAGGCTACCCAAAATGTTTGACCCAAGTGAAACAATTTAAAGGCAATGTTACCAAATACTAATTGAGTGTATGTAAACTTCTGACCCACTGGTAATGTGATGAAAGAAATAAAATATGAAATAAATCCTTCTCTCTACTATTATTCTGACATTTCACATTCTTAAAATAATGTGGTGATCCTAACTGACATAAGACAGGGAATTTTTACTTGGATTAAATGTCAGGAATTGTGAAAAAATATCAAAATAGGCTGAAAGCTGCTGTGTTGTTCAATGTAACCAGGTATAAAATCCCGACCTACGGTTCGGCTCGCAATGCTCCCACATAGGGAAATAGAGAATGTGAGAAGAACCCTGTGGCTTCATGCTATTCGACGTGGGAAATGTGGGTACCTGGGGTCCAAGTAGGGTACAAGTAGCTAGGTGTGAGGAAAATATTTCATCACAGGTAAGCAGTGCCGATTTTAGCATGTAAATCTTGGTGGGGCAAAAAAAAATTACAATGTGGGATGCATGCCAGCAAAACCACTACTGTCGTGGAAAATCATACTGAGAGAGAATTTTTTCATTTCTTCAAACAATCATCTTTTTTTTTTTTTTATCGATTAATTATTGCAATAATGAAGCGGGTCAACCCCACACCCTTGAGTGTTGGACCGAGTAACTTAACCTTTACACAAATGCAGAGTTCTTTATATAGCTGACACTAAGAATGCTTAGTCATGATTGGTTCAACCCCTCCCATGCAGACCCAGGAGCATCATAAGCCACTCTGGGTTCATCCTGTTGTTATCTGCATGGGTTGTTGTCTTAACCCCACCCTGGCTTAGTTTCCCAGTTGCAAGGATGATTTTGAGACAATGCTTGATTGTTCTACTCCTTAACCATCGCTAGTACAACACATTATTGTCTATGCAATGCAGTCTTTAACTAATTTGTCAGCTCAAGCCATCTCTAGTGACCATACGCCCAGATTAGGGAACTGGAGTGGAGACCATAAAAACACAGACACTAGTAGGACAGAAATGTATTACTACTAGTTAAATATTAATTGTTAACCATTAATATCAAATAGATCAGGTAAATATGTCATTTTTCTCTCACACTACAACACTAAACAATACGATACAATAATTGCACTATAATGGTGACAAACAGTGCCCACAAACTGGGCCTACATAAAGCTGTCTCAACATCTTACTACTGCTACACCTGGCTATCAGTGGACCCTTGTCTGGCAGCGAAACCGTTAATTCAGCCTTATTTACTGCCCTTTAAAAAAACATAGCTGATATGAATGACTTGCTTAAACAAATGTCGTTTCTAATGTCACTTTAGATGTACAAACTATGGCATAAGGGGACAACGAGTGGTAATCCGTCATTTCGATTAAGACATTAATGAGCGAGTTTGGATGGACGTAGTCAGTACAACTATTTGTTTAGCACTTTTGAAATGTACAGCGACAGAATACAGAACATTCAGAACGTTCTTACAGTGTTCTCCCTGTACACCGAGTCAGAACCGTAGGATAAGTAAAGGGGGCACATAAGCAGACAATGAAAGCTCTTACATAATGTGATGATTATATTTCTGTAAAACAGGTTATAGGCTACATGTGTACCACCAAGTCAGAACATTAGGGAAATTAAGAGGGGTAAAGAGACCAAATTATTAGGGTGAGGCACATACACTTAGTATTACTTTCTTAGCTACAGTATACATATCTCCCTGGCATATTGCATAATTTATGCAGCAGCATACAATACATTTTTGGACTCACCTTGTTTTGCTGTGCTCACTTGAACAGGAAGGTGGCACGGCGGTTCTTCCTTGGCCAACTTTGTCATTAAAGTCTGGCATTCTCTGGATTTATGGTGCTTTCAAGACAACTGGGAACTCAGAAAAAAACAATGTTGAATCATGACGATGTCATTGATCTTCAGGCCGTAGCTCTAGAAAGAGGCCAGAGTTCCCGAGTTGGATGAACGTTCAAAACGTATTTCCCAGCTAGTTCTTTCCAGAATTCCCAGTTGTCTTGAACTCAATGAAGTCAAGTTTTCGCAGTTCCGATTTACCAGTTGTTTTGAGCGCAGCACAAATCATGCTTCATTGACAGCATGGCCAATGTTGAATGTCTATCATTTTAAACATGGAAAAGAGACACGTAATACCAGATTTGGGGACCACACAGCCACTCCACTGAATAGCAGGCTAGTGATTGCTTTGCAATGCTTGCAGTTAGCCACTGTCACTGATTCCTTCCAAACCACTCATTGATGAATTTGCGATTTCCAACTTGTTGTGTAATGTTTATGTCCAATGACCGATGAGCACTAATACGTTTTATCTATAATTTATCTTCATATGACAAGGATTAAAAAGGATTTGCCAGTAGATTGTCGACTTGATTCATGATGATGACTGCTAGCTAAGATTTTGAAAGTATGATGTTGACATCAGTCCAATCAAAGCTACTGTAGATATAATGTGATTTGATGTCATATTATCTGTGGCCAATGACCTTGAGACTTCTTGGATGGGCACTTCTAAAATAACTCTATGGCAGCACACAAGGGGCTTGAATTTTCGAGGTCTACCCCTAGACTTGGCGTTGAAGTACTGTCCCCACGAATGAACGAACACTGAGCTAATTATGGCGCAACTAGAGAACATTACCAACACCTATGCTCCTTGTCTTCCACTGGCTGCCCCACCACCACAGAAAGCACTGAGCAAGGCTGAAACACCTGCATTTTGGAGCTGCCTTACTCAAGAAAGTTTGCAAACACGTATTAATGCCAAAATAACATGCAAAACAGGTAAGTCCAAAACCAAAATGTTTTGTTGCTAAAAATGTGCGGCTCAAAACAGGGTTCTGCCCCATCTGCCCTGAATGACGGGTCGCCACTGCAGGTAAGACATTTAATTTGTTTAGTATAGTCCGTTTGTACCTCCGCTGTATAGTCCGTTTTGTTTGTGTTGGTCTTGGCTAGCTTAATGTTCCGGTCGGTAGCTAGCTAGCGCTCACTCACGTGGATGCTAGCACGTCATGAAAAGGGGCATGAGGGAAGCCCTACAATATAAACATTTTCTAAATAGTGAGAACGCTCGGGAGCAGGCAATGTCGAAAAGTAATCTTTAGACATGTTGTACTTTTCTTAAATGTAGCTTTGTAGTTGACTAAAACAATCAGACAACAAAAAATGTGCGTTTGAAAAACCTTTTGCTGTGAGCCAGTGGGGTAACCTAGGCAACCACAAATTGTTTTCCCCACAGGCGGCCAGGGCCGCGATGTTCTATCTAATACCGAATGGGACTATACTTTAAGAATGGCAGGAAATGGTTACCTTTCCCGCTGCTTACAGTTCTGTCTCCTTTAGCAGTATTTACATCCAAAATGGCACCCTACTCCCTATATAGTGCACTACTTTTGACCAGGGCTATGGTCAAAAGTGTTGCACTTTTTGCAACCATGGAAAAGGCCACAGAGAGACGGGCCCTGAGTGGGTTGTTAGTGAGGGTACTAGATCCTTCATAGAACAGTACAGAAAGTGCAGGGAGAGGAATAGAAAATATAGCTCATCAATAATTTATCCAGGGAGAACATTATAAATAGTGTATGAAATGTGGAACAGGGAGAGTGCTGCGTTTGATCCCTGGTGTTCAGAGAGAGTGTGTGTGTGTGATGGTGGATGGTGTGTGTTTGTGCTGGTTTATGTGTGTAAGGGGTGTGTGTGTGTGTGTGAGAGAGATGCTGTTTCACTGGCGTCAGGGTATTTATTTTGGTCACTGTCAACATCACCCCTAGTGTGTTGGGGCTTCACGTGCACAGTGATAATGGGACATATGAAGTACTTCATCCAATGAGTGCTTGGGGTTTTGTAGAGCTATGACGACTTAGGCTAAATATGTGTGATGACACTCCCTGCAGGTCACTACCTCTATTTCTGTCCATCTCAGACCATTAGACACCATCTTGTAAGAACTCCTTCTATCTCTGCTGATTGAGGATAAAACCGTCTTCGTTTTAAGTGTTCCTTGTTTTATTAGTTGTATATACGGGATACTCGTGGGATACATCGTGCGACGAAATGCTTACTTGCAGGTTCCTTCTCGACAATGCAACAACAATAAGAAATAATAGAAGATAAGAATACGAACATAAAGTAAATGGCTCAGTAGAATAGAATAAACATTTTTAGCATAAGTATAATACAGGAAGGCACAATGTATAGTCCAATATTTACACGTGTTTCGGGAAGGGGGGGATGGGGGCAAGTGTATAAATTGAGCAGTATAACACGAGTGGTTGAAGCAGTTATGATGTATACTGTATATGTGTGTTTGTGTGGGTGTGTACGTGTGTGTGTGTGTGTGTGCATGAGTGAGTGCATTTGTGCTAAGGTGCAGAGAGTCAGTGCAGGTTGTCAGTCCAGTTCAATTTTCAGCAGTCTGAAGGCTTGTAGACAGAAACTGTCTCTGAGCTTGTTGGTATCAGACCTCATGCTCCAATACCGTCTGCCTGACGATAAAGGAGAGAACAGCTTGTGGCTGGGTTGTGTGGGGTCCTTGATGATTCTATGCGCCTTCCTCAGGCACTGTTTCAAGTAGATGTTCTGGATGGGTGGGAGCACGGTCCCAGTGATGTACTGGGCCATCTTCACCACCCACTGGAGGGCCTTGCGGTCATGGACGGAGCAATTCCCGTACCAGACCGTGATGCCAGGGCGCTCTCGATGGTGCAACGGTAATATTCGGAGAGGACTCGGGGCAGCATGATGAATTTCTTCAGCCGCCTTAGGAAGTAGAGACTCTGTTGTTCTTGGTCCTTTGATACCAGTGGTGGCTGGTGAGCGGACATGTCAAAGGACGGGCTAATCACAATGGCTGGAATCGAAGAAATATATATTGAACATATGGAAACCATGTGCTTGATGTGTTTGATACCTTTTCCATTTCAGCCAATACGACGAGCCTGTCCTCCTATATCTCCGCCCACCAAGTGAAACCTAGGTACAGTATTCAATCTAAACCACCAAGACACGGTGGCTATGATAAGTCCACTCCTTTGTCTGTGCTCCTCTTTGGCCCTCCGTGGCCCCTGAGTGGCCCTTGTGATATCCAGGCAGAGACCCCTGTAGCCAGTGACTGTATTCAAATAGCAACACTAGTCTAGCACTAGTCTACTTAAAATTAAGGCATTGTAATAGATATTGATTGTGGTATGATAGTATGGTCATTGGAACCTAGTGAGTGTGTGGCTGCAGCCTGGCATGCCGACTGACCCGGGGATTACTGACCCTCTGCCCAGCCAATTGATTTGCCTCTTGTAGTTCAGGGATTATGGCTGTGTAAAAGGGCCTGGGACTGCCAGGAACTGCTCACTGCTCACGCAGACACGCGCACGCACGTACGCATGCATAATGTAACACACACTCTCACACGCTAATTTTGTTTCCCACAGACCCACCCCCCCCCCTCCGCCCCCTAAAATACACAGGAGTGCCTAGCTGTGACAGAGCAAATATGAACAGTCTAGTAGGTGTAGACTAGACAAAGGGGGAAGAGGGTTACCCTCTGTAATACAGTCTCAGTGGAACACATTAGCTCACAGATGGATCTTTCTCTTTCAGTAAATATCAGGGCTCTTCCACACGGTAATGCTCCTGTCTGTGTCTAACATACATTCTAGGCCTCTATAAGACATAGACACTAAGTAGACATTAAGTATATTTGCAGTAACACAGTCGTTTAGCCTACAGTATAACATTTGGTCCTGTGTCGAATATACATTTGACATAAGACATAAAATAGATAATACATATATAGTTGTAGTAAATTACACTCCTTGACATACAATATTTCTATTTTTATGAACGACATTATGAGCAACATTCAATGCACATATAGGGGCGGCAGGTAGCCTAGTGGTTAGAGCATTGGGCCAGTAACCGAAAGGTTGCTGGATCGAATCCCCGAGCTGACAAGGTAAAAATCTGTCGTTCTGCCCCTGAACAAGGCAGTTAACCCACTGTTCCCTGGCAGGCCGTCATTGCAAATAAGAATTTGTTCTTAACTGACTTGCCTAGTTAAATAAAGGTTAAATAAAATAAATATAGCCTCCACTCCTCGTCCTAACTAGGCCACAACGTTGACTAAGACCGAAGATTCCCATTCGCCCACAGCTATGCTGCCTCCTCACAGTCGCACAATGCTCCAGTTTAGCTTCATCTCCATCACGACTGGCATGTAAAGACCTTGATAACACACCAGCTGTTCTCACACGATAGAACATGCCTGGACACGCCTGGCCATGGCACAACATGGCTGCATCCCAAATAGCTTCTGTAAAGCAGTGCACAATATACGGAATAGGCTGCCATTTGGGATGCAGACCCATGGCTTCTGTGTTGTCACGAAGAAGCAAACAATGGAATGATAGCGGAGCATGCCAGAACATTGGGGAGCATGCCGGAACATGCCGGAACATTGGGGAGCATGCTAGATCGGGAAGTGTTGCTGCCTGGGTGATGGCACTAGCTAGGCTCTCTTCCACAGGAGGTCCATACTGAGCCAGATGGCTACTGGCGTGTTGGCACCGTCCATCCAGGCCTGCTACACTATGCCCAGCCTGCCTGGTCTCTCTCATAGGAAGTAGGGTGAGGAGAGGGGCTGAGGGGGTGATGAAACACCAACGCAGAGCAGACCCCCCACATCCTACCTCGGCAGCATGGAGCTAGAGTGTGTTTCCATCACTACCGTAAGGCACTCACACATGTTCGCCGCCAACCCCCACAGCCAAAAGTATGTGGACACCCCAAATTAATGGAATCGGCTATTTCAGCCACACCCATTGCTGACAGGTGTATATAATCGAGCACACAATAGACAAATAATCTCAATAGACAAACATTGGCAGTAAAATGACCCGTACTGAAGTGCTCAGTGACTTTCACCGTGGTACCGTCATAGGATGCCACCTTTCCAACAAGTCAGTCCGTCAAATTGTGGAGTGGTGTAAATCTCGCCATTGGACTCTGGAGCAGTGGAAACGCATTCTCTGGAGTGATGAATCACGCTTTGCCATCTGGCAGTCCGACGGTTGAATCTGAGTTTGGCGGATGCCGGGAGAATACTACCTGCCCGAATGCATTGTGCCAACTGTAAAGTTTGGTGGAAGAGGAATAATGGTCTGGGGCTGTTTTTCATGGTTCGGGCTAGGCCCCTTAGTTCCAGTTAAGGGAAATCTACAGCATACAATTACATTCTAGACGATTCTGTGCCTCCAACTTTGTGGCAACAGTTTGGGGAAGGCCCTTTCCTGTTTCAGCATGACAATGCCCCCGTGCACAAAGCAAGGTCCATACAGAAATGGTTTGTCGAAATCGGTTGGGAAGAACTTGACTGGCCTGCACAGCTCCCTGACATGAACCCCATCGAACACCTTTGGGATGAATTGGAACCCTGACTGCGAGCCAGGCATCAGTGCCCAACCTCACTAATGCTCTTGTGGCTGAATGGAAGCAAGTCCCCACAGCAATATTCCAACATCTAGTGGAAAGCCTTCCCAGAAGAGTGGAGGCTGTTATAGTAGCAAAGGGGGGACCAACTCCATATTAATGCCCATGATTTTGGAATGAGATGTTCGACAAGCAGGTGTCCACATTCTTTTGGCCATGCAGTGTAGACAAAGGCATGTGCTAACGGAGTGGGCACGCACACGCGAACGCCAGCTGCACATTTCCATGCACACATACACACACACACACACACACACACACACACACACACACACACACACACACAGGCGTCAAATTAGGCCCCACAGAGAGCTCTCCTGCATGGCTCTGCTGTGCCAAATGAAAAGGATGAGCATGAAGTCATACTATCTCCCCACTGGGACCATGGGTTTAGCTGGCCTGCCTAATTCTCCTGTGATGATGAGACAGACTAGATTCCAAATGGCACCCTATTCCCTATATAGTACATTATTTTTGACCAGAGCCCTGTGGGCCTTGGTCAAAAGTAGTGCACCACATAGGGATTAGCAGTGCCATTCAGACCTCACACAGATAGCATCATCTGAACCATGCTTTATCAGCAATGTAATTAGCTTCCATCTTAACTATACACCATTAATAGCATTACAAGGCATTGATCTAGTGCATTGTGTCCCTGGCCTGGGTCGTATTCATTAGTGCAAACCGTACCAACCCGTTTTGCAACGAGAATTTGAGTTTGTTATTGGACAAGTTCAGCTAGTCCCTCCGCGTGTCCATCCATTTTCTTCAGTTTGGTGTGTAGGGGGTGCACATCACAATCACATCAGTGCATATTATTGTGCCTGGTGGTCACACTCTTTATTTCTCTGTTTATCTCCCTTCTCCATCTTGCTGGTCCTTTGTTTCTCGTTATCTCTCTGTTGCTGTTCGTCTGGGTATATCAGCTCCTCTCCTCTGCTCTGTCCACGTTGACTGCTCTTTTCCTCGCGTCTTCTCTCGTTCCCCCCTCTCTCTCTCCCTCCCCCAGTCTCCCCGCCTCAGTAGGAGGCTGCTTGCCGTTGACACATTGATTGAATTGCCAATTACTGCCGGTTGAATTGCTTGCAGTTGTTGTTGCAACACGAGCACTCAGCCCTCCTGATGCCCACACTGTTGACTGTTGATTTAGCAGCAACAGCTCAGAGAGGCAGCAGTTAGGACCTGCTACGCATGGGAGGACGGAGGAGGCTTGTATGTGTGGTGTATGTGTCGGAGAAAGAGACGAGGAGAGGTAGAATGGGGGGAGAGGCAGGAGAGAGAGATGGGGGGGGAGCGAGAGAGAGAGGGGGAAGAAAGAAGAGAATAGAAGTGGTAGAGTGAGAAGGATGATGTAGGGTGACCTAATAGGCCAGGGTGTTGGCACTTGTAATCCGTGTTAAGGGAATACTGCTATCCCCTTGAGCATGGTGCTTAACCTCAACACACCATTGTAAAGATCCACCCGCACAAATACATGTCATCGGAGAATAGTCTGGAGTGAGCCTTGTAAGATGATTAAGCAGGGCAACAATGCTGAAAACAATGCATTAAATGTCTGATGAGTGAGTCAGAAGCCCAATCTGGTTTAAAGGAGAAATTCACAATTTAGGTCCCCAATCTGTATTTTTGATGTAAATGGCATGTTATAGAAGGTTTATTTTTGAGAAATTTACCACACCAGCAATTGATTTCCTGAGCCTCATTCTGGAGTTCCAGGGCGTCCCAAAAAGAACAAAGGCTGCATAAACACCCAAATACATCTTATTACAAATGGCAAAGCTCTCAGTATCGTGATGCAGGTCTCTAGATGTTGTACACATGACATTTTGTCATACTAGACTTTATCCGCAACGTTCTAGTCCATTTTGTTGAACTCAACGGATAATTTCTGGTGTGCGCATATTGGCCCTTCTCAACAATGCAGAGAGAAAGATAATAGAGAAATAATAGAAAATTAAAACACGTAATAATAGATACACAATTCAAACACTTATCAAGAGAACATCCCTGGTCTTCCCTACTGCATCTGATTTGTCGGACTCACTAAACACAAATGCTTTGTCTATAAATGATGTCTGAGTGTTGGAGTGTGCCCCTGGCAATTCGTCAATAAAAAAAAACAAGAAAGTGGTGCCGTCTGGTTTGCTTAATATAAGGAATTTTAAGTGATTTATACTTTTACTTTTGATACTTAAGTACATTTTAGCAATTACATTTACTTTTGGCACTTAAGTATATTTAAAACCAAATACTTTGAGACTTTTACTCAAGTAGTATTTTACTGGGTGACTTTCACTTTTACTTCAGTCATTTAAGGTATTTTAACTTTTACTCAAGTATGACAATTGAGTAATTGTTCCACCATACGTATAACTAGGAATAAAGTGACAGATAGTAAACAGTAGCAGCAGCAGCGTATTTGATGAGTCAAAAAAGTTAGTGCCAAAAGGGTCAATGTAGATAGTTAAGCAGATAGTCATCCGGACTAACTATTTAGCAGTCTTATGGCTTGGGGGTAGAAGCTGTTCAGGGTTCTGTTGGTTCCAGACTTGGTGCATCGGTACCACTTGCCGTGTGGTCGTAGAGACAACAGTCTATGACTTGGGTGGCTGGAGTCTTTGACAATTTTTAGGGCCTTCTCTGACAATGCCTGGTATAGAGGTCCTGGATGGCAGAGAGCTCGGCCCCAGTGATGTACTGGGCCATACGCACTACCCTCTATAGCGCCTTGCGGTTAGAGGCCAAGCAATTGCCATACTGGTGATGCAGCCAGTCAAGATGCTCTCAATGGTGCAGCTGTAGAACTTTCTGATGATCTGAGGGCCCATGCCAAATCTTTTCAACCTCCTGAGGGGGAAGAGGTGTTGTTGTGCCCTCTTCGCAACTGTGTTGGTGTGTTTGGACCATGATAGATCCTTAGAGATGTGGACACCGAGGAACTTAAAGCTCTCGACCCGCTCCACTACAGTCTGTCGATGTGAATGGGGGCATGCTCGGCGCTCCATTTCCTTTAGTCTACAATCAGCTCCCTTGTCTTGCGGACGTTGAGGGAGAGGTATTTGTCTCTAACCTCCTCCACGTAGGCTGTCTCATCATCAGTGGTGATCAGGCATACTGCCGCTGTGTCATCAGCAAACTTAATGATGGGGTTGGAGTGGTGTGCGGCCATGCAGTCGTGGGTGAACAGGGAGTGTTAAGGGTCAGCGTGGCGCATGTGTTGTTGTCTCCCCTCACCACTTGGGGGCGGCCCGTCAGGAAGTCCAGGATCCAGTTGCAAAGGGGGGTGTTCAGTCCCAGTGTTGAACACTGAGCTGTAGTCAATGAACAGTAGGTCTTCATTTTTTCAAGTGGGAATCGGCAGTCTGGAATGCAAGAGAGATTGTGACATCTGTGGATCTGTTGGTGCGGTATGCGAATTGGAGTGGGTCCAGGTTGTCTGGGATGATGGTGTTGATGTGAGCCATGATCAGCCTTTCAAAGCATTTCATGTCTACAGATGTGCGTGCTACAGAGCGAAAGTCATTTAGACAGGTTACCTTGCCATTCTTGGGCACAGGGACTATGTTGGTATGCTTGAAACATGTAGGTATTACATACTGGGTCGGGGAGAGGTTGAAAATGTCAGTGAAGACACTTGCCAGCTGGTCTGCGCATGCTCTGCATACGCATCCTGGTAATCCGTCTGTAAATGTTAACCTGTTTAAAGGTCTTACTCACATCGGCTATGGAGAGCGTGATCACACAGTCGTCCAGAACAGCTGGTGCTCTCATGCATGGTTCACTGTTGCTTGCCACAAAGCAAGCGTAGAAGGCATTTAGCCCTCTACGGCAAGACAATAGTCAGACTCTAGTCGAGGGATTGTAACCTACTTGATGCAGCTTGAGAATCAGAAATGTTTTCCCAACTCCCAGGTTCAGAGAGAGGGTTCAGAGAGGATTTTCTACAGATAGTGTCTATATTTTGTTTTGTATTTCATCTGTGAAATATAACTCTTGTACACGTTCTTCATTCCTCAATTGGAAATGTATTAACATTTAATATAATAATAAATAATAAATAAACATGTTAGCTAGCTGTGCGAAAGCAGAATAAAATGATGTAGGCCTACTGATGAACATATGGGTGACTGATTAGATATTTGACACAGCCTATGAATACTGCAATGCTGGGAAGTCTATTTATCACACACAAACTGTCGGTACTTACTTTATTGATAGCTGACCATTAGGTCCTTCTGGCTAAGTTCTCTTCTTCCAGTTTATTTTTGGCACATGGTAAAAAGTTTCTACAACTGCTGGGTTTATGAGGGCTGGAAAGTCATTGTAACTGGTTACACAGAGTAGGGTGGGCTCGCGGGTCAACGTTGTCTCGTCGCTGGACAATTCTAGATTTTCCAAGGCTGGTATAAGCAGGTCCCACTCCCTGCAGCGAAGACAGTTGTCTTCAGTGGGCATCGCTTGGCATTACCCACAGGTACACCATCATTTCCCAGATGTCCTGAGTCGGGCCTCAGCTGCTGGTTGAATATATGCCTGAGCCGCTGTCTGTTCCATCTCTCTCTCTCCTTTCTCTGTCATCTTCCATCTGTTTAAGATCCTCGTCTGTGTATCCTGGTTCAAATAAATAAGGCTCGCCTGCAAATTCGAACATTTCCTCCTAGTATTCGTAGTCAAACATGTTGGTAATGGAGTAGTTTGAAAGAAAAGATTATGAGCTAGCTTGTCAGATTAGCGACCGGCAGCTAGCGAGCAGCTCTGTGTTTACAGTAGACATGTTGTTGTGGACTCGCTAGTGCGCTTTTGAACCACACCCCCCTAACTTAAATGCTTGCAGTAGCGAGAAGAATTATGAAGCACACTACCGGTGAAAAGTTTTAGAACACCTACTCATTCAAGGGTTTTTCTTTATTTTTACTATTTTCTACATTGTAGAATAATAGTGAAGACATAACAGTGAAATAACACATATGGAATCATGTAGTAACCAAAAAAGTGTTAAACAAATCAAAATATATTTTATATTTGAGATTCTTCAAATAGCCACCCTTTGCCTTGATGACAGCTTTGCACACTCTTGGCATTCTCTCAACCAGCTTCACCTGAAATGATTTGTGGAATTTCTTTCCTTCTTAATGCGTTTGAGCCAATCAGTTGTGACAAGGTTGGGGGGGAGGTATACAGAAGATAGCCCTATTTGGTAAAATACCAAGTCCATATTATGGCAAGAACAGTTCAAATAAGCAAAGAGAAATGACAGTCCATCATACTTTAAGACATTTCAAGAACTTTGAAAGTTTTTTCAAGTGCAGTCGCAAAAACCATCACGCGCTATGATGAAACTGGCTCTCATGAGGACCACCACAGGAATAGAAGACCCAGAGTTACCTCTGCTGCATAGGATAAGTTCATTAGAGTTACCAGACTCAGAAATTGCAACCCAAATAAATGTTTCGCAGAGTTCAAGTAACAGACACCTCTCAACATCAACCGTTCAAAGGAGACTGTGAATCAGGCCTTCATGGTCGAATTTCTACAAAGAAACCACTACTAAAGGACACAAATAATAAGAAGAGACTTGCTTGGGCCAAGAAACATGAGCAATGGACATTAGACTGGTGGAAATTTGTCTTTTGGTCTGGAGTCCAAATTAGAGATTTTTGGTTTCAATCGGCATGTCTTTGTGAGACGCGGTGTGAGTGAACGGATCATCTCCGCATGTGTAGTTCCAACCGTGAAGCATGGAGGGGGAGGTGTTGTAGTGTGGGGGTGCTTTGCTGATGACACTGTCTGTGATTTATTTAGAATTAACCAGCATAGCTACCACAGCATTCTGCAGTGATACGCCATCCCATATGGTTTGGGATTAGTGGGACTATCATTTGTTTTTCAACAGGACAATGACCCAACACACCTCCAGGCTATGTAAGGGCTATTTGACCAAGAAGGAGCGTGATGGAGTGCTGCATCAGATGTCTTGGCCTCCACAATCCCTCAACCTCAACTAAATTGAGATGGTTTGGGATGAGTCGGCCCGCAGAGTGAAGGAAAAGCAGCCAACAAGTGCTCAGCATATGAGGGAACTCTTTCGAGACTGTTGGAAAAGCATTACAGGTGAAGCTGGTTGAGAGAATGCCAAGATTGTGCAAAGCTGTCATCAAGGCAAAGGGTGGCTATTTGAAGAATCTCAAATATAAAATATATTTTGATTTGTTTAACACTTTTTTGGTTACTACATGATTCCGTATGTGTTATTTCAAAGTTTGGATGTCTTCACTATTATTCTACAATTAATAAAATAGTAACAATAAAGAAAAACCCTTGGATGAGTAGGTGTTCTAAAACTTTTCACCGGTAGTGTACATGTATGCGCGCCAATATGCACGCTTGGAAATTATGGATTACAAATTTGTGGGTCAAATTCGGTATGACACAATTTAATTTGTACAGCGTGTAAAGACCTGCATCATGGACGTATTTGGGTGTTTTTAGAGCCTTTCTACATGTTTCTGGACACCCTGGATCTCCAGAATGAGGCTCTGGAATCTACAATATGCCATTTACATCAAAAATACAGATTAGGGTCCTAAATAGTGAAATTCTCCTTTAAGGTGGCACTTTGTTTATGTGCAACAATTACAGGCCTGGGCAACTCCAGTCCTCGGGGGCCTGATTGGTGTCACACTTCTTTTGCCCCAGCCCTAGCTAACACACCTGTCTCCAATAATCAACTAATCATGATCTTCAGTTAAAAACGCAATTAGTATAAATCAGGTGTGTTTGCTAGGGATGGGGGGGAAAAGTGTGACACCATTCAGGCCCCTGAGGAATGGAATTGCCCTGGCCTGTGAGTACAGGAATAATTAAGATGGTTCCAACAGCACTGCACTAAATATTTATCATTTCAGGTCCATTTAAACCAGTCCACCTTAAATCTGTTTTTCTTTTTTTATCCTGCCCTCCCCTGTTCCTAGCGTGATTTGGGATTGGCCAATAAAAACTAGTGTGGTGACAACAGGAAGTGGAGGTGTCAAACAGCTGTGACAGCTTCCTGTGTGGATTAATGTGGCACCCAGCACATGTTTACTGGTTTTGGAGGAGCTTAAACGCCAACCCCCGACTCTGCTCTGGGGCCTTTGTGTTGGAAGATCGGCAGGCAGGGGGCTCAAAGCTGGCTTATCCAGGAGACTTTCACACAGCATCTCTACTGTATGCCAAGGATTTGCTTGGTTATTTGTTTGGTATTAGGGGGTGGTTTTCTAGTCTATAGATACTGCAGTGGTCTATATCTAAGGGCTGGTTTGATTTCTCATTGGATGCTGTGAACTGTAGACATAAATTTTTTATGAGATGACTGGGTGGTCAGCCTCTGGCTGTGCTGAGGTCTCTCTGCCCTGCAGCAATATAAGCTCTCTGTTGATGAATCTAATGTACTTTCCAGAGAGCACAGCCACTGACCATATTGAACTCTGGTTACCTCTCCTCTCCTCTCTGGTTCTTTTCCATGGTCCTCCTGTTCTGAAGATGCCCTTCATTCCTTTTTTCTCTCTCTCGGTTTCTCTACCTCTGTTTCTCTACCTCTGTTTCTCTCTTGCGCTCTCTCTCTCTTGCTCTCTCTCTCTCTCTGTCTGATGAGGGATGGAGAGCCTATAAGGAATACTCGGCGTTGGCTTAATCACCTCTTCACTACTCATCATCGTCAAGGCCTGGTGGCTGTGCTAACAAGCTCCAGCGATGCTCCAGGGGCCCCTTGCTGCGCCGTGTCTCTCCCTGCTGTCAGAGGCTCAGAGGTGGGGTGGACCAGGTCCTCCACCCCCTCTTCCACGTTGAGTCCCCTTGTCTCTCCACATCATTCACCTCGTTTGCACTCCTCTTCCGCCTGCACTGTTCCCCAAAGCACCTCAGACATGTGACTGTACACCCGCTAACTCTGGCATTAGTACCGAGAGAAAGGAGGAGAGGAGGAGGAGTGTGCAAGAGAAAGGGCAAAGGAAAGTGTGAAACAATGCAAAAAACAAATGTGTTATCTTTGAAGAATTCTTTTTGGTTCCAGGTACCTGGAACCAAGAAGTGTTGTACCTAGGGCCATGTTGTTGTTGGTTCTATCTATCTATTTAGCCTGAATCCAAAGTGATGTGCTCTGTTTCACCATTGTTTCACTTCACAATACAGAGCATATCTTTTCGGATTCCAGGCTACTATCCAGCAGCACTCAGCCAAGAGTACATGTCCTCCCACAGCCTCCCACAGCTCCCATTAGTAGAAGCACTACAGCTCCCACAGTGAGAAAGACCACAGAGCTCACTCAGTGGAAATAGACATCCATTGGGATAATTATTGTTAGGCCTTTTAGACGTCACAGGGCTAGATCCTGTGTCCCAAATGGCACCATATTCCCTTTATAGTGCACTACTTTTGATCAAGACCCATAGGGAACCGGGTGCCATTTGGAACACACATTAGTATCAGTGGGTTGGACTGGGGCATTTACAATAGATCATTGTGTCACTGTAGAAGAACAGTCTTTTTTTACAGAAGCAGTGAACCGACCTCTATATACGCCTCTGTGCTGGAGCTTTACGATTAAGTCGTTTTGTCTCTTACTGTAAAGTTCAATCCAGGTTTAGAGAGAGGCAGGTAGGCTATGCCGCTATGCATGTTCTTCTGTTTGAAGGCTTGGGTACTGCAAGCTCTTTTTAGAGGAAGATGAAATATTAATAGGTAGATTAGTGAGATCACAGGGCTTTTTTGGTGCACGTTTAATAAGAGATACCACTGAAGGTACAGTAGGGATTACGCATCAGCGCTAGCAGGACAGACCCAGCGAGCGAAACTAGTCGAAACTGGTTGAAATGACCTCATTACACAACCGCAAACTGATATCACTATGATGTCATTTCTTTTCGCTCTGCCCGCTGGTGAGGAGTGGTGTATTTTGTGTCCAATCCAATCGGACCTCGCAGCTAGGCTCCGAAATTAGCGCGAATGAGCACTAACCAACAGAGCCACCATCTTGGATGCAGTTGGCCCAAATAGCCGCCATGTTGGTTCTAATTTCAGCCGTAAGATATTCCTTTGCCTGTTGTGTCATTCCCTAGGCCCAGGATCTGCGATCTGCCAGTAGATAAGCCCAAAGGACTACCATTCTGACTCTAATATGAGGCTGATGGACTCCAGTTTTTTTAATGTAAATTGAGGCCAGTTTCTGGAAAGTCAGAACAACAGTCTTTTTTTATATTGCTGTTCTGGATCTAATGTGGACTGCTCTATTAATCAGTGTAATGTTGCTGAGAGATGTCTGTCTGTCTGTGTGTTAAACGTCTCAGTGTGTTAAACGTGTTTTATAGTTAGTATGCACACTACATAGGGAATGGAGTTCCATTTGGGATACAGTCTAGGTTCTGGTAACAGGTGCTACAACATTTGAGTAGGAATGTCAAGCAGTGTCTTTGAGTGTCTTTGTTAAACAAATGCACACACTGAAGCACACACACACACACACACACACACACACACACACACACACACACACACACACACACACACACACACACACACACACACACACACATACACACACATGATTGAGATAATAGATACTGCTAATACAGATGATTGCTTTGCTGAGAACTTCCTGGCCTCTCTGTCAGCATTTAATCACACCACATTCTGATTGGCCGGTGTGTAAATCTCCCTCAATTTGATTTGGCAGCACAAATTGTTCTCAACCCCCCTTTGGCCAGGACTTGCCACCATTAGAAGGGACTCCTTCAGCCCATGTGCTGACTGAAGGATTGCTAGAGTTGAAAAAGACATCCTGAGAGCAAGAGAAAGAGTGATGGCGAGGACAGGAGTAGGGAACGAGTGGAGTAGAGGATCTCTCCTTTTTTTCTTCTAATTTGTCACGTAAAGATGAGGTTAAATACGGAATGAGCAGAGAGTGAGATGTCTCCAGTACTTATCTGAGCTGACCACCGTGTGTCGGTGTGTGCATCATGCCGTGTGCTGCGTGACTCTGTGGCAAGGGGGGCTTAAACACTAATTCATCCTCCTTATACTCCCTGCAAACTAGCAGATTTGACAGATTGACCGTAAAACTAAGAGCATGAAATAAAGAGAAAACGTGTTGTGTGGATGTAGTTAAATGTAAATGTAAATGTAGAAATGTAGAAACGTGGCAAGCAGCTGACTGGTACAATATGAGTTCTGTGTGTGTCCGTGTGTTTACAGTATTAGTCTGTGTGTTGTTAATGAGAGAAGGGAAAACAGAGAGCGAGCTGAAATAGAGAGGGCTTTTGGAACACTCAGTACAGAAACAAATAGCTCTTCCCACACTCCTCTTCCTCGATCTCGCCTTCCTCTCTAATTAAATGGACACACAGTGTATCAAATTCAAATAAAATTGTATTTGTCACATGCGCCGAACACAACAGTGAAATGCTTACTTACAAGTGAAGTGCTTACTTACAAGCCCTTAACCAACAATGCAGTTCAAGAAATAGAGTTAGGAAAATATTTACTAAATAAACTAAAGTAATGAAATAAAATAAAACAGTAACACAAGAAAATTACATAACAATAATGAGGCTATATACAAGGGGTACCGGTACCGAGTCACTGTGTGGGGTTACAGGTTAGTCGAGGTAATTAGTAAAGTGACTATGCATAGATAATAAACAGCGAGTAGCAGCAGTGTAAAGAAAAGGGGTGGGTATCAATGTAAATAGTCCAGGTGGTAATTGTTCAGCAGTCTTATGGCTTGGTGGTAGAAGCTGTTAAGGAAGGAGCCTTTTGGCCCGAGACTTGGCGCTTCTGTACCGCTTGCCGTGCGGTATCACAAAGAACAGTCTATGACTTGGTCTTTTTGACAATTTTTTGGGCCTTCCTCTGACACCACCTAGTATATAGGTCCTGTATGTCAGGAAGCTTGGCCCCAGTGATGTACTGGGTCATACGCACTTCCCTCAGCAGCACCTTACAGTCAAATGCCGAGCAGTTGCCATACCAGGCGATGATTTTAACCGGTCACGATGCTCTCGATGGTGCAGCTGTAGAACTTTTTGAGGATCTGGGGACCCATGCCAAATCTTTTCAGTCTCCTGAGGGGGAAAAGGTGTCGTGCCCTCTTCACAACTGTCTTGGTGTGTTTGGACCATGATAGATCCTTAGAGATGTGGACACCGAGGAACTTAAAGCTCTCGACCCGCTCCACTTCAGTCCCGTCGATGTTAATGGGGGCCTGTTAGGCCCTCCTTTTCCTATAGTCCACGATCGGCTCCTTTGTCTTGCTCACATTGAGGGAGAGGTTGTTGTTCTGGCACCACACTGACAGGTCTCTGACCTCCTCCCTATAGGCTGTCTCATCGTTGTTGGTGATCAGGCCTACCACTGTTGTGTCGTCGGCAAACTTAATGATGGTGTTGGAGTCGTGCTTGGCCACACAGTCGTGGGTGAACAAGGAGTACAGGAGGGGACGAAGCACGCACCTCTGAGGAGCCCCAGTGTTGAGGATCAGCGTGGCAGATGTGTTGTTGCCTACCCTTAACACCTGGGGGCGGCCCGTCAGGAAGTCCAGGATCCAGTTGCAGAGGGAGGTGTTTAGGCCCAGGGTCCTTAGTTTAGTGTTGAGCTTTGTGGGTAAAGGGCAGTGTGGAGTGCGATTGAGATTGCGTTATCTGTGGATCTGTTGGGAGGGTATTCGAATTGGAGTGGGTCTAGGGTTTCCGGCATGATGGTGTTGATGTAAGCTATTACCACCCTTTCAAAGCACTTCATGGCTACCGGCATGAGTGCTACGGTGCGGTAATTATTTAGGCTGGTTACCTTCACTTTCTTGGGCACAGGGACTATGGTGGTCTGTTTGAAACTTGTAGGTATTACAGACTCGGTCAGGGAGAGGTTGAAAATGTCAGTAATGACATTTGGCCAGTACACGTCCTGATAATACGTCTGGCCCAGCGGCTTTGTGAATGTTGACCTGTTTAAAAGTCTTGCTCGGAGAGTGTGATCACACAGTCGTCCGGAACAGCTGGTGCTCTCATGCATGCTACAGTGTTGCTTTCCTCAAAGCGAGCATAAAAGAAATTTAGCTCGTCTGGTAGGCTCACATCACTTGGCAGCTCGCGGCTAGGTTTCCCTTTGTGGTCCGTAATAGTTTTCAAGCCCTGCCACATCCGACGAGTGTCCGAGCTGGTGTAGTAAGATTCAATCTTAGTCCTGTATTGATGCTTTGCCTGTTTGATGGTTCGTCTGAGGGCATAGCGGGATTTCTTATAAGCATCCGGATTAGTGTCCTGCTCCTTGAAAGTGGCAGCTCTAGCCTTTAGCTCGATGCGGATGTTGCCTGTAGTCCATGGCTTCTGATTGGGATATGTAAGTTCGGTCACTGTGGGGACGACGTCGTTGATGCACTTATTGATGAAGCCGGTAACTGAGGTGGTGTGCTCCTCAATGTCATAAGATAAATCCCTGAACATATTGCAGTCTGTGCTAGCAAAACAGTCCTGTAGTGCAGCATCCGTGTCATCTGACCACTTCCATATTGAGCAAGTCACTGGTACTTTCTGCTTTAGCTTTTGCTTGTAAACAGGAATCAGGAGGATCGAATTTTGGTCCGATTTGCCAAATGGAGGGCGAGGGAGAGCTTATATATGTCTTTATCTGTGGAGTAAAGGTGGTCTAGATTTTTTTCCCTCTGGTTGCACATGTTACATGCTGGTAGAAATGAGGTAAAACGGATTTAAGTTTTCCTGCATTAAAGTCTCCGGTCACTAGGAGCGCTGCTTCTGGATGAGCATTTTCTTGTTTGCTTATGTCCTTATACAGCTTGTTGAGTGCGGTCTTAGTGCCAGCATTGTTTTGTGGTGGTAAATAGATGGCTACGAAGAATATGGATGAGAACTCTCTTGGTGGATAGTGTGGTCTACAGCTTATCATGAAGTATTCTATTTCAGGCGAGCAATACCTGACTTCTTTAATATTAGACATTGCGCACCAGCAGTTATTGACAAATAGACACACACCCACACCCCTGCACGGAGAAGCCAGCCAGCTCTATATTATCCGTGTTGTCATTTAGCCATGTCTCGGTGAAACATAAGATATTACAGTTTTTAATGTCCCGTTGGTAGGATAGTCTTAATCTTAGATTGTCCAGTTTGTTTTCCAATTATTGCACGTTGGCCAATAATACAGATGGTAGTGGGGGTTTACCTACTTGTCGGCAAATTCTTAAAAGGCCCCCCGCCCTCCTCCCCCTTTTTCTCCGTCTTTTCTTCACGCGGATGATGGGATTTGGTCCTTGTCTTGACAAAGCAGAATATCCTTTGCACCGGACTCATTAAAGAAAAAATCTTCTTCCAGTTTGAGGTGCATAATCGCTGTTCTGATGTCCAGAAGCTCGTTTTGGTCACAATAGACGGCAGCAGCAACATTATGTACAAAATGAGTTAAAAACAATGCGAAAAACAATCAAAATAGCACAATTGGTTTGGAGCCTGTAAAACAGCAGCCATCCCCTCCGACGTCATCACTTAGACCTGGATTCAAATAGTATTTGGCTTCCCCAAAATACTTTTAGTGTTCGATTCAGCCTGCCTGTAGTGCCAGATTTTGATTTTTGGGACTACAAGTCCTTGAAAGAAAGCAAACACGATTTGAACCCAGGTCTGTGTACATCAGGAAGAAAAGTGGGCTCTGGTCTGGAGGATGACTGGGGTTTAATGTATAGATAGTGGAAACAGAGGCCAGCTCCTTTGGCACCACTCCTCACAGATCCAGACATGTTTTTTCAAGGGCAAAAAGGAGACAGACCCGTCATCCAGACCATCCTGTCTAGGGTTGCAAAATTCCACAAATTTTCCACAAATTCCCAGGTTTTTGAGAAATCCGTATTCCCTCCTGTTTGTGGGAATCTTCCAACCAGGTTTTCTGGAAATGTTGGGCCCCTAGTCCTGTCTTGTCCCATTTCAGTGATGTCAGTACTATGGGACCCTGTCTGTGCTGTGTCAGCGTCCCCATCCATGTACAGTTGTGTCGGGGACAAAGTTGTCAGTGCTGAGAGTTAGACAGTCATGTTAATCAAGAGACTGTGTTGTACTTTTGGAGACCCTGTTGTCAGTGTTGTAAACCCTGCCCTGTCTGTGGTGAACGACAGACACGACGCTGTCGGTTCTGAATGACAGACCCGGTGCTGTCGGTTCTGAACGACAGACACAGTGCTGTCAGTTCTGAACGACAGACCGTGTGCTGTCAGTCCCGAGGCGAACACAGATGGACAGAAGGAGCAAATAAAGAGCATAAAAACATGACCTGGCCCTACTTCCACCCTGCCTTTCAAGCCCCAGGAAAGAGTTACTGCACAGACACACTGTTAATGTCCGATGACAGACTGTTGTCCTACAGCATTACTCTAACTCTGTCTCTGACTGTGACAGTTTGTTTCTGCTTGAAGAAATTGTGTCATACTCTATGGGTGTAGGCTTTATTAAAAAGGGTCAATACGCTGTTTATTTTTGCAAAAGTCCAAGGTTCGTGGAAGTGTTTTTTTTTTTTTTTGCTGTAGGAATTATGCCCTGTCAAATGGCTACTTCACGGGATGTTGGATAATATCCAACTGGGCACTTTCTCGAAGTTTGTGTCCTTTTGAGAACCGCCATTCAGGAAAGGATAACGGCTGTTGATTCATGGAGTGCTTGTCCTCTAATCTTATTCATTATGATCTAAAAGGCTAAACTGATTCTAGATCATCAGCACTCTTACTCTGAGACAGTTTGTGAATACAGGCCTGCTCTGCTCAGCGATACAATCTGTCCAGATCTGGAATGCGATATTAAAAACTACTGTAACTGTAGGAACATTCCATCTTCCAATCCATCCATCACTCCGATTAGTGGAGAGACAGGAAGTGCTGTCAGGTGATCCCCCACCCTAAACACCTAAGTAACTAAGTTGTTTGTACACATTAGTAAGTACTCCTCCTGCATTCCTCGAATGGAGAAAGTTAATGAACGGTTGACAACACAGGTACATTAATGCTATGCATATTAGTGATAAGGGAAAACATTTATACAATTGCACATCGCAATATTATTTTTGAACGATATATTATCGATATTTGACTCCTAGTTATTATTATTTTATTTGCTAGTGTAGATAGTGTAGTGTTAACTAGCACTAGTAGGCTGGCTGTAACCTGCACCAAATAGTTTTCAGCACTTTTATTTCCATGACTCATCAAAATGTGTTTTCTCATGCTCTCTCTTGTCTCTCTGCAGCGGACATATGGTGAACAATATGTTTGGAACATTAAATCGCAATAAAATCGCAGTATCGAATCGCAATACATATAGAATAGTGAGAATCGCAGTACATATCGTAGCGGTACCAAAGTATCGTGATAATATCATATAGTCAGGTCCCTGGTAATTCCCGGCCCTAATAAATATTAATTGTTATATGATTATGATTGACGCCATTTAGTAGACGCTGTTATCCAAAGTGACTTACAGTAGTGCTGCATACATTTTCTTATGATTGGCCCCAGTGGGAATCGAACCCACAACCCTGGCACTACATGCACCACGCTCATTGTCCTATACACATTCTCAAAAACCCCTTATATCATTGCATCAATGTATTAAATCACCTGTGAGGCCAAATAGATCTGACCATGTACTGTATGCAATGAGAGTTGTGATCTGATCTGATCTGCAGCGCTGTATCTCTATGCCTGGCAGTAGCTGTGGCTCAGTCCCTCTGGCTGGCTCAGTGGATGATCCTTCATTTCCTCTGTAATCCTGCAGCCCTGGTCATGTGACGCTCATTGAAGGAGTCCCAGGGGATTAACCCACATACCTGCTGACTTGGCCTGACCTTGGCTGTGTTAGTGCTTGGGTGTGAAGCAGCATGACGCGGTGTGGCAGGCTGCAACCTTATAACTAACACACACACCCACACGTCTGTTTTACTATCCTTGATTGATTGATTGATTCCCATTCAAAATCCTATTTTCCCTAACCTTAACCCTAACCTTAACCCCAGAACCTACGGCTAACTATTAAACCTAACCCTAACCCTATTTAAACCTAAAATAGCCTTTTTCTTCTTGGGGACTGGAGAAAAACTTATTGGAATTTTCCTTATTTTACTATCCTTGTGAGAAATGTGGGTCCCCACAAGGATAGTGAAAACACACACACACACACACACACACACACACACACACACACACACACACACACACACACACACACACACACACACACACACACACACACACACACACACACACAGGTGCTGTGAGGGTGTTACTGAATACCAGTGGTGGTCAGAACCGTTTAAGATGAAGGAGGACAATTAGATGTCATTCATATTCCATTCACCCAGTTCAATGTAACAGTGATAGGTTTAGCCTACTACATGATACTCAAATCTTCCCTATACCCATCATGAGGTTGCTACAACCTAGCCTATGAATGACAGTTTTCAACATACAGTTGAGGTCGGAAGTTTACATACACTTAGATTGGAGTCATTAAAACTCGTTTTTCAACCACTCCACAAATGTCTTGTTAACAAACTATAGTTTTGGCAAGTCGGTTAGGACATCTACTTTGTGCATGACACAAGTAATCCTTCCAACAATTGTTTACAGACAGATTATTTCACTTATAATTCACTGTATCACAATTCCAGTAGGTCAGAAGTTTACATACACTAAGTTGACTGTGCCTTTAAACAGCTTTAAATTATGTCATGACTTTAGAAGCTTCTGATAGGCTAATTGACACCATTTGAGTCAATTTGAGGTGTACCTGTATTTCAAGGCCTAGTTTCAAACTCAGTGCCTCTTTGCTTGACATCATGGGAAAATCAAAAGCAATCAGCCAAGACCTCAGAAAGAAATTGTAGACCACAAGTCTGGTTCATCCTTGGGAGCAATTTCCAAATGCCTAAAGTTACCACGTTCATCTGTACAAACAATAGTACGCAAGTGTAAACACCATGGGACCATGCAGCCGTCATACCGCTCAGGAAGGAGACGCGTTCTGTCTCCTAGAGATGCACGTACTTTGGTGCGAAAAGTGCAAATCAATCCCAGAATAACAGCAAAGGACCTTGTGAAGATGCTGGAGGAAACAGGTACAAAGTATCTATATCCAGAGTAAAACGAGTCCTATATCGACATAACCTGAAAGGCCGCACAGCAAGGAAGAAGCCACAGCTTCAAAACCGCCATAAAAAAGCCAGACTACGGTTTGCAACTACACATGGGGACAAAGATCATACTTTTTGGAGAAATGTATGAACACCATCCCAACCGTGAAGCACGGGGGTGGTAGCATCATGTTGTGGGGGTGCTATGCTGCAGGAGGGACTAGTGCACTTCACAAAATAGATGGCATCATAAGGAGGGGAAATTATGTGGTTATATTGAAGCAACATCTCAAGACATCAGTCAGGAAGTTAAAGCTTGGTCACAAATGGGTCTTCCAAATGGACAATGACCCCAAGCATACTTCCGTTGTGGCAAAATGGCTTAAGGACAACAAAGTCAAGGTATTGGAGTGGCCATCACAAAGCCCTGACCTCAATCCTATAGAATATCTGAAAAAGCGTGTGCGAGCAAGGAGGCCTACAAACCTGACTCAGTTACACCAGATCTGTCAGGAGGAATGGGCCAAAATTCACCCAACTTATTGTGGGAAGCTTGTGGAAGGCTACCGGAAACGTTTGACCCAAGTTAAACAATTTAAAGGCAATGCTACCAAATACTAATTGAGTGTATGTAAACTTCTGACCCACTGGGAATGTGATGAAAGAAATAAAAGCTGAAATCTCTCTACTATTATTCTGACATTTCACATTCTTAAAGTAAAGTGGTGATCCTAACTGACCTAAGACAGGGCATTTTTACTAGAATTAAATGTCAGGAATTGTGAAAAACTGAGTTTAAATGTATGTAAACCTCTGACTTTAGGTCGAGAGACAAATTTGAGGTGACAGACAGTGACACATGGACAGTTACGTTCAATACCGCCTTGCACACTCTTGCCTGCATCTACCTGATATAGGGTGTAATCATTAGTCCAACAGTTACAAACACAAGTTTATTTTGGACAAATTCAGGTATGTTTATCCCCGTTTTGTTCTGTTTGCTTCTGTTTAAGAAACATTTTTCAACGGAATCGGCAGAATGAATACACCCCTGATCACGTGTAGACACAGTTCACTTTCATAGCAGCCACGTTGTATTCCTTCTCCCATCAATGCGTTCTCCTCCCTTCACATCTTCTCTTCGCTTGTGGACTTGAGTGCACAACACATCAGCTGTTTGTGACCAGGTGAAAAAACTTTCCAAGCCATACCGCTGCACACAACCTACATCTTTGTCACCATAGCTAAAGTAACGTCATAGTCAGCATAGCTAATAGTAAACCCGCTACAATCATGCAGTAACGTTACAGTGTACAGTCAGTAAGCAGTTACACCGGCGGGCCCCGGTGGCATTAAATTAGTTAAACCTAAAGCTAACCTTGCTAGTGTTCCAGTGCTGTGTTGGAAAGTCATAGCCAGCTAGCTAACATAGCATCCCTGTGTTTGAGCAGGGTGTTTCAGTAGGCTAAACTAGCTAGCTGCATTTGCTTGCTAAGTAAGTGAAACTGAAAGTAAAAAATAAAAGACAATCTCTCTCTCTTGCTTCTCCTTCATTTGGAAAGAAATTAATTAGTTAAACTGTTGAACTACTGTCTTTCTCTCTCTTTGAATCAACTACTCACCACATTTTATGCACTGCAGTGCTAGCTTGCTGTGGTTTATGCTTTCAGTACCAGATTCATTCTTTGATCCTCTGATTGGGTGGACAACATGTCAGTTCATGCTGTAAGAGCTCTGATAGTCTATGGATGGGGGTGAGAAGCATAAGCCTACTAGGTTTTGCAAAATAGTGTGTTTCAATTGGTGACGTGATTATAGGTCATATAGTTTTGTCTAATATGATACCTTTTTAAATGTTTTACCATTTTTATTTTTAGGAAATTCACTGAGGATGGTCCTCCCCTTCCTCCAATCAGGAGCCTCTACTGCTGAATACTACTATTGTGATGAAAGAGTAGTGATAGGATCTCACTGTTTGCTGAGCCCGCTCTGTGTGTGTGTTTGTGTGTGTGTGTATACGTGTGTCCATCTGCCTGTGTGTGTGTGACACATTTCCCCAGTACCCTAAGGCTCACCCAGCCTCACCTGGCTGGCAGTGGGGCCCCCTGCTCTGCTGATGTTAATAATTCACAGTGACCCTGGGCCACACTAACCTTCACTGTTCAACGCCAGCCATTTAGTATCACCTGGCTGCTTCTCCTCTACTGAGCAGCATCATTATGATGACCAGCTACTACACTGTGTACTAATGATGACCTCCATCTTTGTTTATTAATCATCATACAGTAGGTACTCAATCACAGTTGTTTGGTTGTTGTTTTTACGGTGAAGGTTAGGACAGGACAGGTTAGACACGGTCCCCTGGCCAGGCTGCATTCCAAATGGTACACTATTCCCTATGTAATGCACTACTTTTGATCTGTGCATTACAGGGCCTTCTGGCCCATTGAAACGCGCACATCGTTTTCGCGACGTTCTCAGCTAACTCGTCAATAGCGCCTTAAAGAGGGCATGCTGTAGGCCAGTGCTTTTCAAACCTTAGGCGTTTCTCCTAGGGAAACCCTAGGCGTTTCACAATTCTGTTGTAGCCCTGAACTAGCACACCTGATTCACCTAGTCAAGGGCTTGATGATTAGTTGACATGTTGAATCCGGTGTGCTATACCTGGAATTGTTCAAATGCATGTAACGGCTGGGGGTCCCCGAGGAGAGGTTTGAAAAATGCTGTTGTAGGAAACTCTGAGGAATAAAGAACAAAGCTGTTTCAGTGGGGTGAAAGTGGTTATTAATAGCTGTCAAGCGAGCACTTTTGTGAGTGACAAGTGACAGAAAGATATGAGGAGCAGGGCCAGAGGTGTGAAGAGAGAGAGAGAGGGAGTGGGAGAGAAAGAGAGAGGGAGAGAGAGAGGAGAAAAAGAGGGAGAGTGTATGTGTATGTGTGTGACAGAGAGAGAGAGGGAGAGTGTGTGTGACAGAGAGAGAGAGAGGGAGAGTGTGTGTGTGTGTGTGACAGAGAGGGAGAGTGTTTGTGTATGTGTGTGACATAGAGTATGTGTGTGTGTGTGTGAGAGAGAGAAGTAGAGAAAAGAGAGAACAAGACAACGAAGGAAAGAGCAGATGAATACATATTGACAATGACCACCTGAGAAATTCCTGGCCACTGGGGTGTGTTTTGGCATTTAATGACGGCTGACATTTCATGGTCCCAGTGTGTGTTCCTACACCCAGTAGAGAGAGCATGTGGGAGAGAAGGTCCTGCTGGGAACTGATTATCTGGCAGGAGTATCCTAGATGGCGGCGTCCCCATGACACCCTATTCCCTTATAGCGAACGGCTAGGGCCCATAGGGTTCTGGTCAAAAGTAGTGCACTATATAGGGAACAGGGTGCCATTTGAGACACATCCGATGTGTGTGTTTGAGATTTTGGTGACAAATTCTGTGCCGGCCTGAGTAGGATTATTATATCATTATGATAGGCTAAATTGATAGGTTTTTCTAGGCATTATGAAGGAATGTTGATTTGCACCTGAACTGTATAAATCTCACATTTCTATATGAGAACGTGTCAACACGCAATTTCTGTGCCTGTGTGTGTCTTTGTATATATGTGTCTGTGTGTGTATTTGTATTTATTATGGATCCCCTTTACAGCTACTCTTCCTGGGGTCCAGCAAAATTAAGGCAGTTATACAATTTAAAAAAATATTACAATACATTCTCAACAGATTTCACAACACATGAAGTGTTTGCCCTCAGGCCCCTGTGTGTGTTTGTGATGATCTGTGTGCGTCACTCACAGCACGCATCCGTGTTTTGTCTGTCTCTGTGCGTTTCTGTTTGTGTATCGGTGTTATGGTTGTGTGTGTTTCCCAGTCTTCCTGCCTCTCTTGATCTCCCTGTCTGTGATTCAGATGAGACTGTGTCCTCTCTGGCTCCCTCCGTAGGTGACAAGTGTTGACGCTTCTGTAACCTCCCGTACCCTTTCCCTAGTGTCTTTATTTGTGCTTCACACTTTCATCATTTCACATTTGCTGTTGACATTCTGATGACATTTCTGGTAGTTATGGGCTGCCCTGTCTGTCTTAAACACACATGTACAAACATGCATAGGCACACACGTTCCCATGCACATACACACGCATGCAAGCGAACGCACGCACGCACGCACGCACGCACGCACGCACACACACACACGCACGCACTCAATGGTTCAGTGACTAAGCAGGTTCCTCTGTGAGTGTGAGGGGGATCAATCGTGGTGACCTTTTTCCTTTTGATAACCTGCTGTTCTCAACCCCTGATTAGTGCCGGCGGGGAAAGACTAGCTCTTCCGGCCCCAAGGACATGAACTCCGACCCTGCCGGGATGGAAGGACCTCTACCCGTAGAATATGAATATTAGAATGTATAACCACTAAGCATCCTGCTGTGGCTCACTCCCTGTTTCCAGAACCACATAACTACAATTATGTTTCTGTATGTCCAGAACCATTCATTATGGCTGCAATAGATACTCTGCTACTGTACACTGAGTGTACAAAACATTAGGAACACCTTGACAAATACTGTCCAGGTGAACGCTATGATCCCTTATTGATGTCACTTGTTAAATCCACCTCAGTCAGTGTAGTTGAAGGGGAGGAGACAGGTTAAAGAAGGATTTTTAAGCCTTGAGGCATTGATTGTGTATGTGTGCCATTCAGAGGGTTAATGGGCAAGACAAAATGTTTAAAGTGCCTTTAAAAACAGGGTATAGTAGCAGGTGCCAGGCACACTGGTTTGTGTCAAGAACTGCAACGCTGCTGGCATTTTCACGCACAACAGTTTCCCGTGTGTATCAAGAACGGTCCACCACGCAAAGGACATCCAGCCAACTTGACACAACTGTGGGAAGCATTGGAGTCAACATGGGCCAGCATCCCTGTGGAACGCTTTCGACACCTTGTAGAGTCCATGCCCTGACGAATTGAGGCTGTTCTGAGGGCAAAAGGGGGGGTGCAACTCAATAGTAGGAAGGTGTTCCTAATGTTTTCTACACTCAGTGTATATCTCTATGCGGAAAAACAAAGTGCTTCATGAAACCTACATCTCTCCTCCCACCCTCATCCTACACACCTCTCTCTCTCTTTCGTGGCTGATCCTAGACCAGCCATTTCAAGGCAGCTCTCGGCTTACCCTCTGCAGTTTCCATATGACAGGTTATGACCAGTGACCACCAGGAAACAGGCTGGTCTGCTATCTGTATCTGGGCCCAGCGATGCAGCATTTCCGTGGTCTGAGGCCTGGGGGCCTCTCTCTGGTTTCTGTCCCAGTTTCCCTCCTCCTGCTCTTCACCTCACCAGATGTGCGTCCCAAATGGCCCCCTACTCCCTGCCGGTGTAGTGCACTACTATATTTTCACACGGCGTAAAGCCAGGGTACTGTAACGAGAAGGGTGTGTGCTATTGTGTTCGAGGGCCTATTGCTTTCTAATGAGCTGACCTGTGCTGCTACCCCCCCACGGCTTAATGAGGTTAACAACTCACTAACGAGATCATCTCACTAACGAGATCATCTCACTAACGAGCTGAGCTAGCCCACCGCACAAGACACACATGCAAATGAGACACACGCGCACATATGCAGGCACGCACGCACATACGCACACGTGCAGGGGTGCACACGCACAAAGATACGTCTGTGTGGGTGTGATTGAGTAGGTTGGGCTTTGATGTGGGTGCCATTATGTACGCGACACAATTCGTTCCGATAGCGATGTAGCTACACGTTAAACAGCACAGATATGACTCCGTTGCTTTCCACAGTCGTCGTCGTCCTTTGTGAACCGGTGGAGTGTTTATGGTGTTCTACTGCCTGGGACTGCCTGTGTTGTTATTGGAAGTCGCTCTAACACACAGTATGACAGGCAGCACCATCTGTGTTGTGTGGAGGGTGGTAGGGTGTGTATTTGTGTGTGTGTGGGTGGGAGTTGTGTGTGTGTGTGCTTCAGTTTGCTACTTCTTCCTGTAAACCCAGGCCATCATTCATTGACATAGACTTTCTGTAGCAACACAGCATCCTACCCTATGGGAGAGCTTATCTAGTGACCCATTGTCATCCTTACATTACTGGCTTCATAATCATCCTTCTCTTGCTTACAAATCCTAATCTGTTTTTGCATCGATTTCATGAGGTTGTTGCAGGCTGGTGTTAGTCTTGTCCAGACTGTGTGTTGGAAGAGGGGAAGGGGAGAGAAAAGAGAGGGGAGACGGAGGGATGGGAGAGAGACAGAAAGAAGTGAGGAGAGGGGCGGTCAGTCACAGTGGGCAGTAATCTGTACTTTGTTCTGCTCTGGGGGAAGTGTTTACAGGTTCTAGAAATGTCTAGATGTCTCAGAAGCCCAAAGGTGCAATGTCCTAAATGGGACCTATTATCCTTCTACACAGGAACTGATGGTGTGGGTTAGACACAGAGAGAAAGAGCGAGAGAGAGAGAGATTTACACTGCTGTAAAAGCCAAAGCACTCTCTACATAAACAACTCTCCTTTCCCTTCTCAGCCCTCTGGTTTGGCTATGTTCTCTCTCTCCCTCTACTCCCCCTCTCTCTCTCTTTCTCCTCTTTATTTTATTTCTCTATTTTCTCTCTCTCTCTTTCTGTCCTCTTTCTCTCTCTCTGTCGTTCTCCTTTCTCTCTCTCTGTCTCTTTCTCTCTCTTTCTCTCGTTTTCTCTCTTATCTCTATGTGTGTGTGTGTCTCACTCTCTACCCTCTTTCCCCCTCTGTCTCCAACACAGTGATATTATGCTGATTCAGTAAAGGAGCAAGAGAGGGGGACATTTGGCAGCACCAACGTGTGACAGGAAGCGAGCTGCTCAAACGCTTATTAGCATCTCATATTAGCATTTTACATTAGCATCCTCTTTATGAACGCAGCCCCCAAAAGGCTAAAGGGACTTCCTGCTGTTTGGGTGTCAGCCATTGATAAGCCTGTAGTTGATGGATAGGGGTCTTCCAGCTGACATTTCAGTACACAGGGACCACACACACACACACACACACACACACACACACACACACACACACACACACACACACACACACACACACACACACACACACACACACACACACACACACACACACACACACACACACACACATACTCACTCTCCTCAGGCCAACTTCTTCACATGTTTGTATGCCATGTTACTGTGTTAGGATGGTTGAGTGAGTCCGAATATGCACGTATTGGTGTGGAGTCTGAATATGTATGTATGGGTGTGGAGTCTGAATATGCATGTATGGGTGTGGGGTCTGAATATGCATGTATGGGTGTGGAGTCTGAATATGCATGTATGGGTGTGGGGTCTGAATATGCATGTATGGGTGTGGAGTCTGAATATGCATGTATGGGTGTGGGGTCTGAATATGTATGTATGGGTGTGGAGTCTGAATATGTATGTCTGGGTGTGTAGTCTGGATATGCATGTATGGGTGTGGAGTCTGAATATGCATGCTTTGGTGTGGAGTCTGAATATGTATGTATGGGTGTGGGGTCTGAATATGTATGTCTGGGTGTGTAGTCTGAATATGCATGTATGGGTGTGGAGTCTGAATATGCATGCTTTGGTGTGGAGTCTGAATATGCATGCATGCTTTGGTGTGGAGTCTGAATATGCAGGTATGGGTGTGGGATCTGAATATACATGTATGGGTGTGGGGTCTGAATATGCATGTATGGGAGTGGAGTCTGAATATGCATGTATGGGTGTGGGGTCTGAATATGCATGTATGGGAGTGGAGTCTGAATATGCATGTATGGGTGTGGGGTCTGAATATGCATGTATGGGTGTGGGGTCTGAATATGCATGTATGGGTGTGGGGTCTGAATATGCATGTATGGGTGTGGGGTCTGAATATGCATGTATGGGTGTGGGGTCTGAATATGCATGTATGGGTGTGTGCTCCTGAGTGTGTAATGTGTATTATTCGAAATATGTAAATAGTTTGTCTTTTTACATGCCCCCTTTTTCCGCCTCACACCCACACCAACACAACCCCATCCCACGCACACTCTGACCATATTCCACATTTTCCATCTCATTTAGGTTTTCCACGTAAAAGCAAACTGCACAGATGGTTAGTTCTGAGAGCCCTGCCTGCACCTGTTTATATTTAGCTCCTCAGTAGAGCACTTGAGGGAGAGAAAAAAACAAAGCGTGTTTCGTTTGTTTGGCATGCCTCCACTCCCTCCACTCCTTCGCCTTCTCGCTTCAACAGCCAACTACATTGAACAAAAATATAAACGCAACATGTAAAGTGCTGGTGCCATGTTTCATGAGTTGAAATAAAAGATCCCAGACATTTTCCATACGCACAAAATGTGTACAAATTTGTTTACATCCTGTTAGTGAGAATTTCTCCTTTTCTTGGCATATCAAGAAGCTGAATAAACAGCATGATCATTACACAGGTGCACCTTGTGCCGGGGACAATAAAAGGCCACTCTAAAATGTTCAGTTTTGTCACACAACACAATGCCACAGATGTTTCGAGGGCGTGGGTAATTGACATGCTGACAGCAGGAATGTCCACCAGTGCTCTTGCCAGAGAATTTTATGTACATTTCTCTACCATAAGCCGCCATGCAACCTTGTTTTAGACAATTTGGCAGTATGTCCAACCGGCCTCACAACCGCAGACCAAGTGTACGGCGTCGTGTGGTCGAGCGGTTTGCTGATGTCAGTATTGTGAACAGAGTGCCCCATGGTGGTGGTGGAGTTATGGTATGGGCAGGCATAAGCTACGGACAACGAACACAGTTGCATTTTATCGCTGGCAATTAGAACGCACAGATGCATATCTGTGTTCCCAGTCATGTGAAATCCATAGATTAGGACCTAATGAGTTTATTTCAATTGACTGATTTCCTTATATGATCTGTAACTCAGTAAAATCTTTGAAACTGTTGCATGTTGCATTTACATTTTGTTTCAGTATATGTTCTGCGGGATTTGGGCAGAATTAGTGAAGGCATTATCTGGCTCACAGGGTGCTGTGGTTAGAGATACTCTCTGCTGCTTATGTAATACAGGATGACCTATAACCCCCTCCATCTCTCTCCTTGGTTGTGTTGTTGGCCATTTGATTGTGTTTGCTGGTGGGTTTGCGTCTGAAATGGCACGCTATACCCTATGTAGTGCACTACTTTTGACCAGAGCACGGTACACTACATAGGGAATAGGGTGCACTTTCGGACACAGATTCTGTATTGGATATGTTGATTGGTCAGGCTTTGTGGCTATTGTTGTGAGTGGCTAATAGACCTTCAGTGTCACAAGAGACGTGTGCGGGGATACGTTAGCTTCGTCCTTGAAAAGTACAGACTCGTTCATTTTTTCCTCGCTCTCACCAAACCTTTGACAGCATCCCTTTTTTTTTTATCTCCTTCCCAGCTGGAGAAAATTGCATTTTTCCAACTGCCCACTTAGATCAAAATGCGCTCTAAAACTCTCTAGATCTGACGGAAGCCAAATGTACTGTGTCCACATTATGATAGCCTCAGCAGGACCGAGCAGGACGGAGTCTGAGGCTGTCCTAATATGGACACCATACAATTGGCTAACGTCAGAACTGTTTCCCAGCTCCGTAACGTCGTCGACTGATTATCCAGTTTCTGTTAGGTGTCCTGATATGGACACTGCACACATGGTAGTTGGGAACAGCATAATGCTGGTGTCGTGTTTCTTTTCATATCTCATCATGTCAAAATGATGTATCTGCCTAGATCATTAGCAGCCATGTTCCACACTGTCCCTAATTAAACCATTACCGACCATGGAAAACATGCTGTAACCATCACCATTATTAGGATGTATAGTTTAGGCTTAGTTTAGGCCATCATCATAAATAGGCTAGTCCTATCTGTACAGTTCACATGAATAACCTATGTCTAGTAACAGTCGGATTTGTTGGGGTTAGGTAGCTAGGTGGTTTTGTGCAATTATTGTTTTATGGTCGACTATATTCTGATTGGTCGGAAGATGGATGCGCTCCCTCTGCATCATTTGGTGTCATCTCCGAACACAGGAAACGTACTCCTTGCCGGTGCTTCTTCATTCCCGTTCATGTAGCGCGGTTAGAGTTTAACATCCATCGGTATCCCTCTACTGAATGTGTAAGTCTCGGTGTATTTGGAAAGGTGTGCCAGATATGTTTGAGAGAGCGGTGTGTGTGTGTGTGTGTGTGGTGCTCAGGTACACCTCAGTGTTTCTGCACCTCATGGTGTTACACAACCATAGCAGAGCACCCCCCCCCCCCCCCCCCCCACCCACACTGGGTTACTAATGAGCCTAGACTGGAGAACACAAGCAAGGAATCACACAAACACACACACACACACACAGCTCTAATCTTGTCCACCAGCCGGCTCTCTCGAACCGTTGGGTTTCGTAGCGCCTCAGAACGGGGACTTGACTGGAAGTCTATGGCAGGAGCGGACGAAACAACCGCCGGTTTTAATTGGCTGATCTCTCTGTCCATTCACCATCCAGCATAACCCTTAGAACGTCCTGCCGACATTGTGGACTTCAAGGAGCGAGCAGCGCAAGTGATGCAAAGTATGCATCTTAGAAATAGCTTTCACATACGTGCTTTGTATGCCCCGAACTCAGAATTCATTGTGCTTCCCAAAAACAATATGGCCATTGTGATCGAACGTTTATTTTGATTGGCGATTTTCGCCATATTTCAAAGTCCCGTCTCATACAGCTGTAGCAGGCTCGCACCCTCTCCTGCCTCGACATCAACCACATCCCTTTCAAGTCCCACTTTGTTGCGCGGTGTTTACAGGTTCTATGCGCCTGCAATTATTTTCTGGGAATGAGGTTAACACAGCTCTAACCTGTTAACATTCACTGTTCATGCACCTACAGCACAGTCTCACACTTGCACATTTACAGTACAGTTGTACATTGACTGATAAACCCTTGCACACACTGACACCCCAAAAAGCAGTCGCATACCCTCGCACTGTATTTACACAATCATACGAACTCCAATACAGTCACTAATTCACTTTCATCAGATGAGAAGGCCAAGGAGCTGAGTAGTGGCGAGAGTGGCACTCCCAGGCCTTATCGCTGGAGAGACTGTACCTGTCAACCGCTGTTCTTTGGGGCCCTCAGATTAACATTCATATCAGGCTGCCTGTTAGTTAGGAGCCCCCAGGGGCCATGGCCCAGACACACAGACAAAGTGACTAAATTATTTCCCTGAATGTGGCGCGTTAGCTCGCTCGTTCTCTCTCTTTTTTTTCATGATCAATTCTATTTCCTTACCTCCTCCCTCCTTGTAACATAAACACGCTATCTCTACACATTTTGTGCAGGGAGCAGGTTGCAGGTAGAGTAACTCACTTGTAACTTGCCATTCCTCATGCTGCTGCTGCACACTCAATTCTGGAGTGTATCCAAACTCCTAACACATTTGTAGCTTAAAATGTGACATTTAAAGTATACTGCAGTGAATTATGGGAGCGTAGCAGTGGTGTCCTCTACTCATTTAACACCTGTGTTGTGCTTTCCTTTATGAGCTTTATGCTGTGGGACTGTTTTGTAGTCTATTGCTATATTCTTTATTTCCTCCTCGCAGGTTAAAGAAGGCATCATAACAATAGAGGAGGGTGTCCTAATATGGACACCGTAATAAGATAGGATCTATGGTACAGTGGTACCGATGGTAATCGCCTATAGAGGTGTTTATGAGGTTATTTGTTATCGCCTTGACGCCGACGATACACGTTACACACAGATGCCATTTCTCCACGCCTTGAGGCTCTGGGCCCAGCTTCACAAGGCGTCGAAGAGTATGGTTGCTATCTAGGATCAGTTTAGCCTTTTAAATCATTAATGAATAAGATTTCATGGACAGGGAGGGAGGGGCCTGATCCTGGATCGCTTTGTAAATACGGGCCCTGGGCTACAAACATGGTGCCACCGTCTCTCGTTGTGCTTTTCCTAACCTGGTAATAGAAGCATTTAAATGTTCCCATTTGATCTGAGAATAAAACAACTCCTGCTGAGACTAAGGCTGTCCTAATACGGACACCGTAGTTCTGTCTCATCGATCAGCTCTTTTAATCGGAAATGGAATCGGTTTCTGCTAATATCCTGTCTTTTGATGGGTTTACACCCTTTTTTCCCCGCAGGCAGACTGTTGACATAATCAATACCTCCATAGAGGTGTGGTGGCAGTGCATTGGAGACTATCTGGTTGTCTCCAAAATGGCACCCTATTCCTTAAATGGGGAACCGCATTTGACCAGGGCCCATAGGAATCAGGTTAAAAGGAGTGCGCTCTATAGGGTATAAGGTGCCATTTTGGATGAACCCTGCTGTTGATTGAATGTGAGGGGTGACAGTCTGTATCTAACTCTCTGTCGATGAGTGTTATCTGCTCCGTGAAGGGCTGATTACATCTGAACAGTTGACTGTGGAACTAATTGCAGTTGGGTCTCTGTGTGTCTCAACACTAATAACCATAGTGCTGATTTGTATTCATGCAGCGGCCGTCTTCCTATGTGCTTCAAAGCGCTTAACATTGTCTGGTGATGAAGCCTTCTCATGCAGATGAAAGGGTTGACTTAAACAACTACAGGGGTTTGAGTCCTTTAGCCAGCTCTGGCCTAACCTGTCTGTGCTGCGGCTGCTGCTTGAAGCACCTGATCTGACCTCAGACACGCTTCTTCATAGATATATCTTAGATAGTTTGCCCAAAATCTAGGAAGGACCATCTTTCTTGAACCGAGACTTTATCCCACTGCCTGCTTGTTTTAATCTGAGGCCAATTTATCACAATCGGAAGAAGTTCCGATCCTTTGAATCCGTCTTTATTATGCTGGTCTTTGACCGTATGGTGTGAGAGGGTGTCTATTTCTTTCATTTAGTAATGGTACCCTAAGATGCTTTTATTTTTTTATACCCCTCCATCACTCCCTCTTTATCGAATCAATTTTTAGCAAGAGTAACCAGTCTTTCTCCATATGTGTTGACTCTCATATCAACATAAAGGTCAATGTTAAACAAGTCCCCTGTGTTCAGAGTCAGTACACTCCCTGTTAAAAGCCTTGGCTCTCTGCCACCACTGTAGTCTCACTGTACAGTACTTTATTGCTTAGCCTGACCACATCGTTTCTACAGTATATTACAGCCATATGAAAGAAGAATGACATAGTGGGACCGGTATTAATATATAGTGTACTACTTTTTGACCAGAAGAAGTACACTATATAGGGAATATGGTGCCATTTGGGACGCAGCAGCAGTGTAAATTAGCAGCCTAAACCTTCTACCAGACAGCTGATTTATGGGGGAGTTGTGTTTTTACATTTTTTTTCCCCGGTTAGGAGGGCACGCTTAATTTGTAAGTGCTGCTGTGAGCACAGCGGCAGTGTAGACAGCTAGCTATTCCTGTCCTCTTTCATCTCAATGTTACTCAAGCGTACTTTCACGTTGTTTGACAAGTATAGCACCTCTTTTCATCTACCACCGTCCTACTGCTACCCCATTATGTTTCACTATGGTATGATAAAGTCTATGGAGAGCGTCAATGTGAACAGCATATATATCTTTTAAACTAAACTAGGCCAACAAGTATTTTGTTGATGTTGTTTCTTCTTGACTTTAAATGTTCTTCTCCTTGAATGATCGTTGTGGAATAATCTTTAGTTTGGAGACAATGTTTGGTTTTATACAATCCTGTACCATGCAGTTTTCTAAATGTCGCTTTTTGTTCTGTCTGTGTTTCAGAATAAAGAATGGCTCTGTCTGAACTGCCAGACCCAGAGAGCTTTGTCTGGGGCCCTGGGAGACACGCCACTTCCTGCTCCTCAGCCAATGGGATCCCCACGGCACCCAGCTCCAGCCAATCAACCACAGCCTCAGCAGAGAGGGCCCAATCAGCAGGCAGGGCTACGGCCCACTGGTCCTCAACAGCAACAGAAACCACCGGGTGCCCAAGTAAGTGGCCCTCCTTTCTCCCCTGCCAAACAGGCAGGGCCCACCGCCCAAAGCAAGGGGCCTGCTCAACCGTCCCCTGCTAAAACAGCCCAGCCCTCTCCTGCTAAGGCACAACCGTCCCCTGCTAAAACAGCCCAGCCCTCCCCTGCTAAGGCACAACCCTCCCCTGCTAAAACAGCCCAGCCCTCCCCTGCCAAGGCACAACCGTCCCCTGCTAAAACAGCCCAGCCCTCCCCTGCTAAGGGTGCACCCTCCCTTGCCAAACAGACAGGACCCACCACCCAGAGTAAGGGTCCTGCCCAGCCCTCCCCTGCTAAGGGCGCACCCTCCCCTGCCAAACAGACAGGACCCACCACCCAGAGTAAGGGTCCTGCCCAGCCCTCCCCAGCCAAGGGCGCACCCTCCCATACCAAAGCTGCACCCACCCCTAGCAAGGGTGCACCCTCTCCTGCTAAGGGTGCACCTACCCAACCTAAACCCAACCAGAGTGTACCCAACAAGCAGTCTGGTAAACAGCAGCAGGGCCAGGAGAAAATTAGAGTCGCCACCAAAACTCAAAAGGAAGCAGAAGTCAAAGCCTCGCCCAAGAAGGGAGCGCCTGAGACCATCACCACATCAAAAGATGAAAAGAAAAAACCTGCTGGAGACTCGCAGAAGTCAAAACACCATGACGTGAGCGACCTGCAACTTTGCAACTTCAACGTCTTTACCACTGTTATTCGTCTTGATTTACCGCCAGACTTGTATTTACCTTCATTTCAGTCATTCTTGACAGTTGTCGACGTCGTCATCATCTTCATCATCAATGTCATCCTCTTCGTCAGTGTCATCATCTTCATCGTGAAGTGTTTCCATAAATTGAATCATTTCTTTCTCTGTCTGTAGTCTTGTGCTGAGCGATGAGTGCTTTCTGAGGTCGGTTTGGTTCCGGTTTGATCATGGAACATTTTTCGTTTTTCGTTTTTTAATTTTAGATTAAGTGCATTATGAAATAATGACATGAAAATGATTTTAGAGCTTTTTAATGGATATTTCAAAGCCAAAAATAGGGGAACTTTCAATTGCTAAAACATTGACAATATTCCATTGTCTCCATCAGGTCCACATTGGCTAGACATCAATAGAAAAATATGAAATTACTATGAAATAGTAAAATATTTCAGTTGTGTATATTACATAGTTTTATTTGAAAAAAAATTACGTTGGTCAATTCGTTTTTTAATAGCCGGTCAATCACTCAGCACTACTATCATCATCATCATCAGCAGCAGCAGCATCAGCATCATCATCATCACTGCCATTATCATCACTATGATCATTACATTATATGGAGGCTGCATTACACAAATAGGAGGCTGCAGGTAGTCTAGCAGTTAGAATGTTGGGCCAGGAACCAAAGGTCGCTGGTTCGAATCCCCTAGCCCACTAGGTGATAAAATCTGTCGGTGTGCCCTTGGCACTTAACCCTAATTGCCCCTGTAAGTCGCTCTGGATAAGAATGTCAGCTAAATGACTCAAATGTTAATTACCACCACTGCTATCATCATCATTGCAACATATCATTCTTATCCCCAAGCATCAGCTGTTTATCATGCACCAGGTTTAGTATCTTTATCTTTCATCAATCATAATGTTAAGCCTGTGTTACCTTTTAATATGGTCATCTTTCTCTGGCATTGCGATCGTGATTAATCAGTGTTATTAACATGCAATGCCCCGTTTTTTTTTTTATATATATTTTTTTTAATACTTAATCATTATATTTTGATCAACTTGTTCATTTATTTCCGTCATTCTTCAATTGTATTGCAGTGATTGCATTGGAAAATGTATTATACAAGCATGTAGCAAAAATATCATGTTTTTTTCTTTGTGCGTTGTATTGTTGTTTGTCGTTTTTTTGTCACTTTTTATCTCAAGCTTTTTATTTTGTCATATTTATACCATGTCGTGAAAAAGTATTTGCCCACTTTCAGATTTGTCTCTATTTTTGCATATTTTTGATACTGACTGTTATCCGATCTTCAACCAAAACCTAATATTAGATAAAGGGAACCTGAGTTTATAAATAACACAAAAAAATATACTTATTTTATTTATTTTATTAAGAAAAGTATGCAGTGTTTGGTTTTCGTCAGACATAATGGGACCCATCTGGTCCAAAAAAGTTGACTCACGTTTGCCAAAAAGCACCTGGAAGTACCTGGATGATCATCAAGACTCTTGGAAGAATGTTCTATGGACAGACAAGTTTAAGTATAACTTTTTGGACGACATGGGTCCCATTATGCCTGGTGAAAACCAAACACTGCATTCCACAGTAAGAACCTCATACCAACGGTCAAGCATTGTGGTGGTAGTGTGATGGTTGGGAATGCTTTGCTGCCTCAGGACCTGGACGACTTGCCTTAATAGAAGGAACCCTGAATTCTGCTCTGTATCAAAGAATTCTACAGGGGACTGTCAGGCCATCCGTCTGTGAGCTGAAGCTGAAGCGCAGCTGGGTCATGCAGCAAGACAGTGATCCAAAACACACAATCAGTGTTGTTTTGCCCAGTCAAAATCCAGACCTAATCCCTATTGAGATTATTATTATAGATTTTTTAAATTTAATTAGGCAAGTCAGTTAAGAACAAATTCTTATTTACAATGACGGCCTACCCTGACCAAACCCGGACAACGCTGGGCCAATTGTGCTCCGCCCTATGGGACTCCCAATCATGGCCGGATGTGACGCAGCCTGGATTTGAACCAGGGACTGCAGTGATGCGTCTTGCACTGGGATGCAGTGTCCTTAGACCGCTGCGCCACTCGGGGGCCCAAAGTCCTGCCAGATTTTGTGGTAGGACTTGAAACAAGCAGTTCATGCTTGAAAAACCACACATATTGCTGAGTTAAAGCAGTTCTGCATGCAAGAGTGGGCCAAAATTCCTCCACAGCGCTGTGAGAGACTGATCAACAACTACAGGAAGCTTTTGGTTGCAGTCATTGCAGCTAAAGGTGGCACAACCAGTTATTGAGTGTAAGGGGGCAATTACTTTCACATAGGGAAATTGGGTGTTGTATAACTTTGTTAATTAAATACATAACAAAAAAAGTGATACTTATTTTATTTGTACACTCAGGTTCCCTTTATCTAATATGAGGTTTGGTTGAAGACCTGATAACATTCAGTACCAAAAATATGCAAAAATTTAGAAAATCAGAAAGGGGGCAAGTACTTTTTCATGGCACTGTATGTATTACATTATCTGTTATAGTTGCATGTGCTTAGATGACTGAATTCCTTTCAATATAATTATTCTCTTGTGTCTTGCCAGAATAGTAATATATCCTGTATAAGCTCCATTGCTTTAATTCCAACCCCTATCATCTGTGAAACAAATGCTCATAAAAGTGACACTACCGTTGAGTTAGGTGAAACGATAGGAAAGAAAGGGTGCGCTGATGCCTGTAATAGACTTTTTGCTATAGAAATAAATTAAGTCAAGGGGGAAAAAGACTGATGCTAATACCGCCCTTTGACCTCTCTCTTTTTTTCTCTCTTTCCTTCAGTATTCCAACAAGTCCAGCACACAGAGCCTCAGTGACACGGGCTACTCGTCAGATGGGATATCCGGCTCCATGGGCGAGATCACAGGCCAGATCCAGGAGGATCCGGGGTTGAAGCTGAGTGAACGAGGCCCCTCTAGCCCCTCTGAGATAACCAAGCTGGAGAGCTCCATGCGGCCGCTGCTAGAGTCAAAGTCCAAGGCCGCTGCAGACCAGGGCCGGGGGAGGCCTCACTCTCTGTCCATTGGCCAGGACGAGGAGTACAACTCGGATGGGGAAGTGTCGGACGATCTCAGCTCAAAGCTGCGCCACGACTATGTGGAGGACAGCAGCGAGAGTGGTCTGTCTCCCTTACCGCCCAGGCAGAAGAAGTCCCATAAAGAAATGACAGATGAGGAGTTCATGAGGAGGCAGATCATGGAAATGAGCGCTGACGAGGATGAGATGGAGGAGGAGGAAGGGTACGGCTACCAGAAAACTAAAAACAAAAAGGATTTGGGGAAGGAGAAACGACGCAGCCTCACCCACCATTCCAGTAGTTTTGAAGAGGACACCAAGGGCGCCGATGGTGAAGAAGACGAAGGTATGATGGCTTCCCAAGGAGGCCTGCGGCGGTTTAAGACCATCGAGCTGAACAACTCAGAGCATGACCTCAGAGAGCCAGAGCTGGAGATGGAGAGCCTGACTGGATCACCAGAGGAGCGGTCGAGGGGGGAGTATTCATCCACCCTACCTGCCACCACTCCCAGCTACACCTCCGGCACGTCCCCTACCTCTGTGTCCTCCATGGAGGATGACAGTGACAGCAGCCCCAGCCGCAGGCAGAGACTGGAAGAAGCCAAGCAGCAGAGGAAGGCTCGCCACCGCTCCCATGGCCCACTCCTGCCCACCATCGAGGACTCATCCGAGGAAGACGAGCTGAGGGAGGAAGAGGAGCTTTTGAGAGAGCAGGAGAAGATGAGAGATCTGGACCTGCAGAGAATCCGCAGCACAGCCAGGAAAACTAAGAGAGACAAAGAGGAGCTGAGGGCCCAGAGACGTAGAGAGAGATCCAAGACTCCGCCCAGCAACCTCTCTCCCATCGAGGATGCATCCCCAACAGAGGAGCTGAGACAGGCAGCAGAGATGGAGGAGCTCCACAGATCCTCCTGCTCAGAGTACTCCCCTTCCATGGATTCAGAGGCTGAGGGCTTTGAAATGATGGGCTCCAAGCTCTACAAGTCAGGAAGCCACCACAACCTCCCCACGTTCATGTCTCTCTACTCCCCCACTGAAAAACCTACTGCCACTTCACCGTCTGACAAGACACTTAAAAGTGCAGAGGAGGTTTATGAAGAAATGATGAGGAAAGCAGAGATGCTGCAGCAGCAGCAGCAGCAGCAGGGACAGCCAGGAAGGCCAGGTCAACAACAAGGAAGTCCACAAAGGCAACTGGCTGGGGCACCTCAGCCTGGCAATAAACAACATCTAGACACTGGAGCTTCCCTAACACCTGGCTCCAGCCCCACACAGATCTCTGCACCTGTTTCCTTCTCCTCAAACGACCCACGTGGGTCTGGAAGAGGGATCCCCCAAGGAATCAGTGTGACACAGCATCTATCGAAAGAAACCCAAGACAGGATGAGGACGCAGACTGCCAAAATAGGGGGTGTTATCCCCCCGGCAGCTGGAAGACCAGGTACTCATGGACCAGCACAGGGGGTGCCTCCTCCTGACCCTGGAGTGCCCTCCATCGCATCCTCCCTCTTCTCCTATTTTAAAGGCCCCAGTCCTCCTGTTTCCCCTGCTCCCTCTCCCTCACAGAGCCCCACTCATTCCCCGTCCCCACGACCCACAGGGCCTGGGGTGTCCCCACGACCCACAGGGCCTGGGGTGTCCCCACGACCCACAGGGCCTGGGGTGTCCCCACGACCCACAGGGCCTGGGGTGTCCCTACGACCCACTGGGCCTGGGGGGTCCCCACAACATTCTCAGCCTGGCGCTGGTGGCCCAACCTCCCCAATACCGCCACAACAACATGGAGCCCATACGCCACAAAGATCAGCGTCGCCACGCCTTGCAAGACAACAGTCCTCCTCCGACTCACCAGTAATGGTGATAACTCTGGGCTCTGAGACCACCACCAGTTCTGCCAAGCCTTTAACTGTAAACTCTTCCACTTCGCCCCTGTCCTCGCCAACACAGGGTATACGTCAGCCCATGTATCAGCAACATACTCCTTCAACAAGCTCCCCAACATCCCCACAAATGCACCCACTGCACCAAACCCCTCAACCCGGTTTACAGAGGCCCCAATCTGAGAGGGTTAATATTGGCATGAGCATGACAATGACAACCACAGCCACCACATACAGTCGTGGGTCAATGTCAATGGAAAATATCTCCCTATGTAGAATCTCCAACGTTCCAGGTACCTCTAGGGTCGTGGAGCAGGGCCAAATTCAAATGCATCCGAGTGGACCTGCATCTGTGGTGGACCTGAGAGCACCAATGAAGCCCGCCCCAATCATCATGACTGACCAGGGCATGGATCTAACGTCTCTGGCAACTGATACAAGGAGGTATTCTCTCGATGCTGAACAACCACCCAGCCGCCACACAGCGGTGCAGGACCTGAATGCAGCCATGAACCTGAATGCACAAGAGCAGCCGCATGTGTCTGCGTCCACTCCAACAACAGTCACCGTGGCAGCCTCCATGTTTATATCTCAGCCGAAGGGGCATCCAGTGGTTTACGGAGATCCCCTTCAGAACCGTATGGATCTGGGGCAAGGCATTGGATCAGCAATGTGTCTTACACAAACTAAGACACCCATCACTGACCCGTCCATTCCTAAGATTGACGCATGTCTAGAGGATCTGGGCATCCAGCAGCAGCAGCTCCAGATGCAGCAGCAGAAGCTCCTACAGCAACAACAGCTCCTCGAGCAGCAACTCCAGCAGCACCAGCAGTCCTCTTTCGCTCGCTATAACCTAGCAAACCAGGTCCAGCCGCTGTTGCTGAAGAAAGACCTGGTGGTGAGCCAGACAAGCATTGGCATTGCTCAGCCTGTGGTCAGTGTCAGTGCAATTCCTAGAGTATCTCCCTTACCTCCTCAGCCAGTGTCTGCGGCTCCACCTTCCTCTAACACTCAGCATGACTATTGTCAGGGTGGGCTTGCTTTGGAGTTGAAGAACAAGCCCACGGTCATGAACCTGTCCACGGGAAAGCCCCATGTCATGATGGTCCAACTGGAAGACCGCAATACATCTCAGGTGGCCACAGTGACTCAGCTGGTGAAAGAGCCTCCTCCTCCTCCCCAGGTCCTGGATCTCACTGGTGGACAGATGCAGAAACCAGAGAACCAAGTGGCTTGTTGTGACGTCGTTTACAAGCTACCCTTCGCTGGTAGTTGTGCAGGGAACTTAACTCAGAAAAATCTAACCACTGAACCTTCCCAAGTCACCCTTCCACCCCCTGCCCCACATTACAGTGTAAGCCAGCAGCAACAACAGCAGCAGCAGCAGCAGCAGCAGCAGCAGCAGCAGCAGCAGCAGCAGCAGCAGCAGCAGCAGCAACAACAACAGCAGCAGCAGCAGCAGCAGCAGCAACAGCAGCAGCAGAAACAACAACAACAACAACAACAACAGCAACATCATCATCAACAACAACAACAACCTGGAAATAATGGCTACCAGACATCAAGCATGCAAGGAGCACCAGAGGAGCTTAAACCAATGCAGGGAGTCCCTCCATACCCTATACCCCCTGGAGGGAGACTTCAACCTTCCATGTCTGACACCAACCTGTCTAATGCAGGGCTTCAGTACTATCAGAGGACTGACCCTGGGGACCTGGCCGTGGATCTGAGCACCATGAATCAAACCTACGAAGGAGGATATCTTGGCATGGGTGCGCAGTATGGTTCCTACACAGACTTACGTCATGAAGGAGATGTTACAGGTCCTCCCTTACCCCTGCGAAGATACGGCTCCATGTCCAACATCAACCAAGACTACGGCTATGGTCAGGCAGGTTTACCGGATGCCAACCTGGCACAGTATAGTGCCACCACTGCCAGGGAGATCAGCCGAATGTGTGCAGCTCTGAACTCTATGGATCAGTTCGGTCAACGGTACAGCAACCCTGACATGATGCAGTATGGTGCTGGAAGAGGAGCAGGCCCTGCAGCCAGGCTCAACCTACAGCAAAGTTTAGCATCAATCCGAGCCAACCTACTCTATGGCCCTGACGGTAGGCCCACTGCACACGGCCAAGCCCTAACCAATCTGATCAATGCCAGACAAGCAAGCATACGGGCCTTATATCCATCTGCAATGAGAGGAGCTGATGGCATGACATACTCCACCATCAACAGCCCAATAGCCTCTACCTTGCCAATAACCACCCAGCCTTCCTCTGTTCTGCGACCCATGCCACGAGGAATATACCGACCTTACCCTGCAGGCGTGACTGCTGTACCACTGGCTAGCCTCACCAGGTTGCCTCATGTGACCCCAAGGATGCCTCTGTCTACACAGGGACCTTACGGTTACGCTTCTCCCAACCAGTTTCCTACAACAGCTGGCGTTCCTGGAAATGTACCTGACACAAGCACCTCCACCCAGGAAGCTCCTGTCTACCTTGGGAAGCCTTTGGCAACCGTCGCTGTGCACACAGCTGCAACTTTACCACCGGCCCACCCGGTTTCTCATATGGGTGGACAGAGTGTACAAACTACTGCAATGCCAATTCAGTCTGCAAACCAACAGACCCCCCAAACTCTTATCCAAGCGCAGAAAGTTACGACACACCCCTATACACAAACTCAAATGCAAGCCCAAATCCATCAACAAATGCAGTCCCAAATACAGCAACAAATGCAAACTCAAATGCAACAACAAATACCAACTCAAACTCAAGCTTTATCCCTGACTCAAACCCAGTCCCAGCTAATAACTCAGCCTCAGCCCCAGGCTCTAGTGCAGCATCAGACTCAGCTGCAGCCCCAGACCACACTCCAGGCTGCAGCAGCCAGCACCACTATTGCTACTTCCGTAGACCCAGAGCTAGAAAAAGTAGAAGAGCGTTTGAGACAGCAGCAAGAGCAGATGCTGCAGATGGAGCGAGAGCGTGTGGAGCTGGAGAAACTTCGGCAAATGCGCCTACATGAGGAACTGGAGAGAGACCGCATGGAGCTCCAGAGGCACAGGGAGAAAGAACAGATGCTGGTGCAGCGCGAGATTCAGGAGCTGCAGACCATCAAACAGCAAGTCCTGCATCAGCAGCAATCGGAAAGGGAGACACAGCTGGTCATGCAGAGGGAACAGCTAGCCCAGCAGAGGATGCAACTGGACCAGATTCAGTCGCTGCAGCAGCAGCTCCAGCAGCAGTTGGAGGAGCAGAAGAGACAGAAGACTGCAGTGGTGGAGGCAGCAGCTGCCGCCGCAGCAGCCGAGGCAGCTGCTTCATCGGCAGCAGCAGCTGCTACAGCCACTACTGCTCAAGGGGTAGTAGTTGGAGGAGGAACCCCTCAAGGTTTCATCATCTGTGACCAGAGTGGTAGGGTGATTCAACAGGAGGGCCAAAGTGTGCAGTTCTGGCAACCCCACATGGAAGGGCAGGTGGTCCAAACAGTGGTGACCCCAAGGCCTATACCTAGCTCTGCCTCTGAGATGTCCTTCAGACATAGTGAGGATCAGGCGGAGTCCAGGGTCATGAAGAAGCGGAACTCTATGCCTCGTCTTAGGGACGAAGCAGAGGAGGAGCCAGTGAGGAGGATTGCAGATAGCTGCGTGCAGACGGATGATGAAGATGGTGAGGACAGGTATATGAACCGTAGGGGCAGGAGAACCAGGCGCATCGCCGACTGCAGCGTCCAGACAGACGACGAGGATCAAGCAGAGTGGGAGCAACCGGTTAGGCGCAGGAGATCACGCTTCTCCAAGCACTCAGACTCTAGCGCGGAGGTCAAATCCGACGGAATCTCCAAAGTGTCCTCCTCTAGCATAGCCATTCAGACCACCAATGACTCCTCATGCCAGACTGAGACAGACCAGTTGGGCAGGGTCTCACCTGCAATCCACATCACTGCGGCTGAGACAAACAAGGTGGAGCTACTACACTACATCTCTGCTCCAGAGAGGACCCATAAGGGTGAGAGCTTGGCCTGTCAGACCGAACCAGAAGTCCAGTCTCAGGGGGTGGTGGCCCCTCAGCTCAGCGTCCCCACCACCATCAGCCCATACTCCACCACCATGCAGATGGTAGGCTCCACCCCATCTCCTCCCCAAGGGGTGGCCAAGTTTGAAAGGAGGAAACCCGATCCTCTGGATATCGGCTACCAAGGCCAGCAGCAGAACGAGTCCCCATCTCGCCAGCCTCCCAAGTCTCCTCAGGTGCTGTACTCCCCCGTGTCCCCGCTGTCACCCCATCGGATGCTGGAGACCACCTTCACCTCCCAGGAGAAACTCAACAAGGCGCACGTCACACCCCAGCAGAAAGCCTTCACTGCCGAGTCCCCTCAGCGTCATCAGAGCCTCCCCAGGCCCATCAAGAGTGTGCAGCGCTCCATGTCAGACCCCAAACCCCTCAGCCCCACCTCAGAAGACCCTGCCAAGAACAGGTTCTCACCTTATCATCAGCAGGCCCTCTCCAACAGTCAGGTATGTAATAAGTTGCATTATTATTTCACTTTCACTTCAGTAACATTAAAACCCTGTGAGTCCCCCGGTTGCAAAGATGCAACAGGTCCTACCCTGCAAAAAATATACGAAATATATTCACCTCACCAAATAACAGATTAGAACACACTGTTTTGCAAAGGAGGTCTACAGTATCCTACAGTATCCTCAACAGGACTCTCTGGCGTAGCACCATGGTGTAGCCGGAGGACAGCAATTTTCCGTCCTCTTCTGGGTACATTGACTTCAATACAACACTTAGGAGGTTAATGGTTCTCACCTCCTTCCATGGACTTACCCAGTAATTTTGATGACTTCCGGAGGAATCGGAGCTCTTGCAGCATGAATTGTCCACGCAATCAAAGCATCAGTGAATGAATCTAGTACTGAAAGCATAAGGTACAGATAGATAGCACTCCAGTGCATAAAATGTGTTGAGTAGTTGACTCAAAAAGAGAGAAAGACAGTTGAGCAGTTTTGAACAAATTAATTTCTTAAAAAGTTAAGGAGAAGCAGCAGACACAGAGCCAGCTACAGGGCTTTTTTGAAAGTATTCATTCTCTTAATTCATAATTTTGCCAATTTTTTTTGTGTTACAGCCTGAATTTTAAATTTATTAAATTGAGATTTTGTGTTACTGGCCTACACACAATACCCCATATTTTGGGGTTTTTAGAAATGTTTACAAATTAATTAAAAATGAAAGCTGAAGTGTCTTAACTCAATAAGTATTCAACCCCTTTATTATGGCAATCCTAAATAAGTTCAGGAGTAAACCTTTGCTTAACAAGTCACATACGTTGTATGGACTCATTCTGTGTGCAATAATAGTGTTTAACATGATTTTTGATTGACTACCTCATCTCTGTACCCTACATATATGATTATCTGTAAGGTCCCTCAGTCGAGAACTGCAATTCAAACACAGATTCAACCACAAAGACCAGGGAGGTTTTCCAATGCCTCACAAAGAAGAGCACCTATTGGTAGATGGGTAAAAATGTTCAAAGCAGACATTAGATATCCCTTCGAGCATGGTGAAGTTATTAATTACACTTTGAACGGTGTATCAATAGACCCAGTCACGACAAAGATACACACGTCCTTCCTAACTCAGTTGCAGGAGAGGAAGGAAACCGCTCAGGGATTTCACCATGAGGCCATTTACAGAGTTTAATGACTGTGATAGGAGAAATCTGAGGATGTATCAACAACATTGAAGTTACTTCACAATAATAACCTAAATGACAGAGTGAAAAGGATGCCTGTACAGAATAAAAAAATATTTCAAAACATGCATCCTGTTTGCAATAAGGCACTAAATCTCTATTGCACTCCACATTCCCCTTTCCCACCGGGATAAAAGGAACACCTATGTGAGAATGTTATTCATTGACTACAGCTCAGCGTTCAACACCATAGTTCCCTCAAAGCTCATCAATAAGCTAAGGACCCTGGGACTAAATACCTCCCTCTGCAACTGGATCCTGGACTTCCTGACGGGCCGCCCCCAGGTGGTAAGGGCAGGTAACAACACATCCGCCATGCTGATCCTCAACACAGGGGCCCCTCAAGGGTGCGTGCTCAGTCCCCTCCTGTATTCCCTGTTCACTCATGACTGCACGGCCAGACACAACCATCATTAAGTTTGCAGATGACACAACAGTGGTAGGCCTGATCACCGACAACGACGAGACAGCCTATGGGGAGGAGGTCAGAGACCTGGCTGTGTGGTGCCAGGACAACAGCCTCTCTCTCAACGTGATCAAGACAAAGGAGATGATTGTGGACTACAGGAAAAAGTGGACCGACCACGCCCCCATTCTCATCAATGGGGCTGCAGTGGAGCAGGTTGAGAGCTTCAAGTTCCTTGGTGTCCACATCACCAACAAACTAACATGGTCCAAGCACACCAAGACAGTCTGGAAGAGGGCACGACAAAACCTATTCCCCTACAGGAGGCTGAAAAGATTTGGCATGGGTCCTCAGATCCTCAAAAGGTTCTACAGCTGCACCATCGAGGGCATCCAGACATGTTACATCACTGCCTGTAATGGCAACTGCTCGGCCTCCGACCGCAAGGTACTACAGAGGGTAGTGCGAATGGCCCAGTACATCACTGGGGCCAAGCTTCCTGCCATCCAGGACCTCTATACCATGCGGTGTCGGAGGAAGGCCCTAAAAATTGTCAAAGACTCCAGCCACCCTAGTCATAGAATGTTCTCTCTGCTACCGCATGGCAAGCGGTACCTGAACACCTAATCAAATGGCTACCCAGACTATTTGCATTGCCCCCCCCCCCCCTTTACACCGCTGCTACTCTCTGTTGTTATCATCTATGCATAGTCACTTTAATAACTCTACCTACATGTACATATTACCTCAACTAAACGGTGCCCTCGCACGTTGACTCTGTACCGTTACCCCCCTGTATATAGTCTCGCCATTGTTATATTACTGCTGCTCTTTAATTACTTGTTACTCTTATCTTTTATTCTTATCCATATATTTTTTTAAACTGCACTGTTGGTTAGGGGCTCGTAAGTAAGCATTTCACTGAACAGTCTACACCTGTTGTATTCGCCGCATGTGACTAATAACGTTTTATTTTATTTTATTTAAAGTATAACTGCAAAAGTTGTAGTAAAGAAATCCAACACAACACATCAATAAGTACCACTCTTCATATTTTCAAGCATGGTGATGGCTGCATCATGTTATGCGTATGCTTGTCATCGGCAAGGACTAGGGAGTTTTTTTTAGGATAAAAAGAAAGAGAATAGATTTAAGTACAGGCAAATTCCTAGCGGAAAACCTGGCTCAGTTTGCTGGACAGACACTGGGAGACAAATTAACTTTTCAGCAGGACAATAACCTAAATCACAAGGCCAAATATGCACTGGAGTTGCTTACCAAGACGTCATTGAATGCTCCTGAGTGGCCTAGTTACAGTTTTCACTTAAAATGACTTGAAAATCTATGGCAAGACTTGAAAATGTCTGTCTAGCAATGTTCAACAACCAACTTGACAGAGCTTGAAGAATTAAAATAATAATGTGCAAAATTTGTACAATTCAGGTGTGCAAAGATCTTAGAGACTTACCAATAAAGATTCACAGCTGTAATCACTGCCAAAGCTGATTCTAACATGTATTGACTCAGGGGTGTGAATATTTATTTAAGTTAGATATTTATATTTTTCATTGCTTAAATGTATTGAAACATGTTTTCGCTTTGTCATTATGGGGTATTGTGAGTAAATGGATGAGGACAATAATATATTTAATCCATTTTGAATTCAGGCTGTAACACAGCAACATTTGGAATAAGTGAAGGGGTATGACTACCTTCTGAAGGTACTGTATAGTTCGTAAAAAAAACAACAACACTTTCATAGCTAGCTAATCCAGCTAGCTAATTTAGCCTACTCAAACACCCTGCTCATACAGAGAAGAATGCTATTTATGTTCGCTAGCTGACTAAGTCTATCCAACACTGGAACCTGTCCAAGTCAAGGTAAGCTTTCGGTTGTATTAATTTATTGCCAACGGGGCCCGTCGGTTTAACTGTTAAACTGCTTGCTGTACAATGTACTGGGAAAGGGAAAGGAGGATACCTAGTCAGTTGCACAACTGAATGCATTTAACAAAAATGTTTCCTTTGCATTTAACCTAGCCCCTCTGAATCAGAAAGGTACTGGGGGGCTGCCCTAATCGACATCCACGTCATTGGCCACCCGGGAAGCAGTTGTTGGGGGTTAACTGCCTTGCTCAAAGACATTTATAGTATGATATTATGGGGAATGGGAATAAGATGAATACTAACAGTGTTGGGAAGGGATCACAGCAGTGATTGAATGAGGGTATGAGGCATGAGTTGAGGTGTTCAGAGTCTTGACTTCAGTGCAGGACAGACTCGTTACGGATGGATGTTGTTGGAGAACAGCTCAACTTCCGCTGAGGGCAGGACAGGATTTGACTGGGAGGACAAAAAACTATTACACAATACACTACACAGTTAGACAAAAGAGCTAAGAATGAGTTAATACAATCAAGGAGTAAAATCATTGATATGTGATTGTGTATGTGTGTCTCTGATTGACTACATACAGTAATGACAGAAAATTGACAGGTCTAATCACAGTGCTTGGAGAGGGAACATTCAGTATGCCAGTGGCATGAGACGTGGCTTCAGTTCATGTCAGGAGAGATTCCTCACAAGTTCTCAACTGGCAGCTTCATTAAATAGTACCCGCAAAACACCAGTCTATTTGTCAACAGTGAAGAGGCGACTCCGGGATGCTGGCCTTCTAGGCAGAGTTGCAAAGAAAAAGCCATATCTCAGACTGGCCAATAAAAATAAAACATTAAGATGGGAAAAAGTATACAGACACTGCAGAGGAACTCTGCCTAGTAGACCAGCATCCCGGAGTCGCCTCTTCACTGTTGACAAATAGACTGGTGTTTTGCGGGTACTATTTAATGAAGCTGCAGTTGAGGACTTGTCAGGTGTCTATTTCTCAAACTAGACACGAATGTACTTGTCCTCTTGCTCAGTTGTGCACTGGGGCCTCCCACTCCTCTTTCTATTCTGGTTAGAGCCCGTTTGCTCTGTTCTGTGAAGGGAGTAGTACACAGCGTTGTACGAGATCTCAAGTTTCTTGGCAATTTCTCGCATGGAATAGCCTTAATTTCTCAGAACAAGAATAGACTGACGAGTTTCAGAAGAAAGTTCTTTGTTCCTGGCCATTTTTAGCCTGTAATCGAACCCAAAAATGCTGATGCTCCAGATACTCAACTAGTCTAAAGAAGGCCAGTTTTATTGCTTCTTTAATCAGGACACCAGTTTTCAGCTGTGCTAACATAATTTCAAAAGGGTTTTCTAATGATCAATTAGCCTTTTAAAATGATAAACTTCGATAAGCTAACAACAACATGACATTGGAACACAGGAGTGATGGTTGCTGATAATGGGCCTCTGTACACCTATGTAGATATTCCATTCAAAATCAGCCTTTTCCAGCTACAATAGTCATTTACAACATTAACAATGTCTATCCTGTATTTCTGATCAATTTGATGTTATTTTAATGGACAAAAAATTTGCTTTTCTTTCAAAAACAAGGACATTCTAAGTGACCCCAAACTTTTGAACGGCAGTGTATATATATATATATGACCATAGAGAGCCCTCGCTTCTGTATGGTGTTTAGGTCAGAGTGTGACTGGGGGGGTTATCTAGTTTATAGATTTCTAGGTTGGTGGTTTGTTTTGTTCCCAATTGGAGGCAGCTGGTAATTGTTGCCTCTATTTGGGGATCATATTTAGGTAGGCTTTTTCCCCACCTGCATTTGTGGGATATTGTTTTGTGTTTGTGCATGTGCACCATGTAGTCACGTTTAGTTGTTCGTTTATTGCTATATTTTATTTTGTTTAAGTTTCTCTTTGAATTAAATATGTGGAACTCAACATCCGCTGCGCCTTGGTCCCGTTCTTATGACAGCCGTGACAGAATATCCCACCAACAAAGGACCAAGCAGCGTGAAAATGAGGTAAGGAAGTTTTGGACTTGGGAGGACATGAGAGGACACGATACCCTTCCTTGGCGGGAGTCGCCAAGGAGTATGGAAGGACAGCGACGACACCGGGGACCACGGCCACAGAAACCCCAAGATTTTTTTTTTTGGGGGGGGGGGCACATGGAGCTGGCTGTCGAGCAGCGGAGAGTGCCAGAGCCTGTTTTGGAGTCGGAGGAGGAATTTGATGAAAGATTCCGGAGAGAGGTGGTAGCGATGAGTGCTGCCATACAGGCGTGCTGAAGAGCGTGACACCAGTCCGGTGCCATCTGCACCGGTTTCACGCATCTGGCCTCCAGTGCGCCTTCCCAGTCCGGTACGTCCTGTGTTAGCTTCCCGCACTTGCCCTGAAGTGTGTGTCACCAGTCCGGTGCCACTTGTGCCGGATCCACGCATCAGGTCTCCAGTGCGCCTCCCCTGTCCGGTACGTCCTGTGCCCGCTCCCCGCACTCTCCCTGAAGTGCGTGTCACCAGTCCGGTACCACCTGTGCCGGCTCCACGCACTAGGCCTCCACGCACAGGCCACGGCGTCCAGTCCTGCTCCATGGCCGGAGCCTTCTTCTGCGCCGGTGCCCAGTCCAGGCACGGCGTCCAGTCCCGCTCCAAGGCCGGAGCCTTCCTCTGCGCCGGTGCCCAGTCCAGGCGTCCAGTTACGCTCCATGGCAGGAGCCTTCCTCTGCGCCAGTGCCCAGTCCAGGCACGGCGTCCAGTCCCGCTCCAAGGCCGGAGCCTTCCACTGCGCCGGTGCCCAGTCCAGGCACGGCGTCCAGTCCCGCTCCATGGCAGGAGCCTTCCTCTGCGTCGGGGCCCAGTCCAGGCACGGCGTTCAGTCCAGCTCCATGGCAGGAGCCTTCCTCTGCGTCGGGGCCCAGTCCAGGCACGGCGTCCAGTCCCGCTCCATGGCAGGAGCCTTCCTCTGCGTCGGGGCCCAGTCCAGGTACGGCGTTCAGTCCCGCTCCATGGCAGGAGCCTTCCTCTGCGTCGGGGCCCAGTCCAGGCACGGCGTCCAGTCCCGCTCCATGGCAGGAGCCTTCCTCTGCGTCGGGGCCCAGTCCAGGCACGGCATTCAGTCCAGCTCCAAGGCCGGTCCAAGGCCGGAACCTTCCTCTGTGCCGATGCCCAGTCCAGGCACGGCGGCCAACTCAGCTCCATGGCCGGAGCCTTCCTCGGCGCCGGTTCCCAGTCCGGGTGCGGCATCCAACCCAGCTCCATGGCCGGGGTCCTCCTCTGCGCCGATGCCCAGTCCGGGCACGGCGTTCTACCCGGCTCCATAGCCGGACCCGTGGTCTGGGTGGGGGCAAAGACCCGCACCGGAGCCGCCACAGACACTAGTCACCCCCCTACCCTCCCCATTTGGTTTCAGGTTTTGCGGCCGGAGTCCGTACCTTTGGGGGGGGGGGTACTTCTCCATGCATCGCGCCGACAGAGATGAACACCTCTCTGGGACAAAGAAAGACGGGGGTGTATGCTTTATGATTAAAGACTCATGGTGTAATCATAACAACATACAGGAACTCAAGTCCCTCTGCTCACCCGATCTAGAATTCCATCCATTTTACCTACCAAGAGAATTCTCGTCAGTTATAGTCACATCTGTGTACATTCCCCCTCAAGCAGACACCAAGACAGCCATCAAGGAACTTCACTGGATTGTATGCAAAATGGAAACCATACATCCTGAGGCTGCATTTATTGCAGCTGGGGGATTTTAACAAAGCAAAATTGAGAACAAGTATACCTAAACTCTATGTGCATGCGCAATACCCTCGACCATTGCTACTCTAACTTCCGCGATGCATACAAAGCCCTTCCCCGCCCTCCCTTCGACAAATCTGACCACGACGCCATCTTGCTCCTTCCGTCTTATAGGCAGAAACTCAAACAGGATGTAACAGTGACGAGAACCATTCAAAGCTGGTCCGACCAATTGGAAGCCATGCTTCAAGATTTCTTTTGATCACGCGGACTGGAATATGTTCCGGTCAGCCTCAGAGAACAACATCGACCTATACGCTGTCTCGGTGAGTGTGTTTATAATGAAGTGCATTGGAGACGTTGTACCCACTGTGACTATTAAAACCTACCCTGGCTGGATGACGGCATTCGCACAAAACTGAAAGCGCTATCCACCGCGTTTAAACATGGAAAGAGGTCTGGGAATATGTCTGAATATAAACAGTGTAGCTATTCCCTCAAACAAGCAAAATGCCAGTACAGGGACAAGGTGGAGTTGCATTTCAACGGCTCAGACACAAGACGTATGTGGCAGGGTCTACAGGAAATCACAGACTACAAAAATAAATCCGGCCATGTCACGGACACCGACGTTACGCTTCCAGACAAACTAAACACCTCCTTTTCCCTCTTTGCGGATAATACAGTGGTACCGTCGTGGCCCGCTAACAAGGACTGCCCCCCCCCTCCTTCTCCGTGGCTGATGTGAGTAAAACAGTTAAACGTGTTAACCCTCGCAAGGCTGCTGGCCCAGACGGCATCCCTAGCCACGTCCTCTAAGCATGCGCAGACCAGCTGGCTGGAGTGTTTACGGACATATTCAATCACTCTCTATCCCAGTCTGTTGTCCCCACATGCTTCAAGATGGCTACCATTGTTCCTGTACCCAAGAAGGTAAAGATAAATGAACTAAATGACTACCGCCCCTTAGCACTCACTTCTTTCATCATGAAGTGCTTTGAGAGACTAGTCAAGGATCATATCACCTCCACCTTACCGGCCACCCTAGGCCCACTTCAGTTTACATACCGCCCCAACAGGTCCACAGACGACGCAATCGCCATCACACTGCACACTGCCCTATCCCTGGACAAAATGAATACATATGTAAGAATGATGTTAATTGACTACAGCTCAGCATCTAACACCAATGTACTCTCCAAGTTCATCATCAAGCTGGAGGCCCTAGGTCTCAAGCTGGAGGCCCTGGACTTTCTGACGGGCCGCCCCCCAGGTGGTGAAGGTAGGAAACAACATCTCCACTTCGCTGACCCTCAACACTGGGGCCCCACAAGGGTGCGTGCTCAGCCCCCTCCTGTTCTCCCTGTTCACCCACAACTGCGTGGCCATAGATGCCTCCAACTCAATCATCAAGTTTGCAGATGACACAACAGTAGTGGGCTTGATTACCAACAATGATGAGACAGCCTACAGGGAGGAGGTGAGGGCACTCAGAGTGTGGTGTCAGGAAAACAACCTCTCACTCAACATCTGTTACGTTCCCCAGTTTCTGTGTTGTAGTTTGTATTTGAGTGTGTGTGTTTCAGGAGATGGCTTCCTGGAATTTCTCCCCAAGCAGCTGATTGGTCGGCCCCAATGGATGATTGGAGAGCTGACCCCACCCCCTCGTCAAGATACAGCTGTCTCTAATTACCATTGCCACCTGAAGCTATAAAAGCCAGTGTTCTGTTCAGAGAAGGCAGTAAGAGAGAGAGAGATCATAGGCAGGCTGGGATCCTTGCTGGAGAATTAGATTGTGATATAATGTTGGTCGTGAGTATGTACTATGTTAGTTGTTGTTGGTAGCAGCTTTGCTATGTTCTGTGTTTGTTGCTTTGTCAGAGCTTCTTTAGTGACCTGAGTTAGTTTTCTCAGTTTTGTTGTGAAGTAGATTGTTTGTTATTCTGTTTCACTTGTTCCCAGGGGGGAAGGGGAAGGCACTTTGGGAGTGCTTAGGCAAGAGGCCCGCGGGCATACATATACCCGTAGTATATTCAATGTCTAGGCACACTAGGTAAGACCTGGGCGGACCACCCCCTTGTATTTTGGTTAGGGCACCAGGTGGTGTTAAGTGGGTAGGCAGGTTAGATAGGAGAGGGGGAGCTTTGACATTTACTTTCTTTGCTTTGGTTCCGTCCAGCCCCTTTTCCCCATATTACCGTGTAAAGGAAATAAATCCTAGTGAACGGTCAATTCTGCCTTTTTGTCATCCTTACTCGCACCTACAGTCCATACCTCTTTCGCTTCACGGAGAGTTGAGTTGTAGCAGGGTGTTGCGTTCCCTCTTTTCAGAGGCGTGCGTAACATAATGGGGGCTCATCCGGGATTCCATTAAACCCACCGGACCCTGCTGCTCTGAGCTCTCTCTGGTTAGTGATTGAGGTGTGATGGTAGGTTGTGAGTTTGGATGACATGTTTAGTTTGTGTGTTCAGTAGATTGTTGTGTACAAGATGGCTGCAGAGGGAGCACCCCCCTATCCACATCGAAGGGACAGCAGTGGAGAAGGTGGAAAGTTTTAAGTTCCTCGGCGTACACATCACAGACGAACTGAAATGGTCCACTCACACAGACAGTGTGGTGAAGAAGGCGCAACAGTGCCTCTTCAACCTCAGGAGGCTTAAGAAATTTGGTTTGTCACCCAAAACCCTGACAAACTTTTACAGATGCACAATTGAGCGCATCCTGTTGGCCTGTATCACAGCCTGGTATGGCAACTGCACCGCCCTCAATCGCAAGGCTCTCCAGAGGGTGGTGCGGTCTGCACAACGCATCACCGGGGGCAAACTCCCTGCCCTCCATGACACCTACAGCACCCGATGTCACAGGAAGGCCAAAAAGATCGTCAAGGACATCAACCACCCGAGCCACTGCCTGTTCACACCGCTACCACCCAGAAGGCGAGGTCAGTACAGGTGCATCAAACCTGGGACTGAGAGACTGAAAAACAGCTTCTATCTCAAGGCCATCAGACTGATAAACAGCAATCACTAACTCAGAGAGGCTGCTGTCTACATTTAGACCAAATCACTGGCCACTTGAATAAATGGATTACTAGTCACTTTATACAATGCACTCTAAATAATGCCACTTTAATAATGTTTACATAACTTATATTACTCATATCACATGTATATACTGTGTTTTATACCATCTATTGCACCTTGCCTATGCCACTCGGCCATTGTTCATCCATATGCTTACATGCACATATTCTCATTCACCCCTTTAGATTTGTGTGTATTAGGTAGTTGTTGGGGAATTGTTAGATTACTTGTTAGATGTTACTTCACTGTCGGAACTAGAAGCACAAGCATTTCGCTACACTCGCATTAACATCTGCTAACCATGTGTATGTGACAAATACGATTTGATTTTGATTTGATTATTAGTAGCCAACAGTTGATCAGACAGAAAAATTGTCTCATTTTCATTCAGTACAGCATGTCAGATCTCTAATATTTCGGTGTAGACTAGGCTGCTGCAACATTTATGTGATGAGTTTTTGCTTGTGTCTCTCCAGAGTGATCATGTGTTATCACTTTTGCTAAATAAATATCAGAGGAAAGTAGAAAGCCTACTTGAGCGGGTGCAAAGAAATGCACTGCGTCAACCTCTATTTTTTAATCTCACTTCCCAAGCGAAAAAAAGTATATTTCAATATATTACAACTATACTAATGTATACTTAAATATACAAAACATTTGAATAATATACGAGATGTTTTTTTCTAGTATATCTGAAGGAGGCTGATACTTGGCCACAAGTCGATCTTCCAGCAAGACAATAACCCCAAGCACACATTAAAATCCACAAAGAAATGGTTAATTGACCACAGCTTTTTTGGCGCAGAATTATTATTATTATATATACACTGCTCAAAAAAATAAAGGAAACACTAAAATAACACATCCTAGATCTGAATGAATGAAATATTCTTATTTATTTATTTTTTTTATAATATGTTTATTATTTTCCAATAAAAATAAAGTAAAAAAGACAGCAATACAAACAATGACATTCATTGTACTGTTGAATGGGATGGCCAGTTTAGAGGACAAAACAAAAGTTAACTCACACATACACAAAATAAAACAAAATCCTATTAGGTGGTACATGTATAAGAAGACAGCATATAGTCATTACAAGCAGTGTAGTTCAGCCAAAAATAAATATTGAGTGGAGTACAGCACAGAGTAGCAGCAGATCGTCAGCCCAGTTATGAAGCGGGGCTAGACCATTTATCCAGTATCGGCTGCCATATTTTGTAAAACAATGGACTTCTATTGGAGGTGTTGTATCGAATCTTTTCCATATGTATTACATTCCCTAAATCCCGTAACCACATTTCAAAGGTAGGTACAGTCTCCAATTTCCAAAATTGCAATATGAGCCTTTTGGCTAATAGAGTACACAGAGAGACAGCTTTCCCTTCCTGGTTATTCCCATCAACTGTACCAAACAGAGCGATCAATGGGTCTGGGGCTAGAACTCTATCAAAGGCCTTAGATAAGTAATCAAAAATGAGAGCCCAGTAAGCATGTAATTTAGGGCATGTCCAGAATAAGTGGGTCAACGTCCCCTCATCCTGCTTGCACCTCTCACACAGTGGTGAGGTGTCCGGGAATATTTTATGCAGTTTTACTTTTGAGTAGTGTAACCTGTGTATCACCTTAAACTGTACAAGGTTGTGTCTGGCATTCACTGAACTGTGGTTTATATTCCTGAGAGCTTCTATCCAGTCCTCATTTGAGATTTCTGAACCAAGTTCTTGTTCCCAAGCCCTTTTAATGGTGTCTGTGGATACCTCTATGTGGGCCTGTAGCACATCATACAGTCTAGAGACCGACCCTTTTGAATGGGGTTTGACAAGTATCAAGCTATCTAATGTAGGACTATTGGGCTTAATGCCATACTGTGGGATATGTGTCCTTAAGAAATTCCTGATTTGGAGGTATCTGAAAAAATGTGTTGTTGGCATGTTGAACTTTGCCTGTAATTGTTGAAATGAAGCTAACTGACCATCTATGTATAAATTACCAATTGTTGTGAGCCCCTTCTCCCTCCACTGTGAAAACACCACATCATCCAATGCAGGGTGGAAAGCATGATTCAGGCTAATCGGGCTGTCTATGTAAACAGTGGGTATGTTAAGAAAATCCCTAATCTGTTTCCAGATCCTAAGCGTATGACAAATGACTGGATTGGAGTCATAAGTGGGTTTTTTCACATATGATGGGCTATTAACAAGTGCAGGGAGTGAGGAACGTTGACAGGAGGCCTGCTCGATCAAAAGCCATGAAGGCATATCCTTCTGTCTCATCGCAGGTAAACTTTCCCTCCAGAAAGACACAATGTTCAGATTAGCAGCCCAATAATACAGTTTAAAGTGAGGAAGGCCAAAGCCCCCCTCTATCTTGTACTTGCATAAATGCTTCTTTGAAATTCTGGCTGCCTTGTTATCCCATAAAAATGGAGTTACTATTGAATCCAGTTTCTTAAAATAGCTTTGTGGTATGAAATTGGGTAGACATTGGAAGAGGTAAAGAAACCTGGGTAGGACAACCATTTTAATAGCGTTTATACGACCGACCAAGGAAATAGGCAGAGTTTTCCAGAAATCTATATTTTGTTTAAGCTGATATATTTTCATGTCCCAATTCACTTTCAATAGCTGGTCAAGGTCTCTTGTCACTACAATGCCAAGGCTTGTGAACTTGTCCCTCACTGTTCTAAACGGGGTAGATTGCAGAAATTGCATATCCACAGGCCGTGATATTGGCATCAACTCACTTTTTTGCCAGTTTATCTTGTAGCCAGAGAAGGAGCCGAATGTGTTTATCAAGTTAAGTAATGGTGGAATAGAAGTTTTAGGCTTAGACAAAAACAAAAGAACATCGTCTGCATATAGGGAAATTTTGTGCTGTGTGTCTTTTATTTTAACAGAAGCTATATCGGCACATGCCCGAATGCGAGTAGCAAGGGGTTCCATGGCTATAGCGAAGAGAGCAGGCGAAATAGGGCACCCCTGTCGGCACCCCTTGAACAGGCGGAATGACTGCGACATTTCCTGATTGGTCACAACGGACGCCATTGGGTGTGCATAAATAATTCTTATCCAATTAATAAATTCCTTTCCAAATCCGAAATGCTCCAGAACCGACATCATATACTTCCACTCAATCTGATCAAACGCCTTCTCTGCATCAAGAGCTATTACCACTGCCTCAACTTTATGATCATGATACATTACGTTGAAAAGGCGTCTCAAATTGTAGTATATATGTCGGCCCGGGATAAAACCTGTCTGGTCAGGGTGTATGATGTCGGAAATATATTTTTTCAATCGGTTTGCCAATATCTTTGTCAACACCTTGTTTTCTATGGGGAGTAACGACACGGGGCGATACGACGACATCTCCATGGAATCTCTATCTTTTTTCAAGATCAGGGCTATTGTAGCCTCATACAGTGTTTGCGGGAGTTTGGTATTTTCTTTGGATTGTTGAAACATTCGCAGCATAAGTGGAGATAGACTAGCGCAGTACTTCTTATAGAATTCTATTACATATCCATCGGGCCCAGGGGCCTTGCTGTTTGGAAATTGTGCTATCGCTGTGTTAATTTCATCTAAGGTTATCCCTGCATCGAGTGCGGCAGCTGCCCCCCTGTCTAGTTTAGGAAGTTCACATTCAGCGAGAAAGCGTTCCATAGTTTGTGGATCAGTAGCATCGCATTTTGATTGGTATAGCTCTGAGTAAAACTGCGCAAAGCATTTATTAATGTCCTGCGGATCTGTTACTATTTTACCCTTCTTGTCTTTTATTTTGTGAATAGCTCTAGATGCTTGTACCTGCCTTAGCTGTCTTGCTAATAATTTATGTGGTTTGTCCCCCAGTTCAAAATAACTTTGTTGCGTTCTAGCAAGTAAAGAGCCCACCCGTTTCGAAAGGATGGTATTGTATTCATACTTTAACTTTGTGATCTTCTCAAGGACTGTATACGAGGAATTTGTCCTAAAAACGTTCTCCTGTTCCCCTAACTCTCTTTCAATTTCTCTCAGCCTAGTATTGGCACGTTTCTTCCTCTCTGATGTATAAGAAATAATGTAACCTCTAATCACCGCCTTTAGAGATTCCCAAAGGGTGGAGTCGTCAACATCCCCCGTGTCGTTAGTACTGAGGAAAAAGGCAATCTGCTCCTTCAAATACTGACAAAAAGCCTCATCTTTCAACAGGTATGCGTCTAAGCGCCACGATCGCCGACCTGTCGACATATTGTCGAGTTTCAGCACCATGGACAGAGGAGAGTGGTCCGTAATTAGAATGGGGTGATAGGTAACCGACTCAGCTGCTGAAATTAGTTTGGAGTCCAACAAAAAATAGTCAATTCTGGAATATGATTTATGAACTGATGAAAAGAAAGAATAATCCCTGTCTGTTGGGTGCGTCAGTCTCCAAATATCGACAATGTTAAGGTTTGTCATCAATGTATTTAGACAGACACTGGCATTTGATTGTTGAAGTGACCTTGATAGCTGTTTATCTAAAAGAGGATCTAACGTACAGTTAAAGTCACCTCCAACAATAACACTTGTATCCGAGATATTTGGTATGGCCTTAAATACCCTTTGAAAAAATAATGGATCATCGAAGTTGGGTCCATATAAATTGACCAAGGTTATTGGTTTTGAATTCAGTGTACCAGCCACAATAATATACCGACCATTAGGATCTGAAATCGAGGTTGAGTAAACAAAAGGAATGTTTTTCCTTATCAGGATTGCTACCCCTCTCGCTTTTGCATCAAAGTTAGACTGGTATATCTGACCGATCCAGCCGACTCGTAGCTTGGCCTGCGCGGAGCGTTTAATATGAGTTTCTTGAAGAAGCACTATGTCAGCACCCAGTGATTTAAGATGAGAAAAAACCTTAGCTCGTTTCACGACATGCCCTAATCCATTACAGTTCCAGCTGACTATCTTTATTCCACCTGGTCTACTCTGTGCTCGGTCACTATGTGGCATTTCTTATTTTAAAGCAAATTGCTGCTGTCAAACAAAACCCTGAAGAAAAACGTCCCGCCGTGCGGGAGCTTGTCATGCCACCTGCACTAATAAACGTGAACATAAAACACAGACCCCATCCCCCCTCCCGTCCCTCCACCCGTCCCTTTACTGAGTGACTTCCCCAAACGAAGCGCTCCTTGACTAACACACAAACCTTAGGGTGTCTAGACATAAAGCTTGAACTAACTCGTCGTCTATAGATGCTCCGCATATAAACTAATATTAAATAACACTTAACTTAACTCTCACGTTAGGGGGTGAGTGGCGTTAAAACATGACATGCCAAACAATGCTATATTAGCCACAACATCTCACCTATCATATAAGTCCCAATTTCTGATCTTCTGATCGAAAAGACATAGGCCGGAAATTCAATTCACACACATTCCTGGCCTGTATTTGGCCATTTAGCCTGCTGGCACAGCCGTTCTGTATCCTCAGCCGGGGAGCTTGCTTGTCAAGAACAGATCGGCCTCTTTTGCGTTGTCAAACGTACGTGTTGATCCCTCGACTGTCACCTTAAACCGGGCTGGGAAGAGGAATCCATATCGGATGTTGGCCGCCCTGCATTTGTTGCGTACCTCATCATACTCTTTCCGTTGGTTCCTCACCTCCAAGGTAAGATCTGGGTAGAAAGACACCCTGGCTCCGTTGTAGTTAAGGGGGAACTTTTGACTAGCCAGCTTGAGGATGAGATCCCTGGTGTGGGGATAGTGCAGCCTTACAATGAATGGCCTTGGTGGCCCGCCCTTGGCCGGCTTCGTTGCCTGTGCTCTGTGTGCGCGGTCGATCAGGATGGCCGTTTTGAAGTGTTCACTCCCCAGCAATGCCGGTATCAGCTCCGAGACAAATTCAGTGGGTTTCCCTTTCTCAGTGTCCTCCTGGATCCCACATATTCGGATGTTCTGGCGTCTTGAATGCGACTCGAGCATTTCCAGTCGGGCCTTCAGGGTTTTGTTGTCATTTTTGAACGTTGCGCACTGTTTCTCTATGTCCTGTAGCCTGGCCTCGTGATCGATTGTCGTCTGCTCAACCTCGTGCACCCTTCCCTTAGTTGCCTTCACAGTTTCGGCCAAAGTCCCAATACTCTTTGAGATATCAGCCAACCTTGTGTCCACCTTCTTGCTTAGTGCGTTTATGGCAGCCAGTATGTCACTTTGAGTAGGTTCTGTGGGGAACTCTTGGAAGCTAGCCTCTTCAGCTAGCTCCTCGTGGGTCGGCGACGTTGAAATTGGTTCGTTGTCTATCTCATTCCAATTATCTTGTTTAGCGCCCCCTTTTTTGTTGCCTTTTCCTTTTTTCATATTTGTTTGAAGTTATAGGTTGTGAGAGGTTAAGATAAATATTAATTTGTTTCAAAATTGAGCGGAGCTCTAGCAATGCACGTCTACTCCATAGCACGCTCTCTAGCGCCCCCCGAAATATTCTTATTAAATACTTTTTTCTTTACATAGTTGAATGTGCTGACAACAAAATCACACAAAAATGATCAATGTAAATCAAATTTATCAACCCATGGAGGTTTGGATTTGGAGTCACACTCAAAATTAAAGTGGATAACCACACTACAGGCTGATCCAACTTTGATGTAATGTCCTTAAAACAAGTCAAAATTAGGCTCAGTAGTGTGTGTGGCCTCCACGTGCCTGTATGACCTCCCTACAACGCCTGGGCATGCTCCTGATGAGGTGGCGGCCCGCCAACTCACAGACTGACCCGCCACAGACTGGCCCGCCAACTCCTGGACAGTCTGTGGTGCAACGTGGCGTTGGTGGATGGAGCGAGACATGATGTCCCAGATGTGCTCAATTGGATTCAGGTCTGGGGAACGGGCGGTCCATAGCATCAATGCCTTCCTCTTGCAGGAACTGCTGACACACTCCAGCCACATGAGGTCTAGCATTGTCTTGCATTAGGAGGAACCCAGGGCCAACCGCACCAGCATATGGTCTCACAAGGGGTCTGAGGATCTCATCTCGGTACCTAATGGCAGTCAGGCTACCTCTGGCGAGCACATGGAGGGCTGTGCGGCCCCCCAAAGAAATGCCACCCCACACCATGACTGACCCACCGCCAAACCGGTCATGCTGGAGGATGTTGCAGGCAGCAGAACGTTCTCCACGGCGTCTCCAGACTCTGTCATGTCTGTCACATGTGCTCATGTGCTCAATGTGAACCTGCTTTCATCTGTGAAGAGCACAGGGTGCCAGTGGCGAATATGCCAATCTTGGTGTTCTCTGGCAAATGCCAAACGTCCTGCACGGTGTTGGGCTGTAAGCACAACCCCCACCTGTGGACGTCGGGCCCTCATACCACCCTCATGGAGTCTGTTTCTGACCGTTTGAGCAGACACATGCACATTTGTGGCCTGCTGGAGGTCATTTTGCAGCGCTCTGGCAGTGCTCCACCTGCTCATCCTTGCACAAAGGCGGAGGTAGCGATCCTGCTGCTGGGTTGTTGCCCTCCTACGGCCTCCTCCACGTCTCCTGATGTACTGGCCTGTCTCCTGGTAGCGCCTCCATGCTCTGGACACTACGCTGACAGACACAGCAAACCTTCTTGCCACAGCTCGCATTGATGTGCCATCCTGGATGAGCTGCACTACCTGAGCCACTTGTGTGGGTTGTAGACTCCATCTCATGCTACCACTAGAGTGAAAGCACCGCCAGCATTCAAAAGTGACCAAAACATCAGCCAGGTAGCATAGGAACTGAGAAGTGGTCTGTGGTCACCACCTGCAGAACCACTCCTTTATTGGGGGTGTCTTGCTAATTGCCTATAATTTCCACCTTTTGTCTATTCCATTTGCACAACAGCATGTGAAATTTATTGTCAATCAGTGTTGCTTTCTAAGTGGACAGTTTGATTTCACAGAAGTGTGATTGACTTGGAGTTACATTGTGTTAAGTGTTCCCTTTATTTTTTTTAACAGTGTATATATTTTTTCTCTCTATTTTAATGAACACGATGGGAGACAGAGAGCTGGTTTCAAGCGCAGGGAGCAGCAGGTGTTTATTTGTAAAGGACCACAGGAGGAGGCAGGTAGCTGGGTCCAGGGGCAGGCAGAAGGTCATACACAGGAGGAGGCAGGTAGCTGGGTCCAGGGGCAGGCAGAAGGTCATACACAGGAGGAGGCAGGTAGCTGGGTCCAGGGGCAGGCAGAAGGTCATACACAGGGGGTCCAAAAAGGCAACAGTACAGGCAGGGAAAAGGCTAGTAATGTCGTCCGGGAGATCAGGCAAGAGGTTGATAACAGGAAATCCGATAGGCTAAGGTACAGGCAGGGAATAGGCAAAAGGCGTTGTTAGTGAGGCAGGCAAAAATGATCATACACGGGGAGGAGTAAATTCTGGGAAAATCAGAGCTCCGAATAGAAATGTGTCACAAGACAAACAATACCTCACAATGATGGGGTGCAAAGAACTGAACTAAATAGTGTGTGATAATGACATACAGGTGTGTGAACAGGTGATCAGAATTCAGGTGATTGGGATCTGGAGAGTGAACTGCATTCAGGGGATCTATGTGTTTGAGAGTGGGAGCTGGAAAGTGGGCTGGAAAGTGAGCTGCATTCAGGGGATCTACGTGTTTGAGAGTGTGAGTTGGAAGCAGACGTAACATCTATCCTGCCCTGATTCAGAATATATAATTTTTTATAGCCATGGCACACTTTTTTAAGAGCAGTGCTAGAGGCATCACTAGATACCCGGGTTCATCTTATAAAAGTCCTAACATGGTCCTCAATGACGTCCTGGTAACTAACAGGAAGTAGACAAAAGTCCCCCAGAGAATGCTCCTTTGGGACCTTCATGAAACGTCCCCTTGTGGTCATTGAATGTCCCATGGATAACATCCTATCAGAACCAAATAGGAACATTTTCCCAACGTTCCCTAATGACCATCAAAATACCTTATAACGTTATACTGGGACCAAACTGGGACCTGTACTGAACATGCTCTTATGGTCCCTCGGTTAACGTCATGTTTCAATGTTCCTAGAACGTTCTCAGAACGTCAGTTGGATAACGTCTCGCCAAAACCCTTAAAGGGACCTATTGGGAACATCGCCTAATGTTCTTAGGACATCCCCTGTTTGCTGGGTAAACTCATGTTTAGACCTAGATGTAACTCTTAGTAGCAACTGGTGTATGTCCTGTCTTCTCTAAAATATAGAGATTATGTAGAAATTTAAAATTGAGAAACAAACATTCTGAGCCAGAACTAGAGGTATTTTCGTGTGCAAAAATACTTGGGACTAACAGGGTTAAGACACTGTAAATCATAATGACCTGCTATGAAAATAAATACATACATTTATTATTTTGAAGAGATCAAGCATTTGTTCTCAAACAACTTTTTTATTATAACTGTGTTATATACAGTTGAGAGCACAGAGAGTAGACAACACAATACTGAACAGAGTGATACTGAATAGACTAGAGTCTTGTGTGAGAGCACATATGCATCACACAGGGTTTGGCATCAAAGGACGTGACAGAATGTTCTCAGGAGAGCAGCTGTCCATGCCAGGCACCAAGCAAGCTTCCCCTTTACTCCAGTATACCATCCTCTCTGTTTCTCACTCCATAGTTTTCCCTGATATAATTTTATTTTTTCTACTTTGCCTTTTCTAGCTTTCACACACACACACACACACACACACACACACACACACACACACACACACACACACACACACACACACACACACACACACACACACACACACACACACACACACACACACACACACACTCCCCCTCCCACCCCATCCCTCTTTTTCTCCATCATTTCTCTTTTTCTCCACACACACACACACACACACACACACACACACACACACACACACACACACTCCCCCTCCCACCCCATCCCTCTTTTTCTCCATCATGCTATCCCCGCTATATCTGGCAAAGCCCTTAGACATGCCAAGGGGAGACACAATGTGAAGGCATCCTGCTACAGCCCTGCTGTCTTCCGGCATGTTAGCAGCTGGTCAAAGTAAAGTCAGATCCTTCTGCACTCGGTGCGAAGGCTGTCAGAGGAACAGGCACACATAGAAATCATAAGAGGATTTTTGCATATATTTTCTTGTTTTATTTGTGCTGGCCATTCATCAACATTTGTAAAAATGGCATTCTCACGGATATGTATTCAATTCACCATGGGTCTACACAACTCCTAAACTGTAAGTAGAAAGAAGGAATCTTGCCATGTTTGACTGTTTTTTCTCCTCTGTGAACAATGATTTATTATTGCTCTTAGTTTGTTGTTGTTGCCATTTGGTTTTGAGATGAGTAAGGAAAAGGTGGATGGCTATGTTACGATTAGAATTTTATAAGGCTCTGAAAATAAGAATATTCATTATTTATGCCTGAGAATCGCTCCCAGGTTGTCCATTCTCTCTCACGTGGACATTATTCTTCACGGTCTCTTCCCATTGTAGCACTCATCTTTTACAGAGTTCTGTTTAATAAGAAACTTGCTCTTGGTTATTATTTTTGCTCATTTATTTATGATGGAAGTGTTTTTTAATGGACCCAAACTAATTTGAAACATAATTATACATTTTACCTTAAATTGATGCTAAGCTATTCTATGAAATTGACATTTTATGAATTAAGCTATAAAAAAAATTACAATGAGTAGAAGAGGGAGACTGGACTGTAATCGTCACATAAGCACTTTAGTGCAATTAGTCTGATTTCCATGCAGGCATTCTGTTCATTGTTATGTGCGTGTCGTCCTAATGGTGCTTCTCTTCCTCTAGCTCCAGATGGCCACCCTGCAGCAGCAGCAGAACTCTCTGATGAGAAAGGTGAAGAGGACCCTGCCTAGCCCTCCTCCAGAAGAAAGCAGTCTCCCCATCGTCACCCCAGCCATGTCCCACATGTACAGCAGCCCACCGGGGATGCAGCCCCAGAGGGTGCTGCCAAGGCCCGCCCAGGGGGTCACTAAGGCTGGCCTGCTGAGCGAGCTGAAGGCCGTGGAGCAGGAGTCTACCAAGCTCCGCAAGCAGCAGCAGGAGCTGGAGGAGGAGGAGAAGGAGATTGACGCCAAGCTGCGGTACCTGGAACTAGGCATCCATCAGCGCAAGGAGACCCTGGTGAAGGAGAGGGAGAGGAGGGAGCTGGCCTACATGCGCTGCATGGGCGACGCCCGTGACTACATGTCGGACACCGAGCTTAACAACCTGAGGATGGTTGCGGCCACGGGGACGTTCGATGGTAACGGTCTGCTGACGAGGCCCAGCACGGCGCCGCTGAGCCAGTTCACCAACGACCTCGGCCCGGCCTCCCAGTACCCGCCCACCTCCTCCTACATGGCCTATCAGTACCCACAGAGCCAGCCCACACCCACACAGCAGCCAACCGCTGCTTACCAACAGATCGGTTTCCAGCCCCCTCAGTACCCAACAGCTGGCCAGCCCCAGCCAGGCACCTTCCAGCCACACCCACCCCAAGGCCCAGGTTACCAGACCCAGCCAGGCTACCCAGCCCACGGGGGCTATGGCCAACCTTCCTACCATACAGACCTGGGCATGCAGCAGCATAGCCACCAGGGTTTCCAGCCTCCCAACCCCTCTATCCCAGGCCAACACCTCCCCTACCCAGGTCAGAGCCCCTACCCCGGCCAGGGGATGTCCTATCAGCCCCAGGCTGAGATCCTTACTGTCCACCAGAGGCCTCGTCAGACCTCCCTGGCTGACCTGGAACAGAAGCTGCCCACCAACTACGAAGTGATCAGTAACCCTGCCGTCTCGGTGGCCACATCAGCTCCAGACACCTGCTTTGGCACAGTCTATTCCTCTAACACCATGCCCAACGCTTACGGGCAGTACCGCCCCCCGGAACCTGTGCTGACCCACGGAGTGGACAGTCCCACATCAGCCTATGCTGCAGACGGCCTCTACACCTCCAACCTGGAGCAGAATATCCCCAGGAACTACGTCATGATTGACGACATCAGCGAGCTGACCAAAGAGAACACGGGCCCTGCTGTTGATGCTCTTGGCCATCCAATAGGAGGACGCTACGGTGAGAACGGCCCCGTGCGCCAGACTGGCTACGGCAATGAGCCTGTGGACCCGTACATGCCTGCAGGCACCACGGGCTACCACCAGCAGGGCGCTGTGGACCCCCGGACCAGCACTACTGGGGGATCTTCTTATTACTATGACGACTATAATAAACACCCCAGCACAACACGTCCAGGGGGCCCAGGGCCCCAGAAACACCCATCCAAGAACCTGGCCCCTGCCGTGGTCTCCTCCGGTAAGCGCAGCAAGCACAGGAAGCAAGGAATGGAGCAGAAGATCTCAAAGTTCTCCCCCATCGAGGAGGCGCGGGACGTGGAGTCTGACCTGGCCTCTTACACCATGACCACCTCTACCGGCGGCAGCTGCACCTTGGTGTCCCGGTCCGGGGTGAAGAAGAGCGGCTACGACCAGCAGAAGTACTATGGCGGCCAGCCGGGAAGCCGGGAAGCCCTGGAAGAGGAGGACCGGATGTATGGCTCGGGGAGATCCCGGTCGACAGGCTACGGCATGGACAAGATCTCCTCCAGGGACTCCTCAGGCTACAGGAGCAAGTCCTACGAGAGGGACGCCTTGGAGCGGTCTCAGAGAGGCAACCGCGGTGGACGGAACTCAGAGGAGGAGAGCCCCCTCAGCCCCGTGGGGAAGCCTGTGGGGATCGGACGAGGCGGCACCGGGGTACCAGGGGATCCCCATGACGTGAGGAACCAGTACGGCTCCAGCCACTCCCTGCCGGACGTCCAGGATCACCACATGAAGGACCTGCCCAGGAGCCACGTGTACAAACCAGATGACCCATACCTTGTAGACGACATGCACGCAGCTGTGTCGGACAGCGAAGGTAACTGGTGCTGAATGCCACTAACTGCCTGACCTCCTCTGTCTCTCTGTCTGCTGGAAAGAGTCTGTATGCCAAGTGTGGTCTTCAGAGCAGCACGACGGCTCCTTCTGTTATGTGACTGTTTGAAAAGACGCGCATGTTGTGCCCAATGCATAAACCGCATATGCCTATGTTTCGTACATCTTTTTCTGTTTTTGCATGCTGAAAACATTTCCATTTTTTGAGTTTTGTGATTTTACACGTTTTTGCTGTTTTTTGTTTGACTCTGAAAGACTTTGCATGTTTTTGAGACTTTGGGCCGTCTTTTTGTCTGCCGTCTGCATGGGTTCAGTTCAGTCTGCATGTCTCTCTTCTTCTCCTCTCTACACATAACAAAACAAAAGGAAACTGACTGATGTTAATCTTTGTTGTCCAAAAGCCTATCATTTGGGTCAGGAGGAGACGGACTGGTTTGAGAAGCCGAGGGAGGCTCGCGCCAACCGCTCCAGACACCATGGGAGCGCAGGCCACATCTCCACAGGTAGACAACAGACCAGCGCCAACGTGAAGCACACCTACCACGACTACGACGAGCCCCCCGAGGAGCAGGACCTGTGGCCTCAGGATGAGTACAACAACCAACCTCGCCACCCCTCGTCCACCTCATCATCCCGTGACCACCGTGGTTACCATGGCAGTAGCGGCGGCAGTTCGGCGAGGCACTCATCTTCCCGCCACTCTGGCGAGGAGCCCCGGTCGTCCAGCCGCTCCTCCAGAACACACCCCAAAGACCCATCCACCCGCTCTGAGGGCCGTGGATCCTCCTCCACCCAGAAGAGGGGAGGCTCGGAACCCCGTTCCTCCCGGGAGGGCTACCGGGATCGGGACTCTGGGGACTACTCCTCCCGTGATCCGGCCTCCGGACACCACCGCGAGGGCACCGGGGGCAGGGGTCAAAGGCCGCCGGGCTCATCTTCCAGGAGACAGGAGGGGGTGCCCTCTACAGGGGCCAAGCAGGGCCAGGGGCAGCAACCCCAGGCTGGTCCAGGGGGGCCCCAGCAGCAGGGGCAGCGTTCCAGTGGGCAGTCCCAGTCAGGCAGGCAGCCTGGGTCTCAGGGGCCAGACGGGGGACAGCCAGCCCAGCAGCCTGGCCAGCAGCAACAACGCACCCAGCAGCAGCAGCAGCAGCAGCAGCAGCAGCAGCAGCAGCCCCTGCAGCAGAGCCAGCTTCCTCAGACCACTGCTGGGGGGCCTCAGGCCAATCCAGGGACCGCAGGGCCAGGTCCCATGGCAGGAGCAGGGACAGGACCAGGGACAGGACCAGGTACAGGACCAGGTACAGGACCAGGGGCAGGACCAGGAGCGGCACAGCACCAGGATAAACCTGGCCAGACTCCGGCACAAGGCCGGCAGCCAGCTGGACCCACCGCGGGCCAGTCACCAACCACAGCCGTAAGTACATCTTGGATGAGGTTGGTATTTCAAGATCCATTGAATGTCATGTGAAAATGTATGCCATCTTACTTTCCACCTCTTGGTGAACAGCTAGACAGTAATGATTTTGTTCCCCTCTCTTTCTGTTCTGTGACAGGCGACTCCTGCTACACCTGCAGCAGCCATTGGGGGGGCGAAACCTGCAGCAGCGATTGGGGGGGCAGCAGCAGCACAGCCTCCCAAGACAGTCACACCCCCCCTCACAGGCATTGGTGAGACTGACATCTCCCCTATAGTCACATTACATACTTCCCAAACACAGAATTACATACTACCCAAACACAGAATGACATACTACCCAAACACAGAATGACATACTACCCAAACACAGAATGACATACTACCCAAACACAGAAGGACATACTACCCAAACACAGAAGGACATACTACCCAAACACAGAATGACATACTACCCAAATCACAGAATGACATACTACCCAAATCACAGAATGACATACTACCCAAATCACAGAATGACATACTACCCAAATCACAGAATGACATACTACCCAAACAGAATGACATACTACCCAAACACAAATGTACATACTACCTAAACACAGAATGACATACTACCTAAACACAGAATGACAAGCCCCTGACATACTTGGGCTCCCGAGTGGCGCAGCGGTGTAAGGCACTGCATCTCAGTGCTAGAGGCGTCACTACAGTCCCTGGTTCAAGCCCAGGCTGTACCACAACCGGCCGTGATCAGGAGTCCCATAGGGCGGCGCACAATTGGCACATCGTCGTCCGGGTTAGGGGTGGGTTTGGCTGGGGTAGGCCGACATTGTAAAATCAGAATTTGTTCTTAACTGACTTGCCTAGTTAAATAAAGGTTAAATGAAATAAATAAAAATACCATCTGACAGTGCTATTGTTGTTCCTCTGCAGGCTCTAAAGCAGCCCCTCCTGGAGGGATAGGTAGCAGGCCTGGTGGGATCGGCAGTGCAGCGGCAGGCCAGCCCCCAGCGGACGGGGGAAACGTTCTCACCAATATCCTGGGAGGGGCGGGAGGGGCTGCCGAGCAGGCAGGGAAACTGGGTGATGGTAAGGCCCTGAGTGCCTGAATACTGGAAAACTGACACATATACACTGGGTGCATCTCAAATGGCACCCTATTCCCATACAGTGCACTCCTTTTAGCCAGAGCCCTATGGGCCTTGGTCAAAAGTAGTGCACTATAGAGGGAATAGGGTACAATTTGGGACACAACAAGAGTCTGATGTGGAAGGAATTACAGTTGAAGAAATTCTGTATGGTGTGTGTTTGTTCAGTGGTGGAAAAAGTATGGAAAATTGTCATACTTGAGTAAAAGTAAAGATACCTTAATAGAAAATGATTCAAGTATAAGTGAAAGTCACCCAGTATAATACTACTTGAGTAAAAGTATTTTGTTTTAAATATACACTACCGGTCAAAAGTTTTAGAACACCTACTCATTCAAGGGTTTTTCTTTATTTTTACTATTTTCTTGAATAATAGTGAAGACATCAAAACTATGAAATAACACATATGGAATCATTTAGTAACCAAAAAAGAGTTGAACAAATCAAAAATATATGTAATATTTCAGATTCCACCCTTTGCCTTATGACAGCTTTGTACACTCGTGGCATTCTCTCAACCAGCTTCACCTGGAATGCTTTTCCATCAGCCTTGAAGGAGTTCCCACATATGCGTAGCACTTGTTGGCTGCTTTCCCTTCACTCTGCGGTCTGACTCACCCCTAACCATCTCAATTGGGTTGAGGTCGGGGGATTGTGGAGGGCAGGTAATTTGATGCAGAACCATCACTCTCCTTCTTGGTAAAATAGCCCGTACACAGCCTGGAGCTGTGTTGGGTCATTGTCCTGATGAAAAAGAAATGATAGGCCCTCTAAGCCCAAACCAGATGGCATGGCATATCGCTGCAGAATGCTGTGGTAGCCATGCTGGTTAAGTGTGCCTTTAATTCTAAATAAATCAGACAGTGTCACCAGCAAAGCACCCCCACACCTCCTCCATGGAGGAAATACACATGCGGAGATCATACGTTCACTCACACCACGTCTCACAAAGACACAGTGGTTGGAACCAAAATTCTCTAATTTGGACTCCAGACCAGAGAACACATTGGCACCGGTCTAATGTCCATTGCTCGTGTTTCTTGGCCCAAGCATGTCTCTTCTTATTATTGGTGTCCTTTAGTAGTGGTTTCTTTGCAGCAATTCAACCATGAAGGCCTGATGCACAAGGTCTCTTCTGAACAGTTGATGTTGAGATCTGTCTGTTACTTGAACTCTGTGAAGCATTTATTTGGGCTGCAATTTCTGAGGCTAGTAACTCTAATGAACTTATCCTCATGAGAGCCAGTTTCATCATAGCGCTTGATAGTTTTTCAAAGTTCATTAAATTTTCCGCATTGACTAACTTTCATGTCTTAAAGTAATGATGGACTGTCGTTTCTCTTTGCTTATTTGAGCTGTTCTTACCATAATGTGGACTAGGTTTTACCTATTTTACCAAATAGGGCTATCTTCTGTATACCAACCCCCCCCCCCCGCCTTGTCACAACACAACTGATTGACTCAAACACATTAAGAAGGAAAGAAATTCCACAAATGAACTTTTAAGAGGGCACATCTGTTAATTGAAATGCATTCCTGGTGACATCCTCGTGAAGCTGGTTGAGAGAATGCCAAGAATGTGCAAAGCTGTCATGGCAATGAGTGGCTATTTGAAGAATCTCAAATAGAAAATATACAGTGGCAAGAAAAAGTATGTGAACCCTTCGAAATAGCTGGATTTCTTCATACATAACTTGGTCATAACATTTGATCTGATATTCACCTAGGCCACAACAATAGACAAACACAGTCTGCTTAAACTAATAACACACAAACAATTATATGTTTTCATTTCTTTATTGAACACACCGTGTAAACATTCACAGTGCAGGGTGGGAAAAGTATGTGAACTCTTGGATTTAATAACTGGTTGACCCTCTTTTGGCAGCAAGAACTTCAACCAAACATTTTCTGTAGTTGCGGGTCAGACCTGCACAACAGTCAGGAGGAATTTTGGACCATTCCTCTTTACAAAACTGTTTCAGTTCAGCAATATTCATGGGATGTCTGGTGTGAACTGCTCTCTTGAGGTCATGCAACAGCATCTCAATCGGGTTGAGGTCAGGACTCTGACTGGAACGCTCAAGAAGGTGTATTTTCTACTGTTGAAGCCATTCTGTTGTTGAATTACTTCTGTGTTTTGGGTCGTTGTCCTGTTGCATCACCTAACCTCTGTTGCGCTTCAGTTGGCGGACAGATAGCCTAACATTCTCCTGCAGAATGTCTTGATTAACTTGGGAATTCATTTTTCTGTCGATGATAGCAAGCTGTCCAGGCCCTGAGGCAGCAAAGCAGCCCCAAACCATGATGCTCCCTCCACCATACTTTACAGTTGGGTTGAGGTTTTGATGTTGGTGTGCTGTGCCGTGTTTTCTCCACACATAGTGTTGTGTGTTCCTTCCAAACAACTCAACTGTAGTTTCATCTGTCCACAGAATATTTTGCCAGTAGCGCTGTGGAACATCCAGGTGCACTTTTGCAAACTTCAGACGTGCAGCAATGTTTTTATTGGACAGCAGTGGCTTCTTCCGTGGTGTCCTCCCATGAACACCATTCTTGTTTAGTGTTTTACATATCGTAGACTCATCAGCAGGGGGCGGCAGCGTAGCCTAGTGGTTAGAAACTAGTTGGACTAGTAACCGAAAGGTTGCAAGTTTAAATCCCCAAGCTGACAAGGTACAAATCTGTCGTTCTGCCCCTGAACAAGGCAGTTAACCCACTGTTCCTAGGCTGTCATTGAAAATAAGAATTTGTTCTTAACTGACTTGCCCAGTTAAATAAAGGTAAAATACATTTAAAAAGCAGAGAAGTTAGCATGTTCCAGAGATTTCTGTCAGTCTTTAGCTGACACTCTAGGATTCCTCTTAACCTCATTGAGCATTCTGCGCTGTGCTCTTGCAGTCATCTTTGCAGGACGGCCACTCCTAGGGAGAGGACAATTTGTGAACATCAAGGCTTTTAGAGATACTTTTGGAACCCTTTTCCAGCTTTATGCAAGTCAACAGTTCTTAGATCTGAGATCTCTTTTGTTCGAGGCATGGTTCACATCAGGCAATGCTTCTTGTGAATAGCAAACAAACATTTTGTGAGTTTTTTTTATAGGGCAAGGCAGCTCTAACCAACATCTCCAATCGTGTCTCATTGATTGGACTCCAGGTTAGCTGACTCCGGACTCCAATTAGCTTTTGGAGAAGTCATTGGCTTAGGGGGTTCACATACTTTTTCCAACCAACACTGTGAATGTTTAAATGATGTATTCAATGTAGACAATAAAAATACAATAATTTGTGTGTTATTAGTTTAAGCACACCATGTTTGTTTATTGTTGTGACTTAAATGAAGAACAGATCAAATTTGATGACCAATTTATGCAGAAATGCAGGTAATTCCAAAGGGTTCACATACTTTTTCTTGCCGCTGTATTTTGATTTGTTTAACACTTTTTTGGTTACTACATGATTCCATATGTGTTATTTCATAGTGTTGATGTCTTCACTATTATTCTACAATGTAGAAAATAGTAAAAATAAAGAAAAACCCTTGAATAAGTAGGTGTTTAAAAGATGTTGACCGATAGTGTACTTAAGTATCAAACGTAAATGTTATTGGTAAAATATACTCAAGTATCAAAAGTAAAAGTTTAAATTATTTCAAATTCTTATATCAAGCAAATCAGACGGCACCATTTTCTTGTTGATTTATTTACGTATAGCCGGGGGCACACTCCAACAATCAGACATCATTTACAAACGAAGCATGTGTTTAGTGAGTCCGCCAGATCAGAGGCAGTAGGGATGACCAGGAATGTTATTTTAATAAGTGTGTGAATTGGAGCATTTTCCTGTCCTGATAAGCATTCAAAAGTACTTT